>NW_022631052.1:600349-943316 GCF_010015895.1 Lontra canadensis
ACTTTACTATCAAATAAATAATACTTGTCTGAAAATCAAATTTACCTAGGCATCCTGTATGTTATCCGGCATCTATGAGAGGGGAAGCCGACTACAACTGCACTGCCCAGCATTTATGCTGATACCTCTCCTGCCTTCAGTCTCTGGAGTTTGCTGTTGCTTTTTGACCATAGTGTCTTAACTGCAGAACTACCCGTTAGAGACGATCTTCCTTTACATGGATTTTTTTTTAATTTAAAAATTATTAACAGTGGGGCGCCTGGGTGGCTCAGTGGGTTAAAGCCTCTGCCTTCGGCTCAGGTCATGATCCTGGGGTCCTGGGATCCAGCCCCGCATCGGGCTCTCTGCTCAGCAGGGAGCCGGCTTCCCCCTCTCTCTCTGCCTGCCTCTCTGCCTACTTGTGATCTCTGTCTGTCAAATAAATAAAATCTTTAAAAAAATTATTAACAGTAATTTCCTGATGCATAGGCTACATACATTAATTTGAACAAATATTAAGTGTATCTCCGGGTGCATTTTTACCGAGGCAGACCCCCACGTGACTGCATCCAGATCAGGATGTAATGAATCCCATCACCCCAGAAGGTTCTCTTGGATATTGCTTCCTGTCCAGACCGTCCCCTGTTGGCAGCCACTATTCTGACTTCCGTCACCGTAGATGAGTTTTAGTTATTCTGGAACTTCATATAAATAGAGTCCTATAGGGTGTACTCTCTTGAGTTTGGCTTTTTTCACTCAACATTATGTTTGTGAGATTGTCCTGTGTTGTCGCTTGGACAGCAGCTTGTTCCTTTTCTCTGCCGGCTGGGGAGGGTTCCATTGTATGGCTGGACCACGGCTGGTTCGAGCCGTTCTCTCCTTGATGGATGTCTCAGCTGTTTCCAGGTTTTGGCTACTCTGAATAAAGCTGCTATGATCAGACTTGTACTAGTCATTGTATGGACTTAAATATATTTAACCTAAACAATACTATCTGTGAATTCATAGCCTTGGAATGCTAGTTTCATTTTTTAACCCCTGCACATTGAAGATATAACTATTCCACATGTTTATGTGAGCATTTTTATTTATTTTTTCAAAGATTTTATTTATTTATTTGAGGAAGCAAGAGAGAGCACAAGCAGGGGGAGCTGCAGAGGAAGAGAGAGAAGCAGGCTCCCCACTGAGAAGGGAGCCCGACTCAGGACTGGATCCCAAGATCCTGGGACTTTGACCTGAGCGGAAGGCAGCCGCTTAACCAACTGAGACACCCAGAAGCCCTAATGTGAGCATTTTTGTACCAACCAAGCTCACCTTGGGCATCGTCATTGGCCAATGCCGACCTGCAGAATCAAGGTTAAGAGAACAGACCGGCTCAGGGTGGATCCTAGGGAAATGAGTTAGCTCCTTCGAGCCTTAGTTTCTTCATCTGTGAAATGGGGCATCTGTGGTAAATGCCAATTGCCTCACAGGACAGTTGAAAGGTAAAATGGGCTAATGACATATAAAAGGGCTCAGCACAGGGCTGGCATGTAGTGGTGCTAACGTTAGAGTCCCTATCAAACTCTGGATTGATGCCTGCCGTCATTCCATCCTTCTTTCAGTCCTTTGAGGCAGGTACTATGATTATCAACCTATTTTACAGATGAGGAGACCGAGGCTTGGGAAGCAAAGTCACTTGCCCATGATGGCATAGTTAGCAAGAGGCAAAGCTACCACCCAGTGTGGTTTCCAGAGCTGGGGAAACGGGAAGCAAGGAAGGATGAGTCTCAGTGCCTGGAAAAAAGAGCTGGGTACCTTCTCCTTCCTGCCTCTGTGTCCTCTAACAGCAGCCAAACTGAAGCAAGTGGCTGTGGGCCTGGTTTCCCTTTGGAGAATGGAGAGAGCTGGGTTGGACATTTCCAGGAGAGGCCAAGCCTCCCAGCCACAGGGCAGGTGGGAGGACAGGCAGGGCGAGTCTGACAGGGTAGGGGGGCGGGCAGAGGAAGCAGGAAGCAGGAGGAAAAGCCCAACCCTCTAGCAGAGCTGCAGCCACAGCCGCTGGGCAGAGCCCGGCATCAGCTACCTGCCATCTGAAGGGCACGGGAACTGCTGATCTCAGGCGATTAGCATAACAATCCCCGATCTAGCGTCCTCGGGGCCCAAAGCTGGGTCTGCACAATCCCATTTCAAGCCAGCTCTTTCTTTAGCTGGCTAATTATGGGGGGGGTGGTAAGTGAGGGGGGAAGCCACGATCTTCTTAAAGGGCCCCTACACCCAGGGTCCAGGCTGGGGCTGGGAGCAGGGCAAGGTCCCGACAATACCTTCAGCTCCGGCAAAGTGTGGGTGCCAGCACCTTCGGCCATAGGAAAAATGACTATCCTCACTAGGGATTTCCTGTTTTGACCCTTCTTGGTCCCATTAGTGCACAACTCTTGGATATATCCTGTTCACAGCTGTATCCTGGCGCTTGGCACAGAGTAGGTGTTCAAATAAGTCTCCAGCACAGAGCCTGTGGCTCCAGAACCCAAGATTCTATTTACTGATATAATGAGGCCCCATGCTGGGTGCTAATGGAGAGCACTGAGACAGCCTCAGCTTTGCATGTTCGTGAGGGTCTTCCTTTTGCCCATTCCCACCCTCAGGGTCCTGACAACCCACCCCCACCCCACCCCGCCCCGTGACCCTCCAGCCTCCTGGCAACAGAAGTCAAAGAGAGCCACCTTGGTTAGAACAGGGAGAACACAGAGATAGAACTGCGTTTGAATCCTAACTCTGCCACTTATCACCAGTGTAATTTCAGGCAAATCTTAACCTCTGAGGCTCAGTTTTTCTCATCCATAAAATGGGGACAACCAAAATTTGCCTCAAACATTGTTTATAAGCATTCAGTAAAATACCTCATGGGAGTGCCTGTCTCATGGGGGGGACTCAGAAAATGGGAACCCTTCCCCGCCTTCCATAGAACACCCACCGGGTTACTTGCTACCAATGTGATTATAGTTTATCAGATGCCCCTCATATACCTAAATTCTCTCTTTGACCCATGAAACGCCTCTGCGTGGTGAGTTCTACGCTGTTTGAAGAAAGAGGAAAATGAATTCAGAGAGGCGAAGTGACTTGCCCAAGGCCACTCCAGCTAGAAAGTTTCAAAAGGAGGCATGAGCTCAGCTGACCCCCAAAACAATGGCTCTTGGGGGAGGCGTGGAGGGTGATGAGAATTATTGGGGCCACTACCCCTTTCCTACTTAGCCAGCCAGGGACTCTCAGTTCTTTTGATCATGTATTGTGTGTTGAGCTTTGTGCTGAGAACTGAGGATAGAGCTGAGTGCAAGATGGACATATTCAGTCATTCTGCTCTCCTAGAGTTGACATGTGACAACAATCAAGTAATTTCTGTGAGTGACAAGGGCCTTGAAGAGAGTAAAATGAAAAGATTGCTAGACTCATGGGGGTCCAAGAAGGCTTCTCTTGAAGAAGTGCTACTTGAACTTTAGGATAGCCTTTGGAAGATGGGAGGAGGGCAGGAGAGGGTACCTGAGGAGCGAGTGCAAAGACCCTGGGGCAGGATGGGGCTTTAAGTGTCTCAGGGACTGAAAGGCAGCTCTGTGGTTGAGGCACAAGAAGAGAGGGTAAGTAAGAGTGGGGTGTGAGAAAACTGGGGAAGGAGGAAGGGCCCTAACAAGGCTGGGCTTATGGGACTCAGTAAGAAATGTGGATTCCCTTCCCTTCCCTTCCCTTCCCTTCCCTTCCCTTCCCTTCCCTTCCCTTCCCTTCCCTCCTAGCCTACTATTTTCCAGGCACTGGGCCAGGGGCTGAGGGCCTCTGAGTTTCTGCACGCTTCTCCCTCTCTCCCCATCTCCCCTTCTCTCCCCCCCCCCCCCCCTCTTCGTAACAGCTGCCCCACCCCCACTGGTCCAGCTCTCCCCCCTCCACCCCATCCCATCCCCTCCCCCTGACAATGAGAACGAACACTGAGCCCAGTTCTCCATAGTATCGTCCCTTTAAGGAATCCCTAAATCCAGACACCCCTCTCCTCCCCCACCTGAGAACCAATTAGGGTTCCCGAATTCAAGTAGAGGCTTTTGTGTGTCACGTGTTTAGGGAACAAAGCCCTCTCCGGCAGGAATAAAAGCTTCTATTCAGGACCGGGTTTGTTCTCATTCTAATCGTTTCCACTTCAGCCTAGCCTCCTTCGCGGGTTCCCAGGGCCGCCCAGCTTGGCCTCACCTTCCCGCCTCAGCACCCCGCGTTAGAGCCCTACCCAAAGGCAGGTGGCCACAGACCCGGGGCTCAGCCCACCTTTTCTTCCTGAAAGATCATATGATGCTAGCCAGCTCTGAGCTGGGCCCTGCGCTCAGGGCTTCCCGTGCTTCTTCCTGCAGGACAGATACTACCTTCAATGCACCAGACGAAACCGAGGTGCAGAGCGGGTAGGGAACTTGTCTGAGGTCACACAGCTCGTAAGAGGCGGAGTCTAGCCTCTCCAGCATTATGCTTCCGTACCCTCAGCTGGTCCTAGAGTCACAGAGTAAGGGAGAAGAGAGCCGTCATTTTCACAAAGCCCCCGGGGCCAGGCACCTGCTGAATATTAGCGACTCCTCACAATGCCGTGGGAAGAAGCAACAATGGAGGTCAAAGTCACAGAGGAGTGTGCGGCAGGAGGGGAGGTGGAATTCAGGACTCTAAAGATGGAGAGATGGGGAGAGTATGGGACTTTCAGACAATGGAGCCATTAAGAAAAATGTATTGATATGGAATGGTCATTGATATATTGCCAAGAGAAGAAAGGCAATATGCTGAGTGTAACATAATCCCATTTGTGTAAAAGAGAAAGGAAATATCTGCACATAAATATTCACATATACATATTGCATGTCCCTATATGTATATAGAAAACATTTGAAGAAGAATACATACTAAATTGTAGTATCTGTGTTCATTTCCTTTGGGGAGGACAAATGGGAAGTGGGACAGAGGTCATTTAGTATCATTCTGTGCTGTTTAAAAAAATATATTCTCTTATCATGATCATGTATTTCTTCCATTATTTTTGTTTCATTGAGGTTAACTTAACCATTCTAAAGTGCACAACTCAGGGGCTTCTGGTGGCTCAGTCAGTTAAGCATCTGCCTTCAGCTCAGGTCATGGTCCCAAAGTCTTGGGATGGAGCCTGGCATCCATCTCCTTGCTCAGTGGAGAGCCTGGTTCTCCCTCTCCCTCTCCCTACTGTTCCCCCGCTTATGCTCTCTCTCTCTGTGTGTCAAATAAATATATAGATTAATAAATAAAGTGTACAATTCCGTTGCATTTATTATATTTACAATGTTGTGCAACAATTCCTTCTATCTACTTCCAGACCATTTTCATCACTCCCAAGTCAAAGCCCACACTCATGAAGGAATCAACCCCCTCATTCCACCCTCCCCCAACCCCCCCCACAACCACTGACCTGTTTTCTGTCTCTATGGATTTATCAATTCTGGATATTTCATATGAATGGAATCATAAAATATGTGACCTTTGGTATCTGGCTTTTTTCACTTAGAAAAATGTTTTTGGGGTTCATCTGTGTTGTAAAAGGTGTCAGCACTTCTTTCCTTTTTATGGCTGAATTATATTTCATTGTATGGATATGCCACAATTCCTTTACCCATTCATCCCCCCCCCACTTTTTTTTTTTTAAAGATTTTATTCATTTGACAGAGAAAGAGAAATCACAAGTAGGCAGAGAGGCAGGCAGAGAGAGAGGGGGAAGCAGGCTCCCCAGAGCAGAAAACCCCGCATGGGGCTCGATCCCAGGACCCTGACATCATGACCTGAGCGGAAGGCAGAGGCTTAACCCACTGAGCCATCCAGGCGCCCCTGCCCTTTCACTCTTTGAAGAGTGTTTGGATAGCTTCCCACTTTTGGCTACTGTGAAGGGTGCTGCTAGGATCATTTATGTACAAGATTTTGTTTGAATACCTGTTTTCAATTCTTTCAGATATATGGCTAGTAAGTGGGTAGGAGATAATTCCCTGTTTAATTTTTTGAGAATCCATCTAAGTGTTTTCCATAGCACCGCACCATTTTACATACCCACGATGTGCAGAAGGTTTCAACTTCTCCACATTCTTGCCAACTCTTGTAATTTTCCTTAAGTTTATTTTTTTATTTTTAAAAGATTTTATTTATTTAACAGAGAGAACAAGAGATCACAAGCAGGGGAAGCAGCAGAGGGAGAGAGAGAAACAGGTTCCCTGTTGAGCAGGGAGCCTGATGTGGGGCTCCATCCCAGGACCCTGGGATCATGACCTGAGCTGAAGGCAGATGCTTAACTGACTGAGCCACCCAGGAGCCCCTTAAGTTTTATTTTGTTTTTTGTTTTTTGTTTTTTGTTTTTAATTATAGCCATCTTAGTGGGTATGAAGTGGTATTTTATTGTGGCTTTGATTTGTGTTTCCCTTATGGTTAATGAGATTGAGCAGCTTTTCCTTCCTTCTTTCTATTTTTTTAAGATTTTATTTGTATATTTGTTGGTTTGTTTTAAAGATTTTATTTATATTTTAGTGTAATATCTACCTCTCCATGTAGGGCTCGAACTCACAAACCCTGAGGTCAAGAGTCCATGCTCTACTGAATGAGCCAGCCTGGTTCATTTTAAAATGAGCCCCAAATACACAAATCTTTAAAAAAAATTGGGGCTGCCTGGGTGGCTCAGCCTTCAAACATCTGCCTTCGGCTCAGGTCATGATCCCAGAGTCCTGGGATCAAACCCCGCATCAGGCTCCCTGCTCAGCAGGAAGCCTGCTTATCCCTCTCCTGCTCCCCCTGCTTGTGTCTCTCTGGCTCTCTCTCTCTCTCTCTCTCTATGTGTCAAATAAATAAATAAAACCTGTTACAATATTATCAACTATATTCCCTATGTTGTGCATTACATCCCATGTCTTATTAATTTATTATTAATTTTATAACTGGAAAATTGTATCTCTTAATCCCCTTCACCCATTTTGTCTATCCCCCTCTCCCTTGCCTCAGACAACCATCAGTTTATTACAGACATATTTTTTACTTGCTCTTTGGCCATTTATGTATGTTCTTGGGAGAAATATGTAGCAACTCTTTTGCTCATTTATTTATTTATTTTTAAGTTTATTTTATTTATCTATTTAAGTAATCTCTACACTCAGTGTGGGGCTCAAACTTATGACACCAGGGCGCCTGGCTGGCTCAGTCACTACGGTATGGGACTCTTGATCTCAAGTCCATTGAGTTCAAGCGCCACATTGGGTGCGCAGCCTACTTTAAAATAAACTAGTTAATTAATCAAAATGGGTTGTCTTTTTATTTTTTTACAGATTTTATTTACTTATTTGACAGACAGAGATCACAAGTAGGCAGAGAGGCAGGCAGAGAGAGAGGGGGAAGCAGGCTCCCAATGGAGCAGAGAGCCTGACTCGGGGCTCGATCCCAGGACCCTGGAATCACGACCCAAACTGAAGGCAGAGCCTTACTTAACCCACTGAGCCACCCAGGTGCCCAGGTTGTCTTTTTATTACTGAGTTGTAAGAGTTCTTTTTTTTTTTTTTTTTAAGATTTTGTGTATTTATTTGTCAGAGAGAAAGAGAGAGAGAGAGCACAAGCAGAGGAAGGGCAGGCAGAGGGAGAAGCAGGCTCCCGGCTGAGCAGGGAGCGGGATGAGCCACTCCATCCTAGCACCCTGAGATCATGACCTAAGCTGAAGGCAGATGCTTAACTGACCTAGCCACCCAGGCATTCTATAAGAATTCTTTATATATATTCTGGATACTAGACCCTTATCAGATATAAAACATGCAAATATTTCTTCCCATTCTGTAGGTTGTCTTTCACTTTCTTGATTACGTCCTTTGATGCACAATCAAAGGGTGTTTAATTCTGATGAGGTCCAATTTTTCTTTTGTTGCTTCTGCTTTGGGCACATAACTAAGAATTCATTGATAAACCCAAGATCATGAAGGTTTACCCCTATGTTTTCTGCTAAGAGTTTTAGTTAGTTTTAGACCTTTGATCCATTTTGCATTCATTTTTTAATATGGTGTGAGGTAGGGACCTAACAGCATTCTTTTATAGGTAGATATTCTATATAATTATTTTAACCCTTGTCTTTTCTGTCTTAACCAATGACCTGCAAATTTTTGTGATTATACATCCCTAACAGGAAACAACCTTTGAGCCCATATTGCTAATATATGTAGATTTACCAATTCATACGAAGGTGTCCAATTATGCTGTGATCATAACTATGTTATAAAGCATACACGAAAGAAATTTTTAAAAGATGAAATAGATAAAAATACATCTAGAAGACCTGGACTTTTCTTGGTGGATTATTTTGAGTTCTGCCAAGGCGCTCAACCCTTTCTGGCACCTGCTGGTCCTGATGACAGAGTGTGGTCAGCCGGAACTGCTGTGGCATGGGTGGGAAGGAACCCTCCAGAGTGGACCTGTCTCCCATCTTCTCGGTCAGTAAGTCTGATAACAGAAGGACAAGTGCTGGAACGCTGGCTCTATTTCCTAGTTGTCTAACCTCAGGTGAGGAGCTTTGCCTTCCTGAGCCTCAGATAATAGTCCTTACTTCATAGCGTGGCTGTGAAAGCTCTGCGAGGGTATATGAAGGAATGCAGGGTCTCACACTTGGTCACTGCTCAGTTAAAATTGATCATTATTGACTCTATCAAGGAGCCAGATTCTGACAGACCTTCTGTCCTCTTCTGCCAGCTAAAGAATTCAAGGCAGGGGGCGCCTGGGTGGCTCAGTGGGTTAAAGCCTCTGCCTTCGGCTCAGGTCCTGATCCCAGGGTCCTGGGATCGAGCCCCACATTGGTCTCTCTGCTCCGCAGGGAGCCTGCTTCCCCCCGCCCCCCCGCCCTGCCTGCCTCTCTGCCTACTTGTGATCTCTGTCTGATAAATAAATAAAATCTTTAAAAAAAAAAAAAGAATTCAAGGCAGGAACCCCTCAGCGGAGGACTGAAGGAAGAGACAGGAGAGGGAAGCAGGATATAAGGGCCTGACCCCGCTCTCGCAGAGGCAGTGTGCCACAGTGGCTGAGTCATACCTGTAGAGGAGGGCCTGGTTGAAGCCATGTGACCTTGGCCAAGTGGTGACACCTCTCTGAACCTCAGTGTCCTCATCTGTCACATGGAGATAATAATAATTATATCTGCATCGTATTTATCTGAGTTCATGCAGTAGCATGTGAAAGTGCTTACCCCGAAATAAGAGCTCGATAAACAACGGTGATTACTATTATCACAGTGCCCCCTCCCTTATCTGCAGGGGATGCATTCCAAGAACCCCCAGGAGATGCCTGAAACGGCAGATATCACCAAACACTAGGTACCCTGTGTCTTTTCCTATACATACCTACCTATGATAAACCTTAATTTATAAGTTAGGCCCAGGGAACGATAAACAACAATAATTAATAATAAAATAGAACAATAATAACGATATACTGAAATAAAAGTTATGGCAATGTGGTCTCTTTGTCTCTCAAAATGTCTTAATGTATTAAACTCACCCTTGTTCTTGTGAGGATGGGAGATGATCAGATGCTTATGTGTTGGGATGGTGAGGTGCGTGATGTAGGGTTAGGCTACTATGACTTTCAGACGATCCTCTGCTTCCAGACCCACGTTGGATGGCAGGGAACTGAAACCGTGCAAAGCCAAATGGAGGATAAAGGGAGGAGGAACTACTGTGCTTGAGGCTTAAGGAGGGTCACTTGTCTACCACAGTATTTCCTTATTTGTTCATTCTGCCAAGATTTATAGAGTGCCTACTGTGTGCCAGGCAAACGATGGAGAATAGGAAAACAGTCCTTAATTTCAAGGAGCTTATGACCTAGGGATTCACAGACGTTAACCAAGCAGTCCACACACACAAATGCACACGATGACAGGTACTGCAAGGGAAGAAGTGGGGAAAAGGCATAGGAATAAGAGATCAGAGAAGTGATCAGGGAAGGTCTCATGAGAAAGGGCCTTTTTCTTTCTTTCTTTCTTTTTTTTCTTTTTGAGAAAGTGACATTTATGCCCAAATCGGAAAGATGGAGAGGAAGTAACCAAGCGGGGAAGGAAGAGAGGGGTGTTCCAGTCTGGGGGAAACACGATCAGGCTGGGGTGGGGGGTCCCGGCTAAGATGAAGGTGCTCCAGGCTAAGCCAGGACTGCAGGCTGGGTAAGTGGCAGGGTGCTCTAGGCAGAGGGCAGGGCGCTTAGCAGAAGAAAGTGTTCCGAGCTGAAAGATGGATGGTCCAGGCTGGAGGAAGCCCGTTCACAGATCCCCAATTGAGAAAGAGCTTGGGGATCCCAGGCTCTGAAAGGCCAGTTGACCCGAAGGTGGAAGGGAGGTAGGATGTGGGGGACATGAAACTGTAGAGAGAGGTGAGAGCCAGACTGTATAGGGCTTTGTGCCCCTGTAAGTGTTTGGATTGCATTCCAGCAGTGCAGGGGAGCCACTGGAGCTGGGACCAAGAGCAACAGCAGTTTCTTCTTCCTCCTCCTCTTCTTCTTTTCTTCTTCTTCTTTTTAAGATTTTATTTATTAATTTGACAGACAGAGATCACAAGCAGGCAGAGAGGCAGGCAGAGAGAAAGAGAAACAGACTTGAGCAGAGAGCCTGATATGGGGCTCGATCCCAGGACCCTAAGATCAATGACCTGAGCCGAAGGCAGAGGCTTAACCCACTGAGCCACCCAGGCACCCCAGCAGCAGCTTCTGGATGATCGGAGATGTTATTGAAGACACCTTGCTGAAGAGGTAGTGCCTAGACTTGCATGGTGAACGAGAAGATGGGTAGAAATGATTGAATTCAAGAGCGGTTTACGGGGCTCTGGCTGACTCGGTAGAGCATGAGACTCATGATCTTGGGGTCATGAGATCAAACCCCACGTTGGTGGCAGAGTTTACATAAAAAGAAAAGGTGGGGTGCCTGGGTAGCTCCATTGGTTGAGTGTCCAACTCTTGATTTTGGGGTCAGGTCAGGATCTCCGGGTCATAGGAGCAAGCCCCGCTCCAGCAAGACCTGCTCCAGCAGACACAAAGTCTGCTTCTCCCATGCCCTCTGTTCCTCCCCACACCCTACCCACACTTGTGCTCTCTCTCTAGCTCTAGCTCTAAAATAAACACAATTTTTTAAAAAAAGAATAGTTCAGAACCTGCTTGTACTCAAATTCCACCATCTTATATCTTTGCTCTGTGTACCTCAGTCTGGGTTGGGGCCTGGAGGCGGGGATACTAAATGAGTGAATTAAGGTAAATTTTTAGCAGAGGGAGAGGGAGAAGCAGGCTCCCCCTTGAGCAGGGAGGCTGATGCAGAGCTTGATCCCAGGATCCCAGGATCATGACCTGAGCTGAAGGCAGACACTTAACCAACTGAGCCACCCAGGTGCCCCCTGATGAGCCTTAGTGTAGACCCAGCACCATGACGGACAGTAGAAGCGAGGCAATAGTTGGGCAGATGGGAAATAAGCAATTCGCCCAACACAGGCACCCTGTGGCTCTCTGGCGATTACCCGCTCCTCTATTTCTGCCTTCCTGATCCAGCACACACACCAACCATCCCCTTCCCCTCCAACCCCATATACTCTCTCTCCCCGGCGCCTCCAAAGCTCTCTTAAGTTCCTCATATTTTGCTTGATATAATTAGTCCCTTTAGGACTCATTCAGGAATGTTTATTTTTATCTATCTATCTATCTATCTATCTATCATCTATCATCTATTTTTCTAAACCCTACACTCAACATGGGACTCAAACTCATGACCCCAAGATCAAGAGTCACATGCTCTACCAACTTAGCCAGACAGATACCCCAAGAATGTTTAGATACTTCTAAAATAATGGGACACCTGGATGGTTCAATCAGAGGAGCATGGGACTCTTGATCTTGGGGTCATTAGTTCAAGCCCCACATGAGGTGTAAAGATTACTTAAACAAATAAAACTTAAAAAATAAAAAGACACCTCTAAAGTAAGTGACCCAGTGGAAAAGGCATATTTAATTTGTTCAATGAAAGTGAAGTTGGAAAGATGGAGCCACAAAGTACGACCTGTGTGAGCTTGGGCAAGACACGTCTATCTGATCTCTAAGTTTCTCTATCTATAGAGCAAGAAAGGGACATCAGATGTTCTCCATGGTAGCTGTTCTCAACCTTTTGAAATTGAGGCACTCCTGATGAATGGATTCCCATGTGACACATGCTTCCATGGGCATTCAGATAAGAATGCCCAAGGCTCTACGTAACCCACCTCTTCCTCTCACCCTCAAGAGAGCACGTCTGAAGGCCTGGGAGCAAGGGTGATATTATTTATAGGCATAACCTTGAGTCCCCTCTTCCTCATCTGCTTATTTCTTTTCCTTCTTCATTTACTTAGTTATCTGTTATAAACCAAGTAAAGCATTTTCAGCCTTCAGTAGAGAAAGTGGTTAAAAATACCAGACGAGAAGCTAGGGAGACCTGTGTTGAAATCCCCTCTTTGCCACTTCTGAGTGAAGTGACCTTGGGCAAGTTGCCGAGCCTTGGTTTCCTGGTCTGTAAAATGGGAGGCTCCTAAGGGCAATCAACCTCAGTAGGGCTGTGAAGAGGCTTAAATGAGATCATGCCAGAAAGTTCTTAGCACCATCCTAAGCATTTGGCAAGGGCTCAGTAAAGTTGTCAGTTCCTACTTCTGTTATTAGTTGCAAGTAACATGTAACATACTAGAAAATCAGGATACAATACTATAGATGGAAGACCAAGCTTTTTTTTTTCCTTTTTTTTTTTTTTTCTTAATAAGAGAGATGGGGAGGGACAGAGGGAGAGAGAGAGAAAGAATCTCAAGCAGGTTCCACACTCAGCGCAGAGCACAAGGCAGAGCTGGATCTCACAGCGCTGAGATCATGACCTGAGCCCAAATCCAGAGCCAGATGCTTAATTGACGAAGCCACCCAGGCACCCATGAAGACCAAGCTCTTCATTAGATTCCACCAACTGATCTTTTGTGGTTTTCTAACCCAGTCTTGGGGATCCTGAGTACTGGTGGATTTTCCTGCTAAGATGAGAAACAGGTTTATGGATGTAACCCATTCTTTCTTTGCCTGGTTACTCTATCCTTACTCTCTCATTTTAGCACATTATTATTATTATTATTGTTATTATTATTTTAAGTCAGCTCTACACCCAACCTGGGGCTTAAACTCACAACCCCAAGATCAAGGCTGCACGCTGTACTAACTGAGCAGGTTGGCTCCCGACTTTAGCTCCCTTTTATTTTATTTTATTTTTTAAAGATTTTATTCATTTATTTGATAGACAGAGATCACAAGTAGGCAGAGAGGCAGGTAGAGAGGGAGAGGGGGATGCAGGCTTCCTGCTGAGCAGAGAGCCCGATGCGGGGCTCGATCCCAGGACCCTGGGATCATGACCTGAGCCAAAGGCAGAGGCTTTAACCCACTGAGCCACCCAGGCTCCCCTTTAGCTTCCTTTTAAATTTTAAAATATTGCCATTTCAGTAAAGTTTCATTTCCCTTTTACTGAGCTATAATTTTCACAAAGTAAAGTACACAAATTTCAAGATTATAATTTGAAAAATTTTTATATATAACCACAACTCAGATTAAGATACAGAGCTGTGTTGCCTACTTCAGTGACCATTTAACACATGGGGCTGGCTACTCAACACTTGAAATGTAGCTGGTCTGACCTAAAAAGTCCCATAAGGACGCCTGGGTGGCTCAGTGGGTTAAGCCTCTGCCTTCGGCTCAGGTCATGATCTCGGGGTCCTGGGATCGAGTCCCGCATCGGGCTCTCTGCTCAGCAGGGATCCTGCTTCCCCTTCTCTCTCTCTGCCTGCCTCTCTGCCTACTTGTGATTTCTGTCTGTCAAATAAATAAATAAAATCTTTAAAAAAAAAAAAGTCCCATAAGCACAATATATGCATTGGATATAGAAGACTATAAAAAATGAATGTAAAATATAACATTGATAATTTTATATTAATTGCATGCTGAAATGCAATGCTTTGAATATATTATAAAGGTAATTTTACCTGTTTCCTTTTACTTTTTAAATGTGGCTACTAGAAAATTTAAAATTACATATATGATTGACAGCAGTGGATTGCAACTTATTTTATTTATTTGTTTACTTATCTATCTATTTAGGGTGAGAACACAAGTGTGGGGTGGGGCAGAGGAAGAGGGAGATTGAGAATCTCAAGCAGACACCGCACTGAGCACAGAGCCTGATGGGCTTGATTTCACAACCCCGAGATCACAACCTGAGCCGAAATCAAGAGCCAAATGCTCAACCGTCTGAACCACTCAGGTGCCCTATGTCTTATTTCTATCGGGCAACACTGGTATAGAAAGATTTCATTCTCCAGAAAATTCTGTTATTTACCAGTCAGTATCTGCTCATTTTCCCCCAAAGATAAACACTGTTCTGACTTCTCTCTCCATAGGTTAGGTCTGCCTGTTCTAGAACTTTATGTGGATGGAATCATATAGTAGGTATTTTGTGTGTATTGGCAATTTTTGGTTAACATATTTTTAAAAAAGATTTTATTTATTTATTTGACAGACAGAGATCACAAGTAGGCAGAGAGAGAGGAAGGCAGAGAGAGAGGAGGGGAAGCAGGCTCCCCGCTGAGCAGAGAGCCCAATGCGGGGCTCGATCCCAGGACTCTGGGATCATGACCAGAGCCAAAGTTTCGGTTAATACATATTATTGGTTAATACATATAGGTTAATATGTATAATGTATTAACACACGTTTTCAAAATTCATCCATATACCATTCATTTGTTCCTTTTAATTTTTTGCATCATATTCCATTGTGTGCGTATATCATGGTTCATTCATTCTCCTATTTTTTTTAATATTTTATTTATTTGACAGAGAGATCACAAGTAGACAGGCAGGCAGAGAGAGAGAGAGAGAGAGAGAGAGAGGGAAGCAGGCTCCCTGCTGAGCAGAGAGCCAGATGCAGGACTAGATTCCAGGACCCTGAGATCATGACCGGAGCCGAAGGCAGCGGCTTAACCCACTGAGCCACCCAGGCACCCCTCATTCTCCTATTGATGGACATTTGGATTGTTTCCAAATTCTGACTGTTGTGAATAATGCTGCTATTATTGTTCTTGGAAAAAATCTTTAAATAGTCTCTTTCAAATTATTTTTACTATGTTTTTTATTTTAAAATAAATCCATATTCAAAGAAAAAGTCCATACACATAGCAACACGCAATATATACACCACCCCCTTGTTAATGATTTGATGTTAATGGTTTATGGTTTGATGTAAATCCTTTCAGAACTTTTCCTCCACATTTAGAATCATGTACTATTGCCGTTAATATAATTGTCATTTGGTGGTTCTTTTTTTTTTTAATTTTTAAATTTTTTTATTAACATACAATGCATTTTGGTGGATCTTGTCTTGGCTGCCTCACCCCTAGAGATGGCTGCATAGCTCTTGATCTCTGCCCCTCTTGTTCTAAAGTTTATAGACCAAAACTAGAAAAGATGTAGGAAGAGCCTAGGGAAGGCATATATATGGTGCTCCTTCCACTATTCCCTGATTACCTGTATCCACAGCAGACATTGCTAATCAATCATAGCTTTCTGTCTTTGCCCAGCCCTAGCCACTACTAATCAATAGAAAAACTGAAACCAATTACCCATCTCTGAAATAATCTGGCCACCTTCCATTTTGCTGATGAATAAACTAGGTAGGACTTAGAGAGGGGAAGAGCCTACTTCAAGGTCAGAAAGGAGCCCCAGCATCCTAACTCCCTGTCTCATGTTTTTTCCTACTACACTCATGGACTCCGAAAACTAAATCCCTGGGATCCAGAAAACCCAGTCTCTAGGGAGAGGACATTTTGTTCCCCAGGCAGAGCTCCTAAATGGAACCGTCCTCCAGCCAGCCCCTCACCTTTATGCCCTGAGTGTAATCGGAAGCCTCTGCCAACAGGCTGGCATCCCCTCCCCCCACAGTCACCACTGACAGACCTGCGGTTTCTGTTCTCCAGGTCTGCAGTTTAGTTTCCCAAAATAAACATTTAAAAAAATAAAGGAGGCATGCTCTTAGCATCTTTGCTTTCAGCCCCAGAGTTGTGGAATTATTAACTGACCAGACTAAATCAAATAGTTAATTACAGCAGAGATGCGACTTCAGATGCTGAAACCATAAAACTCCGAAAGCATCCCCCCTTTCACCAACACATCAAACCGACTCTGGCTGTCATTGGAAGCGACAGTGAGAAAGTGGGAGAGTCAGCAGGTCTGGACAGACTGTGGGTGTTCTCAGCTGCACAAGCAGAATAGTTTATTTAATTCTCTCCCTGCCTGGGCAAGGGGGAAAAGTCAGAGGGAAAAATGGGGACAGAAGGTAACATCATGCTTGAGTCAGGTAGAGCCGGGTTCTTAAGACTGCCCCCCACCACACTTGCTAGCTGTGTGACCTTGGGCATGTCACTTCAAGTGTCTGAGTCTCAGTTTCTCCATCTGTAAAACAAGTATATTAATAGAACCAACTTTGTTGGATTATTGCACCGATGAAAATGACTTGGTTAAAAAGATATATGGACAATCCTTGTGAGTATGCGTCTCTAGATTGTGAGCTCTGTGAGAGTGGGAATAGCTGTCTGTCTCCTTCACCATCGCGTCCTCTAACCCTAGCATGATAACTAGTTCTAGGCAAGTAATTAATAAGCAACTATTAAGCCCCCAGTATAAGGTATGGTCTTGAGGTTGGGGATGATCATGGAAGAGATTGCAAAAAGGCTTACCAAAGGGGCGCTGCCCTTGAGTAGCTCTCATTCCAGCATAACAGACAGTCCAGTACTAGTAAGTGGATTGTTATGCATCGAATACGTAGTTAATATAATGTAGTAGTGCCTGGTAGAGATTCTGACATCAGACTTGAGTTCAAATCTCAGCTCTCCCACTTGCGACCATTCTGATCTTTATTGGCAAGTTTACCTGTCAAAGCTTCTGTTTTTGCATTTGTAAATAGGGACCTACTTTATAGGGTTATTGTAAGGATCAAAGGAGTTTCCTGAAGTGCTTAGTACCATGCCTAGAACATAGTAATTGCTCAACAAATCTTAACTACTGCTTTTCCCATCTACTAGGTGACTTTGGACAAATTACTTTACTTCTCTAAGACTTGTTTTCCTGCTCAGTAAAATAAAAATACAACAGTTCCTACTTTGAAGAATTGATGGGAGAATGAAATGAGAAAATCCCTGAAACGTGCTTAGTATGGCATCTGGCATAGAGAAAATACTGAATAATTTCTAAATGATGATGATGATAAAAACCAGGTGCTGTGGGAGAACAGAGTAAATTCATCTTGATGGATAAGCACTGGGATAAGAGAAAGGTTTATAATAGGTAAGTGATTATAATAGGTAAGGGGTAACAATTTCATTGAGATACAATTCACATAAAATGCAATTTACACATTTAAAGGTGTATTTCAATTTTTTAGCACATTCACCAAATTGTGCAACTATCACCATAATCAATTTTAGAATGTTTTCATTGCTCCAAATAGGAAATTATACCCATTCACTGTAACTCACTCTCCATTTCCATTTCCCCTAGAGCTCCCCCTGACCCTCCCAAGCTCTAGACAACCACCAGCTCCCTTCCCATTTCTGTGGATTTGCCTACTATAGACATTTTGTATAAATAGAACCACACAATTTGTGAACTTTTGTTTCCGGCTTCTTTCACTTGGCATAATGTGTTCAAGGTTCATCCCTTTTGAAGCGTGGATCAGTAGTACATTCTTTTTTTTTTTTTTTTTTTAAGATTTCATTTATTTGACAGACAGAGATCACAAGTAGGCAGAGAGGCAGGCAGAGAGAGAGGAGGAAGCAGGCTCCCTGCTAAGCAGAGAGCCCGATGTGGGGCTCAATCCCAGAACCCTGGGATCATGACCTGAGCCAAAGGCAGAGGCTTTAACCCACTGAGCCACCCAGGTGCCCCATCAGTAGTACATTCTTTTTATGGCTGAGTAATGTTCCATTGCAGAGAGTTGATAGACATTTGGGTTGTTTCCACTTTTTTGGCTATTATAAAATAATGCTGCTTTCACGTACAAGATTTGTGTGGATAATATTTCCATTTCTCGGAGGGTGTACCCCTAGGAGTGGAATTACTGGATTATAAGGTGAGTCTACGTTTAACTGAGCATCTGCTTTTCTAGACTGTCTTCATATCCTGTACTGTTTTATGTTTCCACCAGCAATGTACAAAAGTTCCAATTTCTCCACATCTTTGCCAACACTTGTCATCTATCATTTTGATTATAGCCATCCTGGTGTTTGTGCGGTGGTATCTCATCATAGTTTTGATTTGTTGTTGTTGTTGTTTTTGATTTGTATTTTCTGATGACGAATGATGTTGAGCATCTTTTCAAGTGCTTATAAGCCACTTATAGACCTTCTTTGGGGCAATGTCTATTCAGATCCTTTGCCCGTTTTTTTAAAGTTTATTTATTTATTTATTTATTTAAGTCCTCTTTACACCTGACATAGGGCTCATGATCTTGAGAATGAGAGTCCCATTCTCTTCCCCTGAGCCAGCCAGGTGCCCCTCCTCTGCCCATTTGTTTCAAAAGATTTTATTTATTTATTTGACAGAGAAAGAGAGTAAGTACAAGCAAGGGGAGCAGCAGGCAGAGGGAGAATCAGGCTCCCCACTGATCAGGGTGCCCAACACAGGGCTCAGTCCCAGGACTCTGGGACCATGACCTGAATTGAGGGCAGATGCTTAACCAACTGAGCCACCCAGGCACCCCTCCTCTGCTCATTTTTAATTTGACACTTATTTTTCCATTTTTGAGTTGTATGGCTTCTTTGGATATTCCTATATAAGTTCCTTATCAGATATACGATTTGCAAAAAAAATTTCTTATTCTGTATGTTGTTTTTCCACTTTCTCAATGGTGTCCTTTGAAGCACAAAAGTTTTTAATTTTAATGATGTCTAATCGATCTTTTTAAATAATTTTAAATCTTATGGGCACCTGGGTGGCTCAGACACTTAGGTGTCTACCTTCAGCTCGGGTCATGATCCCAGGGTCCTGGGATAGAGCCCCACATCAGGCTCCCTGCTCATGGGGAGCCTGTTTCTCCCTCTCCCTCTGTTCCTCTGCCTGCCTGTGCTCTCGCTCTTTCTCTCTCATATAAATAAATAAAATCTTAAAACATAAATTTGGATCTTACATTTAGGTCTTTAATTCATTTTGAACTGATTTTTGTATTTGGTGTGAGGTAGCAGTACAATTTAATTCTTTTGCACAGGGACATCAAATTGTCCTGGCATAATTTCTTGAAGAGGCTGTTTTCCCCTATCAAGTTGTGTTGATATCCTCATAAAAAAAAAAATCACTTGATTGTGAACATAAGGGTTTATTTCTGGACTCTCAATTCTATTCTGTTGGTCTTTTTTTTTTTTTAAGATTTTATTTATTTATTTGACAGAAAGAGACATAGCGAGAGGGGGAACACAAGCAGGGGGAGTGGGAGAGGGAGAAGCAGTCTTCCAGCAGAGCAGGGAGCCTGATGTGGGGCTCAATTCCCAGGACCCTGGGATCATGACCCTAGAGCGAAGGCAGATGTTTAACGACTAAGCCACCCAGTCGCCCCTTTTCTGCTGGTCTGTAGGTATAGCCTTTTAAAAAAAAAAATGTTTTATTTATTTGTTAGAGAGAGTACAAGCAGTGGGAGTGGCAGGCAGAGGAGAAGCAGGCTCCCCGCTGAGCAAGGAGCCGGTTGGGGGACTCTATCCCAGAACCCTGGGATCATGACCTGAGCTGAAAGCAGATGCTTAATCAACTGAGCCACTCAAGCGTCCCTGCAAGTATATCCTTATGCTGGTCCCACACCATCTTGAAGGTAACTGAATTTGAGCTGGGCCAAATTAACTGGACCTGGGAATACAGAGTCACAGAGCTTCCTTATCTTTCCACAGTGCTTTAGAATTTTCAAGGTGCTTTCATACACATGAGATCACCCAAATCTTGCAGCAACTGAGAGAAAACATGGACGCTCAAAAGGCTTAGTGGTGTATCCCTAGACTGACTCAGCCAGAAACAGTGTCCAACCTGTCACGTGCTCTCATTACCCTGGCCCATCCCCTCCTGGTTGAGTCCAGAAATTTGGGAGAAGGAAAACAAAAACAAAAACAAAAACAGAAAAATTAGAGCCAAAATGACAGGAAGTGTGCAAAACACACCGATTATACATATTTGGCTCCTAATCAGCTTATGATAAAATTTCCCTTCTCCTGTATGGACAAGACATGGAATGTTCTGGGTAATCCATGGTTTTGCTTGGGTCTTTGCTCCTTCAAAGAATGAAAACACAGTGAAATACTCTCAACACCAAAACCACATGGACTGCAATTTAATCTTTAATTTTGTTGTTGTTGTCATTCTAGAAGACTCTTCAGTGTATTTTAAAGCAATGTTTCTTCAAGAGTGGTCTGAAGAAAACCTCAGCCATCGGCATCATCTGATAGAGGCGCTTGTAAAAAAAAAAAATGCATTCTTCAAAGCTCCCAGGCACCCTGTGTCAACTGAGAATCACTGGGTGATTTTTTATGCACATTAGGGTTTGGGAACCACAGTTTTAGAGCAATGAAAGTCAAATTATGAATATCTATTATCATTGCACTCAAGAGATGCAGACATTCTGCTTAAAAGAGAGCTCTGGATCACAACAGTAGATTAATGTACCTCATTCCTACAAGTCTTTGCTAAAACACCACCCCTCCCTATAAATTTACTGATTTAAAATTGCTTATCAACCTCTTCTCCATGCTTCCAACCTACCTATCCCCCTTCCTTTCTCCACAGCACGTACGAACATCTGACATATTATTTATTTACCTATCTATCTATTTACCTGTTTGTTAGCTGACTTCTGTCTCTAGAAAGCAAGTTTCACAAAGGTAGTGCTAGGAATACGGCATTCAAGGTGATGTCTGGCTAGTCGCGTGTGTTCAATAAATATTTGTAGAAAGAATGAAGGTACCAACTTGCATCAGAGTGCTTGGGCATAGTGTCATTTGTTCCTTGGGTTTCTGGAAAGGATTTTTTTTTTTTTACACTATACAGCAAATTATTCTTTCCTTCTCTGAGTGATGCTCGGTGTGCGTAGTAGGAGAGAGAAAGAGCTGGAACGGCATCCTCTAATCTCCTAATTCTGGAGTCTGGGCCGGTTGCTCTGAAGATCATTTTTCCTTAATACCACTGAGATCCTCAATTTACTACAAGGATCATGCATTTACAGCTTCATTGTCCTATGAGGGCTACCCCTACTGGGAACAAAGTGGACTGAAGCGGCTAGGCTGAGATGAACCTATGGTAGCAGGAGACTTCTGTAAGTCCACTGTGCCTCAAACCAGGTAGGGACAACAACTAGATGAGATGCTGACCCTTCTGAGAACCTGAATGAGAACGCTAATCAATGGATCCTATCTCCATGTACCATTCATGCCACCTTGGCTGGCTCTAAGTTAACGACCCTTACCGGCTTCCTATCCTCCAAGCCACGTGTCCAACAGCATCAGCACACAAATCAATGCTCACTTGCCCCCAGCCCTGCCCCGCACCTCCCCATTTTGGGCCCATTTTACCCACAAGGGACCTGAAGTTTAGACCTACCAATAGCCGGTTCCCTAACACCAGATTCGCTACCTGCTGACCCTCATCTGTGTCACTCCCAGGACACACCTGATATTCCAGGTTGCAGTGAGATGGTGAGAAATACCCTGGGTGAGGTGCCCTCCCCCACCCCTAGTCCAGGGGATGCTGAGAAGCTGTGGGGTAAGTAGGACAATAAAAACAGGAAAAAGCAAGTTTGTTTCTAGTGTTATGCACACTGGGTGGCAGGATATACCTGCTGAGTGTTCCCAGAAGGTCCCCAAGGAAACCATTAACTTGAGTCTCTCACTCTTCTTACGTGTGGGGTAGCTTGGGGGAGGGGGAGGGAAGGTATACTAAGAAGAGGGGGATGGGCACCGTTCCAGAGGTCAGGGTTATGCTGCACAGAGCTGCTGTGCACATTAATAAAAGGTAGATGACTGAAGGATGGATGTCAGGGTAAGCAGCAACGGGTTTGTCATCTAGGGTTGTCACTGGGTTACATAGAGTGGATTTAAGGTAGAGAAGGGGGAAGGAGTGGGAGGTGAGTTGGGAGGGAGAGGCTCCTGTGGCAATGAGATCCCTAGCAGGGATGGGGGGTGTGGGGGGAGTGGCTCTCTTGGCCTCCAGCTTGGACCCATTCTTGGCTGGTCTCAGCCAGGGAATTGAGGAGAGGAGATGGGTCTGACGACCTGGGGACAGGGAGGGTGGCCTCTAGCTCTGGAGCTGATCAGAATGGATATTAGGGTTCCCGGACTGGAGGGAGGGAGTTTTGGGGGAGGGCGAGGTGGCTCCTAGGAGCCTAGGGTAAAAGTATGGGAGGGGATCTCAGAGACTCAGGAGATGGAGGCGTAGGGAGGAGGAAGTGAGAAGTGAAGGCGTTTGCCTTCTTGGGGAGTAGGTCTCAAACTGAGGCAGACTGAGAGAAGTAACTCCAAACGCAGTGGGGAGGCAGCTGAGGTGAGGGTCTTCCAATCCGATGGAGCTGGGCTTAGAACTCTGCAAAAGAGGGGGAGTGTCATTCGGAGGGGAAGGTGCACAGCTGAGCCGGCGGCCTCCTAAACTGGAAACCGGAGGTTCTAAGCGGCACTGACCTCTCCCCCAGCCTCGGTGGGGAGGGCGGGTGAGCGTCCGGAACCGGCTTTCCCGAATCCAAACAGAAGTCCGAGTAGGGCTGACAAGCGAGCCAGGAGTGTGAGAAACAGTGAAGACTCCTCACGCTGGGGGGTGCGGGTGGCATTAAACTGGAAACCCGGACTTGAAATTGCGGGGGGGGGGTCCTCAATAGACCATACAGGAGGGATTTGGGGGAGCTGGTAAGTACAGCAGGGGCCGAGAAGGGATTCAGGAAACTGACACGGTTTCTACTGGGGTGCAGATGGAGTCTTCCCACTCGAGACGCGATGCAGTGGAAGGGTCCCCCAGATTGGATACAGAGAATATGGGACACTGGGAGTGGGCTGAGGGCGGCTGAGGGGCAGCCCTGAATCAGGCTCTGAGGAAATTGGGGGCAGCTTCTCATTCCCACTGGGGGAATGGAGGGCTCTTCACCAGTTGGAACGCGGGGCGCATGGAGGGGGCACTGGGGCTATCTCCCTCCCGACCCAGGGAGATTGGGGAGCTCTTAAATTCTGTATAGCGGGGACCTGAGAGGGAGAACTAGGGGGTCCCCGATCCGGAACCGAGCTACCTTGAAGGCACCGGGAAGCGCTTCATTCCGGGAGGGCGTTCCCACGGCCCGGCCCCGCGCTGGGGTGGGTGGGGGGTGCGGCCGCGCCCTGGTCCCGGCCCGCCTCGGGATTCGGGGTCTCTCTCGCCCTCGGGGACCCGGGAGCCGGGTAAGAGCGGGGTCCGGACGCCGCCGCCTCGGCGGGCGCCCGGGCGCGCGGGCGAGCGCGGGGCTTTATGCGCGCAGGGCGGTGGGGGGAGGAGCCGGCAGGTCGGCCCCCGGCGGGCCCTCCCCTCGGCCGTCCCCGCCCGCCCGCCCGAGCGGGGTCGGGGGAGGGGGCAGCATGGCCTGTCCGTCCGGCCCCCTTCGCCGCGCTCCTCATCTGCCCCGCGCCGAGCGCTGCCGCCGCCGCCGCCGCCGCCGCTCCGCTGCCCGCGCCGCCCGCGGCTCCCGATGGAGACTGACGCGCCCCAGCCCGGCCTCGCCTCCCCGGACTCGCCGCACGACCCCTGGTACGGCCCGGACCGGCCCGGACCGGCCTGCCCGGCCCGCGCCCGCCCCGGCCCCGCCAACATGGCCGATCCGGGTCGGGCCGGGCCTCCCCGGGGCCCGGGCCCGCGCCCCCTGCGCCCTGGCGCCCGGCGCTCACGCGGGCCCTTTGTGTCTCTCCTCCTCCCGCAGCAAGATGTTCATCGGGGGACTCAGTTGGCAGACTACGCAGGGTGAGCGAGCCCGGGAGCGCCCGCCGGCCAGGCAGGGCACCCTGGACCCCCCGGCGCCCCGGAACCGGACACCCCAGCCAGGCCCTGCGCCCTGCTGACCCCGGGCGCCCCCGCGCCCTCTTTCGCGCCCCGCCCGGGGACCCCGAGAGCGCAGGGCGATCGGCGAGCGCGCACGGCCCAGCGGGTGGAGGGGAGGAGATGAGGGGTTCAGGGGGGCATCGGGGGGGTGGGCTGGGCCCCCGGGACCCTCCGGCGGCAGCGCCAACTCCGCTCGCACCTGCGGCTCAAACTTTTGTGAGGCGGCTCCCGGAGCGGCGGGAACCCGGCCGGAGCCGTCCCCCCTCCAGCCCAGCTCGGCCCTCGGCTTCCTGGAGCCCCCGTGGGCGCCAGAAGGCTCCACGGGAACTGGGTGAGGGCCACGGGGTGGGGGGGGCAGTGGAGAGTGCGCAGGCTGCTTGGCGCGGGGGCGGCCGGGCCGCGGCGGGGTCACCGGGGGCAAAGGACGGGGGAAGGGGGGAAGGGCGCGGGCCCCGAGCTGGTCCGAAGGCGGGTGTGTGGTTACAGAAGGGCTGCGCGAATACTTCGGCCAGTTCGGGGAGGTGAAGGAGTGTCTGGTGATGCGGGACCCTCTGACCAAGAGATCCAGGTGAGCCTCTCACCCCCTCCTCCTGTTCCCGGCTCGCCCCCCTCCACCGCCACTCACTGCCTTGTAACCATCTGCCTCTCCCTCACTACCGCGCGCAGGGGTTTCGGCTTCGTCACTTTCATGGACCAGGCGGGGGTGGATAAAGTGCTGGCGCAGTCGCGGCACGAGCTCGACTCCAAAACAGTGAGTAGCCCTCCGGGCGTCGGGGGTCCTTTGGGAGAGGGAGGCCGCCGGAGGAGAGGGTCAGGACTCTCCCCAGAGGACAGTTGGATGGGTCCCTTAAGGAAGGAAGGAAGGAAGGAGTTTTCTGAGCAGAAGGGCTACCAAGCTCCGAAACTTTGTCACTAGAGTCGGGGGTGGTGGGGAGAGGAGAAGAATCCCAGGCCTGCGGTGAGATGCTAACATCCCCCAGCCCCTCCCCGTACCTACTAATCTTGGTGCCTCCCGGAGCAGCTTGGGGTGGGGCTAGGTCCCTCCCCTAGCCCAGACTGGGTGAGTCAGGGTTGCAGAGACCCACCCCGTGGCTTCTCTGGACTCTAGTATTTGACTCCCCACCACCACCGGTCCAAACCAATAGCAAAGCATCACTGAGTCCCCCTCTACCCCCCCTCCCCTTTTGGTCTATGAGCTCCCCGCTTTGTGTGGAAGACAGGAACCTGCTTTGCCCGAGAAAGGATTTATGAGAAGGGGACTAGCTTGCCTGGAAACAACCCTTCTGAGGGCTGGATCCGAGGAGAGGCTGCTTTTCTGGCATTCAAACTCCTAAAACATTTTACTGCTGTCCCACTGCTCCCCAGTGTCTTGGGCCCTCCAGGGGGCGCTGGCCCAGGCCCCTGCTCTAGGGGAGAGGGAAAAGGAGAAAGTCAGAGGAGGGGTTACTCTGTGATGGGGTGACCGGAGGCCAGGGGGCTGGGACAGTGTGATCTCTCTCCACACTCCCCCACTCTCCTCCAGCTCTGGGCCTCCCTGCTTGGGTCAGTCCCTGGCTCCTGTTTACCTGTAACAATAGCCGGTTGTGCCCAAGAATTTGCTAAATTACCGCCTGTCCCCAGCTCCTGTTATCTCTGCCCAGTGGCTCCCACTCCTGCTCACAGTAATGAGCAAATGAGGCCAGGCCTCAACTTTGCCGGCTCTGAAAGGATCTTCTTGGCGCAGAGTGAGTGACCCAAGCTGGGAATGGAGAGACAGTGGCCTATTGTTTTTGGTGATTATCTGCCATCAAGCTGCCGGTTCTCCTACCATCCCCTGTCCTCAGAATGCACTGATGGCTTCAGCAGCGCTCAGGAAGCTGAGATTTAAGGACTGGGGCTTGGGAGGGGGTGGGTGGGGGCGGGGTCATGGAAGATTGATAAGGGGAAGAGGGAAGAGGGAAAGGAGGGTGTGATGGGCATCCTTCTGGGGTTTGGGACTCAAAAAGGCAAGGGCTTTGTGTTTGGCATTCTCTGGCCTGGGTCTGGGGGGGGGCTGGGAGGGAGGTTTATTGTGGGGAGTCTATTTTGGGTTCTGGCTTTCACCTTTTATTTACTTGTTGGGTTTTATTTATGTTACCAGCCGTGAGTCAGAGTGGAGGTGGGGTGTGTCAGGGATCGGGTGTGCGTGGGTCTGTGGGACGTGGCTTGGGTACCATCTCCCCATCAGGGTCTGCGCAGGGGGACTGTCTGAGGTGCTCTGGTGGCTGGGGAGGCTGCTTCCAGGAGAAAGAGAAGGATGAAAATGTCCGTAGAGGTACGAAATCACACCTTCAGACAGGGGAAATGGGCAGTTGTGATTTCCCCTGGAGCTCAGTGGGACTTTGGGAGAGAGGAGACATTGCCCCAGCATGGATTTTAGAGGTTCCTTCTCTGTGGGCAGGTCTAGTGGGAGAGCCCAGAGGAGGCCGATCCCTGGTTCTTGCCATTTAGGCAGAGAGGAGCCAGTGCCGGTTGCCTAGAATGAGGCTGAGTTTTGAACGGAAGGAACAAGGTAGACCTTCCCTGCGATTTGCTGGTGAGCTTCTGAGTGATATCCACCCCGGTGGGTGGCAAGAAACTCTGGAATGACCAGGCCCCATCGGTCCTGCATTGATGACCATGTCTCTTGCCCTGGCATTTGCTGTTTATCAGTACCCAGGAGCACCCAGGTGCGTCTTGCTTTTCTCCTTTGGTTGTTCACAGCCAAGGGCAAAGGTGGCCTGCTGGCAATAGCACCTTTGTTTGCTCAATGAAGGGCAGTTCACAAAGGGCTGCTTTCACCCCTGTTATCTCATTTGATTCCCCATGGCTGCCCCTGGGAAAAGTGCATGTGATTATCCCCACTTTGCAGATGAGGGAACTGAGGCTTAGAGGGGCGGGCAGGTTGCCAAAATCAGAGGCTTGGGCTGGAACCCCGAATTTCTGATGGAGTCCAAGTCCCATGTCCTTGCACGTTACCAGAACACGCGCCCTGATTCACTCCAAGCCTGGCCGCATTTTCGCTTGCAGCCTCAAAGAGGGCTGTTAGATGTCGATAGTATTGAGGGAATAGAACTGAGTCCATTCCTGGTGATTTATGAACTCTTACCTTAAAGCAAAGAGTTATTTCCATTCACAAGGCTTCCAAAGTCTGGATTGCATGCCTTACCTAGACAGGTACCTGCGTGAAGTCATTAGGTGAGAAGGGCCTCGAGTAGTACCCTGTGCTCAAAGGAGTTAAGACTTTGCTTGCTTTGTTGGGGTTCCTGCTGTGAGCCAAACACTTTGTCAAGTGCTTTGTAAGCATTATCTCAAAGTCTGGGGACAAACCCTTTGGGATGGGTGTTACTATTTGCCTGTTTTGCAGGAGAGGTTGGCCCTGAGGCTCAGAGAGGTTAAGTAACTTGCCCAGGGTCTCACAGCTGGGAAAAAATGTAAGTGGGATTTGAACCCAGCAGCCTAGCACTAGGGCCTAATTGCTGAACCACTTCACTTTTTGGCTAGAGGCTGTGGTGATTCCTCTCCCCTCTGTGTCACCTCTGTGTCCTGGGATGAGAGAATTCTTCAGGGCTGAAGGCTGTGTGCTCACCCATTTGAAGTGCGAGAACCAAGATCCCTTTACCTCTCACTTCTCTTTCAGATTGATCCCAAGGTGGCCTTTCCTCGGCGAGCACAGCCTAAGGTGGGTATGTCTGTGTCTGGGAAGAGCCGTGTTACTTCAGGTGGGGGTCTCCCTAGCATTCCCGTCTATGGGAGATGCTTCTGGAACCTCTGTTGGGAGTGTTTCTGGAATAGACTGGGATGGGAAGACATATCCCTAATGTCCTGGCTTTGTGAATTGAAGACATCCTGCCTCTTTCCATCTGTGCTCTGGGATGGACTGGGGGAGGCTGCATGTGTTGGGAGAAGGAGGAACCCCTCAGGGGGATTCATTGTCCTGTATTTGAAGCCAGTATCCTTCAGATCCTGAGTCGACTTCTGTCTGACCTCATAGATCACAGCCTCTAAACCCAATGCCCCTGGGGAGGTCAAACCCAGGACAGACACCCCCTGAGGCTGAGCTAGAGTCAGGCCGGGGAGCTGTCTTTAACCCCCAGTCTCCTTCCTACCTACAAGTTTGCTGTATTCAGCTTGCAAAGGGGGAAGGGAGCATGGAGTTGGTCACCTGTTGTCTTTCAACTTGGATTGAGTGGCTGCCCTCCCAGTGTTTTCTTTCTCCGGTGTGGTGGTGAGTTTTTCTGGGTGTGTGTGAATTCTGAGCAGTTGAGCTATATAGCATTCAAGACTTTTGGTGCAGCGTAGGGGTCTGAGATTTTATTCCAGGCCTCAAGGCAACTAGCCAAATCTTAATTTTTAAATGGTTAAATATAGGGGACAGGAAGGAAGGCTGATTACAGAACAGGGAGCGGAGGACCCCTGAGTCTGCTGACTTGGGTCCTAGGACTAGGTCCTCCTCCAGGAGATCTCTTTCCCCCTTTGCGAGGGGTTAGGTAGGAACCAGGATGCTTTAAGGTCTTGAGCCAGTGGCTTCCACCATGGTGCCCAGCTCCCGCCACAGCAAAGGAAGAGGGACAAGTTGTAGGAGACAGGAAGGGGACATCTCTAGAAGGATCCAGCAGAGGGCCTGAAAGCAATTATGGAGCAGGTATTGGAAGGAAGCCGCACCAGGGAGCACATGGTCGGAATTGGGTTAATTCCATTAAGCAGTTTGGTGACAGAAGGTGCTTTAGTGTTAGGATGGGGCTGGGAATTGCTGTGGATTAGCCATGCGCTCCTGGGGTAATTAGGACCATGTGTTCTTCCTAAAACGGGGCTGGGGCCACAGGGCTGCCAGAGGTTGGTTTGGGAGGAGGTTGAGGAGGAAAATGTCGGCGTTGAGTTCAGGGGAGCCCTGTGATGGGCCTCGGTCTCTCCCAGGGGTGCTGGTGAGGGTCTCTGAGTTACACTATAGGTTTGGGTCACTAACCTGCCCCCTTCCCTGCATTGGTCCTTATGGAAGGCATTTTCCCCTACACAGACCCCAGGGATGGAGGCAGGAGGGAGGCACACTCAAGCCAGCCAGCGTGTGGGGTGCACAGCTGCCCATGACAGGCCTAGAGGTGGGGGTCCATGGGGGGGTTCTGAGTAGCTAGGGCCACAGAGAGCTTGTCAGCTGGTGCCCTGGCAGGAGGGCTCGAGCCCCTGCTGGTGGCAGTAGGCCACAGGACTCAGATGCCCACTTTCTCATTCCCTCCCCTTAACAGATGGTGACTCGAACGAAGAAGATCTTTGTTGGGGGGCTGTCAGTGAACACCACGGTGGAGGACGTGAAGCAGTATTTTGAACAGTTCGGGAAGGTGGGTCAAAACCGGGGGTGCTTGCTGGGGGTGCTTTCATGGGCTGTGGAAGCCCTGCAGAATTGGTCAGTACCAGGCAGAGTCCAGCCAGGTCATTCCAATTCTTGCAAAAAAAAAAAAAGGTGAAAAGGGGACTGGGCCCTTTTGTGGGTGAGGCCAGGCTCCTGTCCTGTCTGTGGGCCCCAGCCTCTGGACACAGCCCCGGGGAGAGAAGCCACACAGTAGCTGTCCCTGTTGTTGCCCTTCCCCTGTGTTTTTTCTCTTGCTTATCTTCATTCTCCCAAGGGAGGCCGCTCTCCCCTAGCCAGTTCAATCTAGTCACCCCTTAGCCTCCTGGGAGTTTGCACCTGTCCAGGCGACGGGCGGTTGCACCTTCCCCCACTTCTTCCTGGTGAGGATGATAAGGAGGCAATAAATATGATTCCCCATTGCACTCAGCACCCTGCTTGCACAGGTGGGAGCTGGGGGGAGGTGCTGATTCCCTAGCTATTTGAGGGGGGTCACTGAGGAGAGCACCCTAAATTCCTGATCAGGCCCAGCAGATTGGCTCTCAGCTCTGAAGTGCATTGAGCTTAAATTTCTGGACCGTTTAGTTTACGAAGGAGATGTGGCATCGTCAGACAATAGGGTGTCCCCAGAAAGGTGAGTGATGGGAGCATCAAGGTCCCATGGGGATATGGCAAAGAGGGGGCCAAGTTTTAAGACTGGGGGTGAAGGAGGGCTGCTGTGCTTAATGCTTAATGTCCCTGGTCTTCCATAACGTGAGACAGTCTACAGGCTTCGTCTCTACCTACCCATCAAGGCGTTTTCAGTTGCCTGCTAGGCCAAGGGCGGCAGCCTTGGGAATGGGATGTGAGCTGGGGACTGGGTGGGTTTCCAGGGCCCTGTCTCTAGGGGAGGAGAGGAGAGGGTGGGAGGTCTCCTGGCCAGCGGCTGCAGGCGGCGTGGAGGCCAGAGGCCTAGGCTCAGGCGCCTCCGTGGGGACCCGGGTACAGGACGGAGGGCAGGTCGGCGGTCTCGGCCCCAGAGGGAAGGGCGCTCCTGGGAAGCAGCAGGCCCGCTCGGCTCCGGCGGGGTGTCTTTGTGTCTGAGCGCCGAGCATTAGAGCTCGCACTAATCTGATCCAGCAGCTGTGATTGGAGGCCGCCTGCCCCCGGGGCCGGCGTTGCCATGGCAACCGGGCCCCAGGAGAAGCCGTCAGCGGCCGCGTCTTTTGTTCGGGCCTAAATCGGCGTTGGCATGTGAAACCGGCCCGGGGAGGCCAGGGGGAGCCGGAGAATAGGCTGCCAGGGAGCGAGGGGGACAGCCGGGAATGCCAAGGGCCCCGCGGCGGGGGGCCCCCCGCCCGGATCGAGGGGCCGCCGCCGAGGGGGGAACAATGGTCAGCCGCCATGGCTGCCACTCAGGCTTAGCGGCCGCCGAACTTGGCGGCTCCCACTGGTCAGCAGGCCCCGGCCGCCTCCCCTCCCCCTGCCGGAGCCCCCCTGCCCCCGGGTTCCCATGGAGACCAAAGCCTATTAAGGACACTGGGCTGGGAGCCTCCCTCCCCTCAGCTGGCCTCAGGAGGGGACACCAGTGGGGGTCCCCTGGACCCCCAGCCACTTTTCTTGCTCCTTGCCCTGGCCTCAACCCCACTGCCTCGCTAGGGGTCTGTCTAGCCAAGGCCAGGGTTGAAGGATCTGAGGGGCCAGGAGTGGTGGAGTCGGATCGTTGGGTGAAGGAAGGCCAGAAGGGCTGTGGATTTGGGCTGAATCACTCTGTGGGTCAGGCAGGAAATTAGAGCTATAGGATTAAGGAAGAGGGTGTGGCTTTTATTCATTATTTCAAAAATAATTACTGAGTACAAGTCAAGGTGCTAGATAGGATGGCCATCACCATAGCTGACCTGGGCGCTGTCCTCAGGGAACCTTCAAGAGCAAGGGGTATTGGGCTGTTCGTTCTCTTTCCCCATGTGACTGTGGGTAAGACCTCCCTAATAAAGGTCATAATAGCTATTACTTATTAAGCACTTACTGTATCCCTGGTAATGTGAGTTCGTGTTACAGGTGCTATGTCATTTATCTCCTCTATACAATTGATAAACACTGTTACACCCATTTTACAGATGAGGAAACCTAGCCCAAGGTTACCCAACTAGCAAATGCAGGATCTTGGATTCCATTTCTAGTCTCTCCTACTGGCAGCCTGTATTTTTATCACAACTGGATTTCTGGATTTCTCTTTTCCATTGTCAAAACAAGAGGGAGGGGAAGATGTGCGGAGCCCAAAGTTTCTGTCCAGTTTGGCCGGTCTAGCTGATTTGGGATTGGACACAGAATAGGTCCATAAGGGTGAGAGTGGCAGGGGTACTCTGCCGCAGGCCCCTGGAACTGGAAGCTCCTTGGGGAGGGGAGGTGTCATTTCCCTCTGAGATCCTCCAGGGACCCCGCTGCCTCCTGGCTTAGTGGGGTCCTGGATCTCCCAGGGGAGCGTCAGAGACATGGTGCTGCTTGGCACCTCAGGAGAGCTGGGGGACCACCCTGTTCAGAGGCTGCCTTCGCCACTTTAATGAGGCAGATGACAGGCTGGAAAGAGAGCCAAGGAGAGTGGAGGAGAGGCTGTACCCAATGGCTTCAGGAACTTTTCCTTCATCCCTTGGGTGTCTGACCATTTGGGGGAGGGTCAGCAGCTAAAATGGGATGTGTGTGTTGGGGGGGGTGGAGGGATGGGGGTGGGCAGGGTACAGAAGCAGCCCTTGATTTCCACCAAGGACAAATCAAACCTTAGCTTAACCCCATGAGGTGGCTGACATTGGCTGAAGAATTAAGAGGACAGGAAGGAAGTACCAGCTGTAGGCAAAGGGAGGGAAATGAGACTGCAGGAGGGAAGCTAAAGCCTTTGGCTGTCCATGTATCCAAGGGGGTGCCATGAGGGAGTAGCAAGAAGAGAAGACTGGGGTGCGAGGGAGGGGGGATCATGTAGCCCACTCCCCTTCCTCAGCCCCTGCCCCTCCCCCAGTCAGTGGGAGGCAAGCAGCCCAGGCACTGAACTCTACTTGCTTTAATTACAGCCTCTAGCAAAAGGAAACCTCAATTAGAGGAAAAGATCTGTACCAGCAGAGGGGAGTCAAGTCTGGCTGGAGTGGCTGCTGTCCTCCTGGCCTTTTGCAGAAAGGGAAGAGGCTTTCATTGCCCCGTTTTTATCTTGCTCCCATATTTCCTTCTTGAGCACCCACTCCGTGCCTCCTCCTCCTCCCAGGCTTGCTCTAGGATTTGCTGTGTGACCTTGGTGGGTGACTTTACCTCTCTGAGCCCATTTCCTGATCTACAGAACGAGGCTCTTCCATTGCCGGGACTGTAGAGAGGATGATGGGGCCAAGAGGCAGGCACGTATTCGGTGCTTCGTATTTGCAGGCTTGTCCGTCGAGAATCTGGTGGTTGGTTGGGAGGTGCCTTGACATCCAGGTGGGGTAGCGGATGGAAAGTCATCCCCTGCACTGGGAGCTGGTTCAAAGCGAAAGCCTAGCCTGCACGAGAGGCACGTGGGTGTGGGAGCCCCTGCTGCGGGCTTGTGGCGGGTACCCTGGTCTCTGGTAGGTCCACCATGGCGGGCTCTGTTTCAGGTGGACGATGCCATGTTGATGTTTGACAAAACCACCAATCGGCACCGAGGTGAGTGTGGCGCCTCCCCCTCCCCAGGCCAGGCTGGGGGCCTGTGGTCAGCCAGGGGGCTGCAGGTCACAGCTGCCCTTTCATCTTGCCTCCTGACATCCTATCCCCAAGGATCTGCATCCTCTCCAGGGCCTGGTCTTACAGAAGGCTTTTGTCCCGCCGTTTCCTGTGCTAGAAACTCGCCCAATTGCAGACACCCGAGAGGAGCAGAGGAGCAACCTCCCCCTTCCAAACTGAGCCCTCCCCACACACCCCCACCCCCGCCCCAGCCGCTGTCTGCCCAGCCTGTGTCTGCTGGGGCTTTACCTTGTCCCTGGTAACCAGAGCTTAGGCCAGGCCGCCCCAGGGTCAGGCTGACTGCACAGCCTCCAGCAATCTGCTCCTGCGTTCCACCCCCACCAGCGGGCTGAGCCCAGCCCCCAACTCCCTTGCCCCTGAACCTGTGAGCATTTGGGCCACAGTGTGCATTGCCTGGTTGTTTTTCTCCCAGGGGCCTTGCCTTCTGAGAAATCCCATTCCAACCCCTGGGGCACACCCGGAAGGACATGGTTTGTTTCTCCAGTTGCTTCAGGGTGTATTAGCCTGTTTGGGGATTGGGGTATGTGCTAGGGTGGGTATGTGTGTATGTATGTGTGTATTTGTATCTGTGCTTGTGACGGTATCTGTGTCTGAATATTTGTATGTGTTTGGTGTGTCAGGGTAACTATTCACATGTAGAGGGGGCCTTTGTGAGTGCTGCCAGGTATCTATGATATGTGGGTCCCTAGGTGTGTGTGTGTGTGTGTGCATGCGTGTGCGCGTGTGTGCGGGCATCTGTGTGTCATATATATATGTGACCGTGTACAAACATAGGTTTGTGTGTGTACGCTTCTGTGTAAATGTACATAAGTGTTTGCGTGTGCTCTTCCTTCCTTTGGGAAGCACCTGAGAAGGAGAAAAGGCACGTTGAGTGTATTTTCATGATGGCTGTAATGCTTTCTAATTTGCTGTGTGACCTTGGACAAGTCACTTCACTTCCCTGAGCCTTGGCTTTCACATGTGTAATGCAGGGGCTAGAAACCCCACCTCAGCAGGCAGGGAGTTGAAAGGCTCCCAGGCTGTGGGCAGAGGCTTTTTGTTAACTCTCAGGCAGTGGCCTGTAAGAGAGGAGTGCTGGTGTGGTATCACTAGAGGCTGGGTTTTGACCATAAACCCTGGTTTTTGTCCCCACCTTTGCGCTCTAGGGTTCGGGTTTGTCACGTTTGAGAGCGAGGACATCGTGGAGAAAGTGTGTGAAATCCACTTCCATGAAATCAACAACAAAATGGTGAGGGGGGACCGGATGGGTGGAGGTGCAGAGAGAGATGGGGCGGGGGGGTCTCAGAGGTTCTAGAGGCCCGCAGAAGGGAATCACAGTCCATGGGGCAGAGCCGGGTTCTCCTACCCGCTGAAGATCTGGACACTGAAGCCCGTGTCTCCTTGTGGTTACAAAAAGTGGCTGGTGGAGGCAGAGGCCCCATTAACCTTTCTCACTCTACCACTTGCCAGTCTCTTCGTTAGGCAGATGACCTCCTGCTTAGAGCCCTTTTCCACATCTGTGCCCGTAGTACCCCCCTCACGGGCTTGGTGTAAGCCACTACGGCCTGCAAAACCATTTACGCAGTCCATGAATGGTATCTAGGAACCTAATAGACAGGAGGCCTGCTAGGGAACCAGAGGGTCTGCGACCCTGCTGTCTGGAGGAGGGACTAACTCTCAGGTCTCATTGCAGGTGGAATGTAAGAAAGCTCAGCCAAAAGAGGTGATGTCGCCAACGGGCTCAGCCCGGGGGAGGTCTCGAGTCATGCCCTATGGGATGGACGCCTTCATGCTGGGCATCGGCATGCTGGGTATGTGCTAGGCCTGCACCTGTGGCTACTTCCTGCCCAGAACTGCTCCCAGGGTTCCCAGGGGCTGCATAGGTGTTGCCTCTCCTCTGTGGGCTGCCCTCCTGCATGAGTCCCTGGGCTGGAGTAGGGACCAAGGAGCTCAAGCTTCCCAGCCCACCCAGGGTGGGGTGATTTGGTTGTGGGGTGCTGCCCTCTGGCGGTGGCCAGAAAATGGCTCAGCTGCTCCTTCTTCATCGATCCTTCTGTCCATCTGTCCACTTGTTCATCCATCCATCCAACTCGTAGTGATTGAGCAACTGTAAAATGCAGGGCAGTGTGCCAGCAAAGAGAGCAGTGACTTTCCTTGGAGCTTTGTGGTCTGGCAGGGAAAACAAGAATATGAATAAATAGGGTTGGATGGAGTTTAGGGGGCACAGAGGGCATGGGTGTAGGGAACTGGGACGGAGGTTTGGAGAAGCCAGAAAGAAAGTTCCATTTAAGTTGAGGGCTGTGGGTTGAGTGGGTGCTAGTTGCAGAAGGTCAGGGGAGAAAGGAAGGGTGTAGTGTTACAAGCAGAGGGGAGAGCATTTACAAAGACCCAGAAACTTTGGGGAAGGCAAGAAGAAAGCAGCTGCTTCTTGTTCACTCAACTGATAGGCACTGAGCAGTTTCTGAGAGGCAGGCCCTGCCCTCCTGGGCTTTCCCATCAAGCAGGAGGCAGGAGTCAGTAGGTTTATAGCATAGCGTTGGGAGGCTGTGGGAGGTCCAAGGAGGCACCCAAAACCCACCTGGTGGTCCGGGAGGTCCCCTGGAGTAAGTGCAGGGGGCCATGAACCTTGGAAGGTAAGGAGGAGCCAACAGTGCTGGGGACCCACAACGATGGGGGGGTGACATCTGAGCTGGGCGCCCCAGGGAGCTCACAGTCTCCCTAGAGAGACAAGATGCATACACACAGAAAGAGAACTGTGTAGAGGAGTTTTTTTGCCAGGAACGGAGGAAGGGGAGCTCTGGGAATTCAGAGGTGGTGGTGGGGGCACGGGGGCCATGGCATGGGCTAGGGGTCAGGATTGGGATCACAGATAGAGTGGGTGAGGAAAGCAGCATCCACACAGGGCACCGTCTTTGCTTCAAGTTTTCTTTTAACTCTCTATTCAGAAGTAATTTCAAACTTTCAGAAGAGTTGCAAAAATGTGATACAAAGAATATCCATGTACCTTATGGTTAATATTATATCCCATTTGCTTTTACCCATTGCTCTCTCTGTATGCGTATATATGTGTGTATATATAAATGTACAGACACACACACATAATACACTGGTGGTTTTCCACTGAATCATCTGAGCTTAAATTACATGCATTATGGCCCTTAGCCTGTAAATACTTCAATGTGTTATTTCCTAAGATTAGGGGTCTTTCGTCCATGAAGCCATATGATAATAATCCACTTCATACAATTACGTTTTTCCAATATTTTAAGCTATTTCCCAGTTTGATCAGTTGGCCCAGTAATGTTCGTTATAGCATGTTTTTGCCCCCAAATAGGATCCGGGCTAGAATCCGATATTGCGTTCAGTTGTCTTGTCTCGTTAGCCTCCTTCAGTCTGGAACACTGAGACCCGTTTTCTTTTCAAGGTGATTCATTAGCTGGTTTCACCCCATTTTAAAAACGACAAAGAATGAAAGAGTGGTTAAGAGACTTGGAACCAGTTAGCTCTGAATGCGAATCCCGGTGACACCATTATTACTCTCATTGCTTGTTATTATTACTCTGTGATTTTTCTGGCAAAGCTGCAGTTACATATTAGCTGCATACATGTAGCAGGAACCAGGAGCTTGTCCTGGAGATAAGAAATAAAAGATGCGGAAGACAGAAAATCAGCTCTTTGAAAAAACCCTGGGAGGCGCTCCTGGCTGGCTTAGTTGGAGGAGAGTGTGACTCTGGATCTCAGGGTTGGTCCTGAGATTGAGCTCTGTGTTGGGTGTGGAGATTACTTAAAATAAAAACAACAACAACAACAACAAAGCCCTGGGATAAGTTCAGATAATGTTATCGTTGGTGCTATAGGAAAATTGATAAATATTGTAACTGATGGGAGGGAGGAATCTTGTGGAATGACCTCTCCAAGGAGGTGACATTTGAGCTGGGACTTGCACAATGACAAGGACACAGTCGCGGGAAAAACTGGCAGGGGGAGAGTGTTCCAGGCAGACAAAACAGCCTGTGCAAAGCCCTGAGGTGGGAAGGAGCTTGGTGGCTTTGAGAAACAGCAGGGAGGCCAGTGTGACTGGAGGAGAGTGCAGATGAGGACAGAAGGGAGGCAGGAGTCAGCGCAAAGGATCTTGGTCAGGGTTTGAACTATTCTCAGCCAATGTGTCTCCTCTCTGAGCCTCAGTTTTCCCCATCTGTAAAATGGGGTTCCTGATAGGACCTGCCTCTTAGGATTCCTTTGAGGCTTAAGGAGAGAATGAAGTATGCAGTGGGCTTAGCCCAGGGCTTGGCATACAGAAGGTGTTTGGTAAATGTGGCTGTTATCTGTGCTGTGAGGTGGGGAGGGAAAAGAGTGGCTCAGATCCTTCCCTGCTGAGCAGGGTGGCGGCACTAGGTGAGGCCTCTGACACTATCCCCCTCATCCTATCAGGTTACCCCGGTTTCCAGGCCACAACCTATGCCAGCCGGAGTTACACAGGCCTCGCCCCTGGCTACACCTACCAGTTCCCTGGTAAGTCCTGCTTGGTTGTCCCTCTGCTGCCAGCATGTCCCCGGTTCCCCCAGCAGTCTGACTCCTTAGGGCGGTGTCGGGGGGTGCATGGCTGGGGGAGGGCGGGTCTGCCTGCTGGAGGCTTGGAAGGAAGGGCATGTCTGAGGAAGAAGCACCTCTCCCCACCCATCCCCTTCCCCCTTCCTCCCCAGAAGGTGGGGACCCCCCCACCTGGGGACCCCCCACCCACCCACCCCCACGTGGTCCTGCATGGCACGGTTCTCTCTCAGGCAGATCTTTGCCTGCATCCTGCCTTTTCTCCCCTCCTCACGCCATTCTGAGTTGCCACTTCCACCAAAGAAGGCATCAGACTTGTGGCGGGAGCCTCCCTGAGGGCCAATGCCAGCTGTGTCTTTTACGGTCAACGCTTACAATGACCACGTGCTCCGCTGAGCCCTCTAAAGGCCCAATAAGACTTTTCACGCCCCCCTCCAATGCGGAAAAGCAGTCCAAAACCTTGATGATCATCACCCTCATTTGTAATTCAAAATAAAAATAACACTAGACCTTAGAGTAAGTGGTAGGAAGCCCAACACAGCTCTGAATTTTGCCATGGTGGGTCTTCAGTGTTGTTTTCTTTGAAATATCAGACATCAAATTTTTGCATGCTTTTTTTTTCTTTTTCCATTCTGGTTTTTTTTGGGGGTGGGGGGAGCCTTTTTCAAGAGGGTCCCTGAGCACTTGCATCCTTTGCCTCTTGGGCTGTCCAGTTTGGCGTCCTTCCTCTACACGATGTTGTCTAATCCTGACAACACTCACGGGGGAGGGATGACCATCCTCATCTTACAGGTGAGGAAACAGTCTCAGAGAGCAAATGGTCTTGCTAAGACAACCCATCATCTAGAAGGATGTGGAGCTGGGAACCCAGCCTGAGCCTGACAGGCTCTGGGGTCACGGTTTTTCATCAGTGCTGCCTCACCAGCTCCTCCCCACAAACAAACAAAGAAACACACAGGAGAAGAGGAGGATTCTGGGAGGCGTTTTGGTGCAATCTTAACATCTTTTAAAAAACACCAGAACAGTCGCTCTGGCATTGGCCAGCGCCCAGGGTGTAGATGGCAACTCCGCCTGTTCTTTTTCTCTCTGTCTCTCCTCTGCCTTCTCCACCTTTGCCTGTTGAGCACCGTGCTCTCCCCATCCCAGCTCTGGGGTCCTGTGCATGGCCTGTCCCCCTACCCAGTATCCCTGTGGGTGCACCCGTCCTCCCTGGGCCGTGCCCCAGGGGCCTCCCCTGGATCTTCCTAAGCTGTTTTACGTTTCATTTTAGAATTCCGTGTAGAGCGGACCCCTCTCCCGAGCGCCCCAGTCCTCCCCGAGCTTACAGGTCAGTCGCTCGGATTTCCTACACCTCACAGGCCACACGGGGAGAAAGAGAAGGACCCAGGGGTCTTCCCCGGGGAAAGCTAGTGGGACCCTTTTCTCCTGTCCAGCAGCGCTCTGGCTGTGGGGACAACAGACTCTGCCCGGGCCCTGGCCAGTCTGTGTAGCTCATGGCCCTGAAGGGTGGGGCATGGGGCCAAGCCCAGCAGATGGAGGAGAAATCACTCATTCATCTATTTGGCAAATATTTATCTAGCACCTCCCATGTGCCAGGCACCGAGTAGACTAGACTCTGGGATCCAGCAGTGAAGAGCCAGGGCCTCACACTCAGACTAGAGTGGGCCCGGTGGGGTCTTGGACACACTGGAGTGCGCATGCCTCCACTCTGTGCCAGCCGACCCTTGCCGGGATGGGATGCCCACCTAGTAGCTGGAGATCTCAGTTTCTGAGGGAAGCCAGAAACCCAGCTTTTGCTTCTGAATGGATTTTTCAATAGTTCTCAGATGTTGGCAACGAATTTGAAATTGTTAAACCACTGCAGGCCAAACGAAACCTTCGTGAGAGCCAAATCCAGCCCTCAGGCTGCCCGTTTGTAGCTTCCGAACAAGCTGCCTGAAGGCGCACTTGGCCTCCTCCGGAGCCATCTCTCCCCCTGCAGCTTTTGCTTGGGACCGGCAGCCCCTGCTTCGGGGCCGGGGGCGTGGCCAAGTCCGGGAGGAGGGGCGGGGCATGTGCAGCGAAGGTGGGCTGCAGGGGGTTTCTCTGTTCAACCTGCTTCTCCCCCCACCTCACCCCAGACTCTCCCTCCCAACCTGGCCGTGTGTGGAGGACGTGAGCATGGATGCAGCTTGCGATGACACCTTCCTTCCAAGGGGTGCTCGGGGGTCCCCCAAAATGGGGAATGGAAGAAAACGGGATGAGGAAAGGGGAAGGAGTAAAGAGTCCTGTAGGTGGGGGGTGGTAGATACCCCTCCCTGAGCAGAGTTGGGTTTGACCCGCCATGGAGATGTTGGAAGGAGGATTCTTTTCTCCTCATTTCAGAACTTTGTGCTGAGGACCTACTACGTGGGTTACTCAGCCAGGCCCCAGGGGCACGGCCGGGACTAGACAGGGCCAGGCCCTGCTCTCACAGGACGTGCAGTCTAGAGAGGAAACCAAATACTTATTATATAAATGAGTAATCCCTTACAGTTGTGATAAGCAGTTACTCAGGTTGGCTGTGCTGACTTTGCTTTGTGGAAATGCTTAACCAGACTGAGAACCAGGCATCAGAGCCCAGCCCCTGCCCTTAAAAGAACTGAGAAGACACGTCCCCTCAGCGGCTGGCTTGGTGCAGGGGAGGAGGCTTTCCCTGAAGGCCTGGAGTTTGGACTCTTCTCTTGCCTTCAGGAGATGTGGGTGTTTCCTTCAGGCATTCAGGAGACATTTATCATGCCAGATGCTCTTCCAGGTGGGGATGCAGCCATGAATGAGACGGACAAGATCCCTGGCTCCTGGAGCTGGTATTTCAGTGGAGAGAGACGGCAGTAAATAAGTAGACAAACGAATGAAGTAATTGCAGAGGGTGAGAAGTCCTACAGGGAAAATAAAACGGAGATGCTTTAAGGCCTTAGGGCCAAGGGCAGGAGGCTGCCTTAGCGAGGCTGGCCAAGGAAGGGGATGTCGGGGTGAGGAGCCAACTGTATTGGCTCTTAGGCAAGGCTCTTCCACAGTTTAGGAATCATGCTGTCCCCAGACTTTAATCCCCCAGACCCAAGGCTGTTCAGGGGCCATTTCCAGAGTCGCTAGCCCCAATCCAGTACCAGTTTTGGGTCAAGGTCACCAAAACAGCCCCACGGGGTGCATTTTGGAATGGCAGACTGTATTCCTGAGGGCAAATGCCAACTCAGAGGACTCTGGGTGGGGTGCGGCCTCAGGGGCTGCAGTGGCAGAGCCAGGCGGTAGAGGGCGCTCACCCACTACCGCAGCCCCAGGGAGCTCCAGGTTCAAGCCAACCCCTTATTTAAGAAGAGGAGCCTCTTAAGGGTGCATGGCTGGCTTAGTCCTAAAAGCATGCAACTCTTGACCTCCGGGTTGTGAGTTCAAGCCTCCCATTGGGTGTAGAGATATCTTAGGGGTAAAAAGAAGAGGTTCCTTTTACTCCTTCAGCATTTATTAAACACCTACTGTGTGTAAGACAGGGTGCTGGGCACCATGGAGGCAGACAGCAAACAAGGATATAGCAGTATCTGTATGTGAAGAAGGGAACCGAGAGAAGGAGCTAGGGGAATTTGGGGGAGATAGTGGTCGTTTCAGAGGCTGTCAGGGGAGCCCTGAGGCGGGGAATTGGGTGCATATAATTTACCGAGGGCACGCGGCCTCAGGAGAAGGACAGTGAGTGAAACAGGAGAGGCAGAAGGGCTGAAGCTGAACTGTGGCCTGGACTGGAGTCTGGCTTCCGCCTGATCCCACCGGGAGCTCTGAGACAGGCACTGCACCCCAGCGTTGGCCCCACCTTGAGGCAACAGGCCTGGCTTCTTGTACCCCATGTCAGTCAGCCACTGGCGCAGTCGCCTGGGGTTGGGTTGCTGGCCATAAGCTCCTGGGGGCCTCTGGGCTTGGTGGTCCCGTCCGGCCAGTGGCACTCTCTAGAGAAGGGGCATCACTCAGAGCAGCTCAGGGTGGGGTGCCCCGCTCCCTACCCCGAGTTTTGCGTTGTTTAGCTGTGTCGCTCGAGTTTGGGGGTGGGAGGAAACTGAGGTTGAATCCATTGCTAGGAAGCTGTCCACTCTCCTTCCTTTCTCCACCCATTCTGTGGGTCAGGGCACAGCTGGTGCCCTAAGGGAGTGCCTTCTGCCTCGATGCGGATGCCTTGATGCTGCCCAGAGGGGGCCTCCATTGTCCACTTCAGTCCCCTCACCCTGCACACTGAAGTGCCCATACCTTTCCTTTCAGCCATTCCTCTCACTGCTTATGGACCAATGGCGGCAGCGGCGGCGGCGGCGGCTGTGGTTCGAGGGACAGGTGAGGACTTCTGGGGTGCAGGAAGCAGAGGAGAGGTGTTTGGGGCAGAGAAGTCTAGAGGGGAGAGGAGGTAGCTACTGCCACCGTTTTTCAGAAGGACTTATTTATTTATTCCTTTGCTCCCCAAGTATTAATAGAGCACCTGGCGAGCCAGCCAGGAAGGAGGCTCCTGTCCTCCAGAGCTTACAGGCTGGTGGGGGCATCGGGTGTGACAGAGGCAGGCATTCTGAAGGACAAGCCTGCTCTGCTGGAGCAAGCCTGGTACCAGAGGTGCTCACAGCCGGAGCCTCTCAGGAAGGCTTCCAAGAGGACATACCCCTTAACTTCCAACTTGAAGGCAAAATGGAAGAAAAGTGTCCCAAGCAGAGGCCAGTTAGCCTGGGGGGAGTACAGGAACAGGGCGTGGGGAGGACAAGCAGGAGGAACCAGGCCCTGGGAGACACAGAACATTGAAGCAGTGGAGTGATGTCGATTCTGGAAAATGCACTGGGCTGCCAGATGGGTGGCGGTGGATGGGCCTGGGGAGACCTCCAGGGAGTGGACCCACCATCCCGCTGGGATGTAGGGATAAGGGAGAGGGAAGGCTCAAGGTCATGCTAAGTGGGTGGAACAGGTTTTGTTTGGGGGTGGGGGGTGTCGTGGGGCAGCAGTGGGCGCCGGGGCTATCACCGTCTTCTTTCTGGGTTGCCAGGCTCTCACCCCTGGACGATGGCTCCCCCTCCAGGTTCAACTCCCAGCCGCACAGGGGGCTTCCTGGGGACCACAAGCCCTGGCCCCATGGCCGAGCTCTATGGGGCAGCCAACCAGGACTCAGGGGTCAGCAGTTACATCAGCGCTGCTAGCCCCGCCCCCAGCACCGGCTTTGGCCACAGTCTTGGGGTGAGTGGCCAGTCCTGGAAGACTCACAAGTTGGAGGAGGGAGAGGTTTTGTCTGTTTGCAGGGGCAGAAGGGGGCTGAGGGAGGATGGATGGAAAGAGACGGTCACCAAGGGGGAACAGTGGGGCTCATCATTCAATCCATGGGCCAGGCATGAGGCGGGCTCTGGGAATATCATGCAGACTCACTGTCTCTGGCCACATGGAGGCTAGATTCTAGCTCAGGGGTGCCCTCATTTTAACCAGGGTACTGGTAATACGCAGATCCCAAGCCCTACCCTAGAGTGTCTTCTCCTGCGTCTGCAGTGGGGGCAGTATGGCAGGGCTAGACAAGGGTCTGTGCCTCACCCTCGGTGTTCCTCAGAAGAAAGGAGCCCCTGGGTCTTCTCTGCATCCCTAGGAATTCTAGGAGTCAAATTCTTTTCTCCCCCAGGGTCCCTTGATTGCCACAGCTTTCACCAATGGGTACCACTGAAGCAGGAAACAGGTGGCAGGAGGTGAGGAGGTGGGCCAGGGTCTGGGGTGGGTGGCACTGGGGATGCTGGCACCCTGCAGCGCCGTCTGGCACACAGACCTTGTCCCCGCCTTCGTGGAGCCCACGGTGCAGGGAGGAGACAGAACTTTCATGACCGCAGTGGTCAATGAACCTGAAAAGCTGCTCAGCCTGCTACATAAAAAATGTAAATGAAAACCACAATAAGGCAGCCAATGCCACCTGTCAAAGATTTTTTTTTTAAGATGCCTAATGCCCAACATTGATGAGGGTGTAGGGGAAGCAATAGGTAACTTGTCTCAGGGTTTCCAAAGGGCAGACTGGCACTGTTAATCCAGATGTTAAACATTCAATGCCCTTGACCCAACGAGTCCACTTCTAGGCATTTATTTTAAAAACTGCAAAAAATCGGGGCACCTGGCTGGCTCAGTTGGAAGAGGGTGTGATTCTTGACCTCAGGGTCTTGAGTTCTAAGCCCCCTGTTGGGTGTAGAGATTACTTAAATAAAATTTTTTTAAAAATTTAAAAACTGCAAAACACTGAAATGCCCATCAAAGGGAGAGTGGGTACTAAGTCAGCATATGCATATGCCGGCATATTACACAGCCATGAAAACGGGATACTGTCAGCATACATGCATGTCCAGAGAGAGAGAGAGCGAGAACTCTGTACACATGGTCACAGGGGGATCCTGGGTGAACCTCGGGAATTTCGTTTGTTCCTTCCTTCCTGCATTGATTCCAACGACCATTAGTGGAGCACTGTTTCAGGAAAGAGGGATGTAGGAGACAGACAAGGCCCCTCTCATGCTACAGACAAAAATCAAGTGGACCAATGATGAACTTCCAAATTACGTGTGAAGAGGCTGCTTGAGATTAGAGGTTCAGAAAAAGTGCCTCCGAGAAGGCACTACTTGAATACATCCAGTCATGCAAAAATCTAGGGAAAGGCATTCCTAACAGGGAACAGAGCCTGAGAAGTGTGTGAACAGAGCTCTGCTAGGAGAGGCTGCTTGCGTTCCAGGAGCCCCTAAGAGAGGCGGGGGAGGAGACACGTAGACTCTGCGTACCCCTAACCACCTGTTGTGTTCCAGCGCCCCAGCCTGCAGCTGACTGAGGACCACAGTGAGCCAGTGAGGGGGCGGGGACACCTCAGCCGCAGCCGCCGCCCCCTCCCCCCGCAGCGACTCGGACCGCTACTGCCTGCCCCCCACTCCCTGGGCCCGGCCCCTGCCCTGCTGCCCCCGGACAGCGTCTGGCTCCCCTACTAACCTCCCTCTCTTCCGCCCTTGGCTCCCCTCCCCCACCTGCCCCTCTCCTGCCCGCTTTTATTTATTTTGGATTAGCCGGTTGCCCCCCACCCCCCTGGTTCTCCCCTCTCAGGTCTGTGCCCCTCCCTTCCTGCCGTGCCCCCATAGGACCCTCCCCCCCCCAGAAGGCTTTTGTATTTGTGCATAGCTAGAGTGAGGGCGGAGGGGGTCTGCTCTAGGCCGCAAGCCCTATGCTTGTTTTTTATTCTGGTTTCCCCTCCTTTTCTCTTTACTTTTTTTTTTTTTTTTTTTAAAGAAACCGTTTTTTAAACTATTTCTAGGTTTGTGAATGTGAAGCCCCAGGCCGCAGGGGGCAAGGGGCCAGGTGCCCCCCCACCAGCTGAGAACAAAATGTCTATGTGGGTGTGGGCCCCTGGCTACCTCCCTCCAGCCCTGGAAAGGAGGACAGGGTTGTGTAGGCCAGGCCAAGCCCCTGGAACCATCCCGTCCTGTATCATATGTAAATACTGTGAGGTGAAGCCCCTACCCCTCTCTAAGACCCCTTGGGGGTGAGGGCATTGCCTCACCCCACCTGGCAAAGGTCTCCCCCTGTGTTTCTGTCTCCTCCTCAGACACCGTTACTGTAAGCTTGCAGGCCTCAACTGTGGCCAAGGCAAGCCCGCTCACTCAGGCCCTAGGGGTCAAGGCCTTGGGCCTGCTCACCCCAAAAACCCAGCGTGGGGGCAAGGGGTGAGGAAAGAGAAGGGCTCGCCCGGAGCCACTGCTGGAAAGGAATTAACTCTCCAAAGGTCTCCCCCTGCCCCTACCTAGGTCAGGCCTTCATGGTTTCTGCTCTGAGCCCCCCACGAGCGGGCATCAAGGGAGCACTTTGGGAAGGGGTGGAACCCAGGGGATAGCAAAGGGCTTCTCAGGGAACCCCCACATTTTCTCACTGAAGTTTCCCACCAGGATGGTCCCTTGGCAGCCCGAGCCCCTCCAAGTTCCCTTCAAAGGAAAAAGAGGCTCAGGGTCTGACTCTTCATGAACAGTGAGTGACCTGGCCGGCTCGGCAGGGCTGAGGCTTACCTACCTGTTGTTGGCCCTCTCTCTGTGTCCCTCGTTCCCAGGTCTGAGGCTGGGGACCTAAGTTCTCTTCCCCATCATAGTTCCCATCCCTGAAAACCCCCTTTGGAGAGTTAATTGTCTGTGTGAGGTGCTTAACCTATTAGCCCTGAGAACACAAAGCAATAATCTTTGTTACTGAGATGCGCGGCTGTTCGTGGTTTTGTTTTTTTTTTTTTTTTTTTAATGTTTCCTAATAAAAGAGAAGCTGCATTTTATTGGTTTTTATTTTTAATTTTCTACACGTTTGAGCTGAGTCATGAGAGACTCAGCTTCCTTCTCCTCCCTTTCTTGTGACCCCATCCCACCCCCACTGGGCCCACCCATGGGCTCAGGGCCCTGGAATTCCGTTTTCTGATTTGTTTGGGGAATTTTTTTTAAAAGATGTTACACGGTGTTTTGAAGCCAGCAAGTTACCACCCTCCGGTGTCTCTTCTCTCCACATCTGTAACTTCTTTTTCCAGGTTTTATTTTCAGTTTTAAATTCCTAATAAATTATTTGAAAACGGTGCTGGCTTTGTGAGTCTCTTCCAACTCTGTGTACGTTCAGGTCCAAGTACCCCGGTGACAGCCTGTTTTCTCCTACCTTTTGTTCTTCCCTTGAAAGTCTACACTTTCCATTTGACCCAGCTTCCATTGACAACTTCTTGAGCAGCCTCAAAGCTTACTGTTGTTGATGACATAGAACTTCATGTCTATTAGGATGGCCATTATTTTTTAAAAAAGGGGAGGGGAGGGGAGATAACAAGTGTTGGTGAGGACGTGGAGAAATTGGAAACCCCATGCATTGCTTGTGGAATGGAAAATGGTGCATCTACGATGAGAAACAGTCTGGTGGTTCCTCAAAAAGCTAAATACTGAATTACCATATGATCCAACAACTCCACTCCTAGGTATATACACCCCAAGGAATTGAAAGCAGGGACTCTCTCATACTTACATACCAGTGTTCATAACGGCATTACCCACCATGGCCAAAAGGTGGATACCATCCAAGTTTCCAACAACAAATGAATGGATAAGTAAAAATGGCTCTGGCCATATGATGGAATATTACTCAGCTAGAAAAAGGAGTGAGGTGCTCGTACATGCAGCAACCCGAATGAGACTTAGACCTTATACTAATGAGGGGCACCTGGCTGGCTCAGTAGGCAGAGCATGCGACTCTTAATCTCAGGGTTGTAGGTTCAAGCCCCACATTGGGTGTAGAAATAACTTAAAATATATTTGGGGGCACCTGGGTGGCTCAGTGGTTAAGCCTCTGCCTTCGGCTCAGGTCATGATCTCAGGGTCCTGGGATTGAACCCTGCATCGGGCTCTCTGCTCAACGGGGAGCCTGCTTCCTCCTCTCTCTCTGCCTGCCTCTCTGCCTGGTTGTGATCTCTTTCTTGGTCAAAGAAAGAAATCTTAAAAAAAAAAAAAGAAAGAAAAGAAGGAGCTTGCAACTCTTAATCTCAGGGTTGTGGGTTCAAGCCCCACGTTGGGTGTAAAGATTGTTTAAAAAACAAACAGGGGTGGGGCGCCTGGGTGGCTCAGTGGTTAAAGCCTCTGCCTTCGGCTCAGGTCATGATCCCAGAGTCCTGGGGTCGAGCCCCGCATCGGGCTCTCTGCTCAGTGCAGAGCCTGCTTCTCTCTCTCTGCCTGCTTCTCTGCCTACTTGTGTTCTCTGTCTGTCAAATAAATAAATAAAATCTTAAAAAAAAACAAAACAAAACAGGGGTGCCTAGGTGGCTCAGTTAAGCATACTCTTGATTTTGGCTCAAGTCATGATCTCAGGGTCATAAAACTGAGCCCTACGATGGGCACTGTGCTGAGCGTGGAGCCTGCTTAAGATTCTCTCGCGCGGGGGTGACTGGATGACTCAGTGGGTTAAAGCCTCTGCCTTTGGCTCAGGTCATGATCCCAGAGTCCTGGGATCGAGCCCTACATCGGGCTCTCTGCTTGGCATGGAGCCTGCTTCCACCCCCACCCCTTCTGCCTACCTCTCTGTCTACTTTGTGATCTCTTGTCTGTCAAATAAATAAAATCTTAAAAAAAAAAAAAAAAGTTCTCTCTCCTGGGGTGCCTGGGTGGCTCAGTTGGTTAAGCCTTGGCCTTTGGCCCAGGTCATGATCCCAGGGTCCTGGGATAGAGTCCCAAATCTGGCTCCTTGCTCAGCGGGAAGCCTGCTTCTCCCTCTGCATGTTGCTCCCCCCCTTCTTGTGCGATCTCTCTCTCTGACAAATAAATAAAATCTTTAAAAAAATAAGAAATATGAATAAATGTTAGTATCTGTTGCTACAGTCCAATATTTAAAACAAACAAAGAAACAAACAAAAACTTAGCATTGGACCCTTTGCTCCTGTTGCCTTTAAGAGGGTAAAGTGGAGGGAGGGCACCTGGGTGGCTCGTGGGTTAAGCCACTGCCTTCAGCTCAGGTCATGGTCTCAGGGTCCTGGGATCTAGGCCCGAATCGGGCTCTCTGCTCGGCGGGGAGCCTGCTTCTCCCTCTGTCTCTGCGTGCCTTTGTGCCTGCTTGTGATCTCTCTCTCTCTCTCTCTGTCAAGTAAATTCTAAAAAAAAGAGGGTAAATTGGAAAAACTGGCTGAAGTCTGAGTATGAGTATAGCCGAATGGTCAGATGTGGGGTGTTCCAACACACAGCTCTTCCCCTTCCTAGCTGAAGGACATTGAACAGGATCCCAAACCTCCCTGAGCCTTAATTTTCTCATGTGTCGAAGGAGAAGGATAAAGGCCACATATTGTAAGATTCCATTTATAATCCACAGAGACAAGAAACGGATCGGGAGGGGTGGGGGGGACAGGGAATGGGGAGTAACTGCTTAATGATTAAAGGCTGGCCTCTGAGGTCATAAACGTGTTTTGGAACTCGAGGCACGGGTGGCACAACACTGAGAATGTACTAAATGCCACTGAATTGTTCACTTTAAAATGCTTAATTTTATGTTACGGGAATTTCACCTCGATAAAAAGAGAGTGCTAGCCATAGCTTGAGTGATTGAGAATTAAATGGGAGGGCCAACAGGGGATTCAACACCAGGCAAGGCACAGAGTAAGTGCTTCGGGTGAATAGTAATTACTATTAATATTGGGCTGCCCCAGATGCCTGGAGTATGTGATCAGAGCTCAGTAGCGGCTGCCCCCTCCTGAGTGGGGCCGACAGCTGCCATTCACACATTCACTCAACAAATATTCCCTTAGCATCCACTGTGTGCAAGACTATGTGTTAGGCACTAATAGCGTGACCAAATCATCCTGCTTTGCCAGGGACTTTCCTGGTTTGCAAATAGTAAGTTCCACGAGTCCCAAGAACACTTCATTCCCTGGAAGAACCAGGACAACTGGTCACCTGAAAGCATTGATTTAGTATGGGTGTGTGTGTGGGGGGGGGTGTCAAGGTCAACTGAGATCTGAAAGCAAAGTAAGGGGCAGCTGGATGGTTCATTTGGTAGAGCATAAATCTCCACCTTGGACTCCTGATCTTAGGGTCATGAATTCAAGCCCCATGTTGGGCGTAGAGATTACTGAGAAGAGAAGGGAAGGGGGAAGGGAAATGGACAGTGGAGGGAAGGGAAGTGAAGGAAAGGGAAGGGAAGGGGGAAGGGCGGGGTGAGGGAAGAATAATTAGGCAGTGCAGTGGGAGGAGCCTACCAGGAGTAGAGCCCAGCTGCAGCAAAAGCCTTGAGATGGGGAGAAGCATGAAGCCTTTAATCAAGAGCTCAAAGAAGGCCCATTGGGGCTGGAGTAGAAGGTATCCCGTCCTACTCCATGTTGAGAGGTAGGTAGGGACAGATGAGTCTCTTGGTTGGTTTTCTTTTTTTTTTTTTTTTAAGGTTTTATTTATTTATTTGAGAGAGAGCAAGAGCAGAGGGAAGAGGCAGAGGGAGATGCAGACTCCCTGCTGAGCAGGGAGCCCGATGAAGGACTCAATCCCAGGACCCCAGGATCATGACTTGAGCTAAAGGCAGATGCCTAACCGACTGAGCCACCCAGACGCCCCTTAAAAATAAAATCTTAAGGGGTACTTGGGTGGCTTAGTTGGTTAGGTGTCTGACTCTTGATCTCAGCTTAGGACTTGATCTGGGGGTTGTGAGTCTGAGCCTAGCATGGAGCCCACTTGAAAAAATAAAAATCTTAAAAAATAAAATCTTAAAAAGAGTTCATACTGGAAGCTTTTCCTCTCAAATTAGGAGCAAGGCAAGGATGCCCACTGTGGTTGCTTCTACTCAACATAGTATTGGAAGTCCTAGCCAGAACAATCAGGCAAGAAAAAGAAATAAAAGCCATCCAAATTGGAAAGGAAGAAGTGAAATTATCTCTGTTCACAGATGACATGATCTTATATGTAGAAAACCCTAAAGTGGGGGTCCTGGGTGACTCAGTTGGTTAAGCATCTGACTTTTGATTTCAGCTCAGGTTGTGATCTCAGGGTCGTGCGATCGAGCCCCATGTCAGGCTCTGCCCTCAGCAGGGACTTTGCTTGGGATTCTCTCCCTCTCCCTCTACCCCTCTGCCTGCTCTCTCTCTCTCTCTCTCTAAAATAAAATAAATCTTAAAAATAAAAAAAAAGAAAACCCTAAAGAGTCCACAAAAAAACTGTTAGAATTAATAAACAAATTCAGTAAAGTTGCAAACTAATAAAATCAACACTCAAAAACCAAGTACATTTCTACACACTAACAATGAACAATTGGAAAAGGAAATTAAGAAAATATTTCCGATTATATTAGCATCAAAAACACTGGAGCACCTGGGTGGCTCAATTGGTTAAACGTCTGCCTTTGGCTCAGATCCTGATCCTGGGGTCCTGGGATCTAGCCGCACTGGGCTCCCTGCTCAGCAGGGAGTCTGCTTCTTCCTCTCCCTCTGCTTCTCCCCCAGCTTGTGCTCTGTCTCTCTCAGATAAATAAATAAAATCTTCCAAAAAAGAAAAATAGCAAAACACTGGGGGCACCTGGCAGCCTTAGTAGGTGGAGCATGTGACTCATGATCTCGGGGTTTTAAGTTCGAGCCTAACTATATGTAGAAATTACTTAAAAATGAAATCTTTACAGGGATGCCTGGGTGGCTCAGTTGGTTAAGTGTCTGCCTGCAGCTCAAGTCATGATCCTGGGGTCCTGGGATTGAGTTCTGGGATCGAGTCCTTCATCTGGCTCCCTGCTCAGCAGGGAGTCTGCTTCTCCCTCTCCCTCTGCCACTCCCCCTGCTTGTGCTCTCTTTCTCTGACAAGTAAATATAATCCTAAAAAAGAAAGAAAGAAAGAGTTGGAGGATTCATACCTCTTGATTTCAAAACATATTACAAACTATAGTAATCAAAACACTGGGGTATGGGCATACGGACCGACATAGACCAGTGGAATAGAATAGAGAAGCCAGAAATAAACCCTCACTTACATGGGCAAATGATCTCTGACAAGGGGACCAAGGCCATTCAGTGTGGAAAGGACAATGTCTTCACAAACAGTATTGGAAAAATTAGACTTCCACATGCAAAAGAATGAAGTTGGGCGCTTAAGCCATCTACAAAAATGAGCTCAGGGACACTGGACTGGCTCAGTTGGCAGAGCAGGTGACTCTTTTTTTTTTTTTTTTTAAGATTTTATTTATTTATTTGACAGAGAGAGAGCGAGAGAGGGAACACAAGCAGGGGGAGTCGGAGAGGGAAAGGCAGGCTTCCCACTGAGCAGGGAGCCTGATGTGGGGCTCGATTCCGGGATCCTGGGATCATGACCTGAGCCGAAGGTAGATGCTTAATGACTGAGCCATTCAGGTGCTCCCTCCTTTTTTTTTTAATTTAAGTAATCTCTACACCCAACATGAGGCCTGAATCAGGAGGTCCTCCCACACCACAGAGATCAAGAGTCCCGTGCTGTTCTGACAGAGCCACCCACAGGCCCCTAGAGCACATGACTCTTAATCTTGGGTCATGAGTTCAAGCCCCACACTGGGGTTAGAGTTTACTTTAAAAAGGGGGGGCAGCCCTGGGTGGCTCAGTGGGTTAAGCCTCTGCCTTCAGCTCAGGTCATGATCTCAGGATCCCCGGGTGGAGCCCCACATCGGGCTCACTGCTCAGCAGGGAGCCAGCTTCCCCCTCTCTCTCTCTGCCTGCCTCTCTGCCTACTTGTGATCGCTCTGTTTTGCAACCAAATAAATAAAAAATAAAAAGTTCAAAATGGATGAAAAACCTAAATGTGAGAACTAAAACTACAAAACTCCTAGAAGAAAGCATAGAGGTAAAGCTTCATGGCATTGCAGTTGGTAACGATTTCTTACATATAACCCCAAAAGCACAGACAACAAAAGCAAAAATAACTAGGACTATATCAAACTCAAAAATGTTTGTGCTTTAAAGGACACAACAGGGGGCACCTGGGGGGCTCAGTGGGTTAAAGCCTCTGCCTTTGGCTAGGGTCATGATCCCAGAGTCCTAGGATCCCAGGGTTCTAGGATCCCAGGGTCCTAGGATCGAGCCCTGCATCAGGGAGGGCTCTCTGCTCAGCAAGGAGCCTGCTTCTCCCTCTGCCTACTTGTGATCTCTGTCTGAAATATAAATAAATAAAATCTTTTTTAAAAAAGTAAATAAAGGATACAATAGGGGCGCCTAGGTGGCTCAGTCGGTTAAGCATCTGCGTTCAGCTCAGGTCATGATCCCAGCGTCCTGGAATCGAGACCCACGTTGGGCTCCCTGCACTCTGGAGGGTCTGCTTCTCCCTCAGCCCCTCCACCCCCAACCACGGCTTGTGCTCTCTCTCTCCCCCTCTCAAATGATGAAATTAAAAATTAAAAAAAAAAAAAAGGACTCAACAAAGTGAAAAGTGACCTAAGGAATGGGAGAAGATATTTGCAAATGATCTGATAAGCAGTTACTGTCCGAATACATGAAGAACTCCTTTGCTGGATGGTTTGGGTGCAGGGGAAAAAAGGTTTGGCTATTTTGGTACACGGCTTCAAGGTGCTCATCTGTACTTGGCATTGGTCATAGGATCCCCTGTGTAAATAAAGCTCTTAGTATCTTTCCCAGTCCAGCATTCAAGCAGCGTTTGCCGTTGTTGCTGTGTTGTTTGTTGGTGGTGGTGGTGTTGAAGGAGGCTGTGGGCTCACAGGCAGGTAAGCATAGGTTTGAATCCCAGCCCTATCATTTTCTAGCTGTATGACTTTGAGCCCGTGACTTAAGCTCTCTGAACCTGTGTCACCAACTGTAGAAAAGGGAAGATGGTAACAACAAGCATAACTAGGTACAAAGATTGTTGCTAGGCCGGAAAGCCATGTATGTGAAGCTCTCAGCCCAGGACCAAGCAAACAGAAGTGCTCAGCACGTGGTATGCCCATTGCTGCTTTTAAACATTTCCTGAAGGCAAGAGCCTTGTCCTTCGGGGGTGGGGCAGGGGCGACCTTGCTGGAGTGTGGGTACGCCGTCACCTGAAGGAGCCAGAAGTTATCCTTAGCTGTTCTTCCCACTGGAGAGTGTGTTTTTCCCAGGCTGGGAGAAGCTGTGTGAGACACAGCTGTGCGTGAGTCTGGGGCAACCTGAGGTCACGGTACAAAGAGTGTAGGGGCCTGGCAGGATACTGGGTACTTGCAAGGTCCATTCCTCTGCCACCTCTCTGTCCCCTGCAGAGGTTTGGATTGTCACATTTTGCACGTCTTTTTCCAGGGGGGAGAAGGGTCTGGTAGCAGCCTGACCCCTTCCCCAACAGTAGCTTTGCCTAAGCCCCAGCATGAAATGCACATGGGAATGTGTTCAGCCTGCCTTTGTGGAAGGCCTCCAGCTGGTGGAGGGAGGAGGAGAAAAGGAGGGATGCAGGCAGTGCTAACCCTCTTTCTGGCCTCCAGCACTCCCACCCACTACTACGATTCCCTGTCAGGAGGCCTCCAGCACTCCCACCCACTACTACGATTCCCTGTCAGGAGGTGACATTATGGTATCATAAGCACCAGATGGAGCTCACATCTTGGTCCTGCTGTGTGACACTGGGGCAGTCCCTTAACCTCTCTGAGCCTCAATTGTCTTAGTCTTCTCTGCAAAATGGAGTTTTGTAATTGGACCCACCTCAGAGGTTTATGCCAGCTTCTTAGCATGAGACCTGGAATAGAGTTAGTGCTCAGGAAATAGATGCTAACACTATTAGCCTTAGAGGATTTCATAGCACCGATTTCTCCTCCTTCCTCAGACCCCATAGAAACAGTGGTTCTGGGGCGCCTGGGTGGCTCAGTGGGTTAAGCCTCTGCCTTCGGCTCGGGTCATGATCCCAGGGTCCTGGGATCGAGCCCTGCATCAGGCTCTCTGCTCCGCGGGGAGCCTGCTTCCTCCTCTCTCTCTGCCTGCTTCTCTGCCTATTTGTGATCTCTCCGTCTGTCAAATAAATAAATAAATAAATCTTTAAAAAAAAAAAAAAAGAAAGAAACAGTGCTTCTTCCTCTGCTTCATTCTGTCCCCAGAGAACCCACACAAGAGGGACTTAGTTAGCATTTTGCTGGCCAAGCCTTCCCTTTCCTTGGGCAGCCCTCACCATTCTGGAGACTAAAGGGGCAGACCCATTTGTCAGGCCGATGTGGGGTCCCGAGCTAACCTTTCCAGGTTAGCTGGAAAGGCTCTCCCAGCACCACCTCCACACCTCTTGGTGGGCACTGAGACAGTCTCTGTCATCCTGAGCAGCATTGTGACGACGGAACCCTCCGTGACGATGGAAATATTCTGTATCTGTGTGTCACAGCGGCCACTGGCCACATGTAGCTACTGAACACTTGAGAAACTAATTTTTAACATTCCTGAATTGTAATGGATTTAGGTAGCCACATGTGGCTAATGGCTACCATACTGGACAGACGTAGAAACCTCAGATGCAGATGAAGAGTGGGAGGAACTTGAAATGATCCCAAACTGAATGGAGGCAGAGCCAGGGCCAAGCAAATAAGTCACTTGCCCTCTCGGCCTCAGTTTCCCCACCTACCTACTAAATGCTGCTTTAGTGTTACTCATTAGCTGAAGAAATTTTCCTGGGGCTCCTGGTTCGGGACAACACATGGGGAGCCCTTCCAGATGGATTTCTTCTTTTTTGGCCTGGGTGCGTGCCCAAGGGAAAAGTGGAGAGAGCTGCAATCCCGGAGGGCTTGGGCAGAGGCTGCAGAGTTAGGGTTAGACCCCTGGACGCGGTACTGACTCAGACACAGCACAACCATGCCAGGCTGGAGGGAAGGCATTCAGCGGGAAGAGGGAGGTGTGGGTTCATGTCCGGGTGTGGCCACGTCCAGCTCTACCTCAGGCTGAGCCTCCGTGTCCTCACCCGGAAGGTGGCCAAGATGCCACCCAGGGGGACGCCTGGGTGGCTCAGTTGGTTGGACGACTGCCTTCGGCTCAGGTCATGATCCTGGAGTCCCGGGATCGAGTCCAGCATCGGGCTCCCAGCTCCAGGGGGAGTCTGCTTCTCTCTCTGACCTTCTCCTCGCTCATGCTCTCTCTCACTGTCTCTCTCTCAAATAAATAAATAAAATCTTTAAAAAAAAAAAAAAGATGCCACCCAGGACAAGAGGCGATTAAACAAAACATGGCAGTGTGAGGAAAATGGCACTTTACCTCTGTGCTCTTCCTCCCCCAAACCTTTAACCAACCCCTACTGTAATCATGAGATAAACATCATGATTACAAACTCTAACAGAGGGGCATCCAATGATGTAGCTGGCTGCAATCCTCACAACAGTCAAGGTCATCAACACTAAGTGAATCTAGGGGGCTCCCGGGGGCTCAGTCCGTTAAGCATCTGCCTTTGGGTCAGGTCATGATCTCTTGGTCCGAGGATCAAACCTCCTGTTGTCTGGCTCCTTGCTCAGCAAGGGATCCTGCTTCTCCCTTTGCCCCTCCCCCACTCATGCACACTCCCTCTCTTTGTCTCTCTCAAATAAATAAATAAAATATTTTAAAATAATTTAAAAAACAAGAGGGCCTCCCAACTCAGGGCTGTTGCAGAGACCACGTCAGTAGTCAATAGGAGAGCACCAATTACAAAGTAGAACATACTACGGGAAATGTCCAGAACAGGTCGATCTATAGAGAGGGAAGGCAGATTAGCCGTTGCCAGAGGCTGGGGCAAATGACTGCTAATGGGAAGGGGGTTGCCTTTGCAGGGGGTGGGGGGTGAAAACATTCTGGAACTGGAGATGGTGGTTGCATAGCAGTGAATGTAATAAATGCCCTTCAGTTGTTCGCTTTACCTTTTTTTTTTTTTTTTAATTTCTTTCTTTCTTTCTTTCTTTCTTTCTTTCTTTCTTTCTTTCTTTCTTTCTTTCTTAAGTAATCTCTATACCTAACATGTTGCTTGAGTTCACAACCCTGATTACAAGGAGCATATGCTCTTTCAACTGAGGCAGCCAGCTGCCCCTGAATTGTTTGCTTTAAAAATGAAATGGCTAGGGGCGCCTGGGTGGCTCAGTGGGTTAAAGCCTCTGCCTTCGGCTCGGGTCATGATCTCAGGGTCCTGGGATTGAGCCCTGCATCAGGCTCTCTGCTTGTCGGGGATCCTGCTTCCCCCTCTCTCTCTGCCTGCTGCTCTGCCTACTTGTGATCTCTGTCTGTCAAATAAATAAATAAAATCTTCAAAAAAAGAAATGGTTAATTTTATGCTATGTGAATCTCTCCTAAAAAAATGCTGTACAAACATTTGAGAAGACCCCCCACTTTTTTTTTTTTTTTAATTCTATGAGTCAGATCCAAGCCTTTGGAACTCCAAAGCCCAGGGTTTCCTTACAAACCCATGCTGGGGAATGGGAGAGGAGATGGTATTAACAGAGTGGGGAAAAATAAAACATGTGCCTTAGAATCAGGCATGCCTAAGTTTGAGCCCCTGCTCTGCCATTTGCTGGCTGTGTGACCTCAGGCAAGTTACCTCACCTCTCTGAACTCGTTCACTCATCTGTGAGATGCATGACTGGTAGGAACTATTCACTGAGACCCACCATGGAGACCCAGGCCCATGAGAAGATGGGGAGGCAATGGTAGAATTAGGTTGAGTGCAAAGGAGGTGGGGTGAGGGTTGAGGTTCCCAAACTCCAGAAATAATCCCTTCCATTAAAAGGTGCTAATGAAAAAAAAAAAAAAAAAAGGTGCTAATGAAAATACATACACTACTTCCAAGGATCCCTTGCTGACAGGGTTTGCTTGTTGGTAAAGGTTATTCCTGTAACAGACAGAGTCAAGGCCAACTCAGAGCAGGTTCAAAGCAAAGCAAACACTACAGCCTTATCTTGGGGACATAGTGTGGGTATAAAGAGGGAGGCCATAGGTGACTTTAGTCCTTTCCCTTGCTCAGCAGCTTGACAACAAAATGAAATTCCTCATACTGGCTACTCTGCTCACAGGTAAGCAAGTCTCCCCAGTCCCACCTCTTCAGTGCTAAGATCTCACTCTTCAGGAATGGGGGCCCCAGCTCACAGGGCTGGCTGGACCTGGAGCCTTTACTCAGGGCTCTCTATCAGGCTTAACAGCACCCGTGCTGGCTTCCCTTAAATCCCCCCACAGCTCCAGCTTTTCAACCTTTAGGTCTGAACTCAGATTGCTCTCAGAAGGGCCTATCTGCCCACCTGAGCAAAGAGAGACCTCTCTCCTCTCTCTCTACCATACAGCCCTGGTATGGAATCTTCCCAGCACCTACCTTTGCCTGCAATTTGTATCTTGGTTTTTGTTGATTCATTTCCCTTTTCAAAGCTTTAGTTAATTAGTTAACTAATTAATTATTTTTAAGTAAACTCTATCCCTAACATGGGGTTTGAACTCAAGACCCTGAGATCAAGAGCTGCATGTTCTACCAACTGAGCTAGCTAGGTGTCCCACTTCATTTCCTTTTTATTCTCCACCCCCACAGAAGCATGCGCTCCAGGAGAGCAGGCATAGAGCTGTTTGCGCCATTTATTGAATGAATGAATGAATGAATGAATGAATGGAATCAGACACATTGGGATTCAGATCTCACTTCATTCATCCATCAGTCTTTCATGCATTCCACACCGATATCCCAGAGGCTCCAAGGTATCAGGCTCTGGGCTGGGACTGAGGACTCATAGATGAACAAGCCATGCTCCCTGTCGAGGGAACAGACACACGCAGACACGCACGCATACACAGGCGCGCACGTGAGAAGTGCTTTGTGCAAAGAGCTGAGCTGGCTGGATCAGAGACAGAGGAAACAGGGAGGCAGGAGGGAGGTCTGGAGATGGGCCAAGGTGGCCGGGCCACTCCTGTCTGCTGTCGGTGTGGAGGCTGCTCATAGGGGAGAGTGAGCAGCTGTCACCCTTCCTTTGCCCTGAGGTTTAATTTTTTTTTTTTTTAAGATTTATTCATTTAGTTGACCACAGGGAGCTGTGAAGGGAGAAAGAAGCCTAAGCAGACTCCACCCTGACCGTGAGCCTGGCATGGGGCCCAATCCTACAAACCCTGAGATCATGAACTGAGCCAAAACCAAGAGTTGGATGCTTAAATAACTGAGCCAACTAGGCGCCCCTGCCCCGGGGTTTAAACATACGGAGCAGCTCCAGTGCGCACAGCAGATCAAGGGAAGAAAGGGCATGACGCTGGGCAAGGAGATAATACTGGTGGCTGATGGAATGGGACCCCCAAATCATATAGTGTCCTCTTCTCTTTAGGGCACCATATCTCACAGGGTATGGCTCTGAAAATGAGGTGAAGGGGTCCTGCTGCCTGTGTCTTCTGTGTCAAACTTTGTGCTACAAGGAAACTTAAAAAAAAAAAAAAACCCACCTTATTTATTAGATATTTATTGAGCACCTACTATATGCCATGTAGTTTCTTTAATTGGTGTGTTGATTATTTCATTCGCATAGCTCATCATATACTTACGGAGTGCTTACTAAGCGTCAGGCCCTGGGGAATTAAAATTGCCCTGAGGCCGGTCCTTGAATTTATGCTCTAGTGAGTGGGAGGCATTAAATAAACAGATACAGACTGCTAGAGGTACGAGGAGACAATGAACATAAAGAAAAGTGATAGCAAAGGAGCCACTCAGCTTGGGTCATCAAGAAAAAGGAGGTGGCATTTTTTTTTAAAGATTCATTTATAAATTTGAGAAAGAGGGAGTGAGCACGTAAGGGGAGAGGCAGAAGGAGAGGGAGAGAGAATCCCAAACAGACTCCACAAGTGTGATGCCTGATGCAGGGCTCGACCCCATGACCCTGAGATGAGGACCTGAGCCAAAACCAAGGGTCGGGCTCTTAACCAACTTCACCACCCAGGCGCCCAGAGCAAGTGGCAATTAAACCAAGATCCTCCAGGTTTTTTGAAAAGTGAGATGACAAGTGTGCCAAGCAGAAGAAACAACGGGTACACGGGCCTTGAGGCAGAAAGGAGCTTGTCCTGTTGAGAATGGTAGACCACCCAGGTCTCCTGACTATCCCTTATACTCTTGCCCCATCTCAACCCCGCCATTCCCCACCTAACCCATTTTAGATTCCCTTTACCATGTTCCAATTTTTCCACCCTCTAACACAATATCCGGTTTCCTTCTTTATTTCATTTATTGCTTATTGTTTTCCTCGTCCACTAGGATGTAAGCTCAAATAGATTTTCTATTTGCCCCAGGCCCTGGGGAATTAAAATTGTATCTCCGGTTCCTAGGGCAGTGACTGGGTCCGTAGTAGGTGCTCAATAAACATTTGTTGGATAAATAAAGGGAACTCCACTGGAAACATATGTTCATGCAAAAACTAAGATGTAACTGTTAATAGCAGCACTATGCATCAGAGCCAAAACGGATAAGCCCAGATGTCCATCATGTGATGAATGGATAAACAGAATGTGGTCTATATATACAGTGGAATACTATTCAGTTATAAAAAGGAACAAAGTATTGTTATATAGTATAATGTGGATGAACTTCAAAGATATTTTGCTAAGGGAAAGAAGCCAATCATAAAAGGCCACATGTTGTACGATTCCATTTACGTGAAGTGTTCAGAATAGGCAAATCCATAGAGACAGAATGCAATTTAATGGTTACCAGAGGGGAGAGGGGGAATAATTGCTAATGGGTACAGGGTGTTCCTTTGGGGGTGATGAAAATGTTCTGGAATTAGTGGTGATGGTTCCACAACCCTGTGAATATACTAAAAATCACCGAAACGTACATTTTAAGAGGTTAAATGGTAACTTTTATGTTATGTGAATTTTATCTCAATAACAATTTTTTTTTTGAAGTTTTACAGAAAGAAAAAAATCTCTACTCCTATTACCAGGTTCCGGCATCCAGCTCTCTCCAGAGGAGGCATCTGGTGTGGTCCGGGGTGGGGGGCCAGAAAGCCGGCAGGCAGTGAGCAGGGCCCCTGGGAGCTGGCAGAGCTGATCGGGACGTATTTAAACTCTGGACGTGTCTTCTTGCAGTGGCCGCGGCGGATGGGGGCATCAGCCCGCGGGCGCTGTGGCAGTTCCGCAACATGATCAAGTGCACGATCCCTGGGAGTGACCCTTTGAAGGATTACAGCGACTACGGCTGCTACTGTGGCCTGGGTGGATCTGGCACCCCTGTGGATGAGCTGGACAAGTGAGTGATCGATCAGCAGGAAGAGCGGGGTGCCCGTGGGGTGGGAGGAGGGCACAAGCCAAAGATCTCACGAGGAGGCACAGAAAAGGGGTTTGCATATTTGCTAAAGATAACATATTTTCCCCTCTTGCCGTATAAACAAACATACTCCAAGAGGACTCTGAATCCAACTCTATCGGGAGGAAAAGCCAGAGTGGAGATGTAAAGTAGGAGCGGGTGCGTCTGCCCTCTAGTGGCAGAATATCATAATACAAGACACCACAGCGACGATTCAATTGTCCTCTTCCAGCAATGGTTAAGACTCTCACCTCATCTTCAGAATATATGATTGTATTATAAACCTGCGACCATTTTTAAATCGCCTTCAATAAACATGATCAAAGAACTTAAGTTTTTTCAAGCCACAGGACCAATATCTTCTGGAGCGTGTCAGCTTAATCATCCCTCCATTTTCCTGAGGCTGACCTGCTTCCCTGCACCTGCCTCAGCTCTGTCCATCCCCCTCTCCAGGTGTTGCCAGATCCACGACCACTGCTACTCAGAAGCCAAGAAACTGGACAGCTGTAAATTCCTCCTGGACAACCCCTACACCAAAATCTACTCGTACTCGTGCTCTGGCTCTGAGATCACCTGCAGCGGTAGGTTGAATCTTTTGTTGGCTTGTCTCCCCTCAGTAGATAGGGGAGGAAATAATAGTAATGAGAGCCACCATTTATCAATCACTTCGTTGGTGCCAGGTGCTCCTTGAATTCAAGGTGCTCTTTGAATCCTGGCAACACCCTAGGCGATCAGTATTATTATTATACCCATTTTACAGGTGACAAAACTGAGGCTCAGAAAGCTGAGCCAGTTGCCAATGGGCACACAGCTCATAAATGGTGGTTTGGTTTTGAATATAGGTCTATATGACTCCAGAGTCTCTGCTCTTAACTGCCATGCTATTCAGCTTCGTTGTTTCATAAAAAGAGCTCAGAACTACCATTTATGAGTTCCTTATTACATACCAGGTATAGATGAGATAGGTTTTAATGACCCCATTTTACAGGTGAGGAAGCTGAGACTCAAAATAGCCACTTGCCCCAAATCACACAGCTTCTAAGTGGTAAGACTGGCATTTGAACTCAGTTGTTTCTATATCAAAGGGTCTGGTCTTAACCACTAAGTTGTGCAGAGCTCCTGATGAAGTACGTCCCTCCGGGGAGGCGGCTGTGAAGAATAGAGGTGAAGGGTATTGTCATGCTAGGTCAGCATTCTGGTTTGCACTACTCTCTACTATGCACCCAGAGACAGGTCCCACTTTTCCCAAAACTGTACATACAACGTTGGGATAACCACAATTCAAATCTAGGAGGCCAAGAAAAAAATTATCAGGAATCCCACCATCCTTCTCCCCGTGCTTGTGCTCTCTCTGTCAAATAAATATATGAAATCTCTTTTAAAAGAAATTATTGAATGTAAGCAGAGGTACATAATTATAGTTAACAAAATTGAAATTCATTTTAAAGGTTATTGTTGTTTCTTTTAGTTAAAAAAGTAAACAAGGCCAAAGTAATGTAATTTCAAACTCTTCAGAAACATATCATAGAAAGGAGAAGTTGCCTATAATCTTATCTCCCAAAACAAACAGTTGGATATATTGCCTTTCATTTTCATTCATTCATTCATTCATTCATTTATAAACAGTTACTCATTGACAGTTTTTCTAAAAAAAATTATTTATTTATTTGACAGAGAGAGACACAGTGAGAGAGGGGACAGAAGCAGGGGGAGTGGGAGAGGGAGAAGCAGGCTTTCACTGAGTAGGACGCTGGGATCATGACCTGAGCCGAAGGCAGCCGCTTAACCAACTGAGCCACCCAGGCGTCCCGCTTTCACTGAGTAGGGATCCCGATGCAGGGCTCAATCTCAGGACCCTAGGATCATGACCTGAGCTGAAGGCAGACACTTAATGACTGAGTCACCCAGGAGCCCCAACCTTTCATTTTCCTTTAATAAAATATCTTGGGAACATTTCTACATATAGATGTACTTAATTATTTTAAATATCTGTATAATATTCTACTGTAAGAACGTTCTATAATTTTTTAAATATGTGCTATAAAATAGAGAAATTGTCTTGCTAAACTTCAGTAAGGTGAAATGTACAATACTTCGTTCCTTGAGTATATGTTTTAGTGTTTTTCATATTGCTTATAAATTGCTTGCCTATGTTATCAGAGCTCTATAGCTATATGGGTTTTAAGAGCTTATTTTAAGGGATGCCAGGGTGGTTCAGTTGGTTAGGTATCTGCCTTCAGCTCAGGTCATGATCCCAGGGTCCTGGGATTGAGTCCCACAACAGGCTCCCTGGGAGCCTACTTTTCCCTCTGCCTGCCGCTCCCCCTGCTTGTGCTCTCTCTGACAAATAAAATCTTTTCTTTTAAAAAATTATTTTTATTTATTTATTTGACAGAAAGAGACACAGCTAGAGAAGGAGCACAGCAGAGGGAGTGGGAGAGGGAGAAGCAGACCCCCTGCAGAGCAGGGAGCCCGATGCAGGGCTCCATCCCAGGACCCTGGGATCATGACCTGAGCAGAAGGCAGATGCTCAACGACTGAGCCACCCAAGCGCCCCGCCCCCCCTTTTTTTTAAAGAGCTCATTTTAAGTTAAATAACGGAACTTTCCAAAAGGCACCCATCACACCTGGGATTGCCAGATTAAACACATGTTGCCCAGGGACGCCTGGGTGGCTCAGTCCTTAAGCATCTACCTTTGGCTCAGGTTATGATCCCAGGGTCCTAGGTCTGAGCCCTGCATCAGACTTTGCGCAGCGGGAAGCCTGCTTCTCCCTCTCTCACTCCCCCTGCTTGTGTTCCCTCTCTCGTTGTCTCTATGTTTGTCAAATAAATACATTAAAATCTTAAAAAAAATAAACCCACGTTGCCCAATTCAACTTGACTTTTAGATGGACAATGAAGTTTTTTTTTATTCTACATGTCAAACATCACATTTATTGTTTATCTGATATTCAGGTATTTTTATTTGCTAAATCTGTCAACCCTAAATTTGTATCAATGGAATGGCCACCAGATTATTCGTTAATTCTTCCTGACCCACATTGGACAAAGCAGGATCTGCCTTGGCTCAGTCCTTTCGTCTTGCTCTTTTCCAGACAAAAACAAAGACTGTCAGGCCTTCATCTGCAACTGTGACCGCAATGCTGCCATCTGCTTTTCAAAGGCTCCATATAACAAGGAGCACAAGAACCTTGACACCAAGAAGTACTGTAAAAGTTGAGTATCCCTTCTGGAAATCATCATCCCTACATGCCTCATTGCCTTCACCTTAGCCTGTGTCCTCTAATAAAGCACTTTGATGAAAGGCCTCCGTTTAGAAACTGTTTTATTCTCTATCTGTGTCTCTAAGTCTCTCCCGAGTTCTTTACAAGCATCATTCCTTCTAGCCTTGGAAATTGATGTTGGGGGATATTTCTAGGAAATGAACACCATGAGTCCTGAATAATGATTAACAAGCGCTGATTATTTACTCGGTGCCAGATTGAACTACATAATATATCCTCTGAAGTAATATATGCTACCCCTGTTTCCTTATCCCCAGGGCTGGGGGAGAGAGACAAAAAATCCCTTTAACAATCTTTTTTTGGGGCGCCTGGGTGGCTCAGTGGGTTAAGCCTCTGTCTTTGGCTCAGGTCATGATCTCAGGGTCCTGGGATCGAGTTCTGCATCCGGCTCTCTGCTTGGCAGGGAGCCTGCTTCCTCCTCTCTCTCTCTGCCTGCCTCTCTGCCTACTTGTGATCTCGCTCTGTCAAATAAATAAATAAAATCTTTTTTTAAAAAATAATTTTTGGGGGTAAGATTTTATTCATTCATCTGACAGAGAGCAAGAGAAAGCACAAGCAGGGGGAGCAAGCATAGGAGAGGGAGAAGCAGGCTCCCCGCGGAGCAGAGGGCCCTATATGGGGCTCCATCCCAGGACCCCCGCCAAAGACAGATGCTTAACCGACTGAGCCACCCAGCCTCTCCCCTTTAACAATCTTTCAATGAGCATCTGCCGGGTGCTCATTAAAGGAAATGGAATATGGGAAACCCTAGTACAGTGGCAGAGATTTAAATGAATAAACTAAATTGTGAGTATTCTTAAGTAGCGATTACATCCCAGCAGCCACAGCGTCTTCACAGTGCTTGGCACATCTCACACGCTCATTAAATAATCGTTCAGCGAAGACACGTCTTGGCGCCAAGGTTTGCGGCAGTCGAGGAAAAACCACGTGGCTATATTTACCTTTTAAGATCACGTGATCCCGAGCCCAACCCCGGCATTTCCTTGCCCACAGGGATTTCAGAATAGGAAATGTGATTGGGTATCTTTTGGACACGTGGTACCCGGTTCCTCCTTTTTTTTTTCCCTTACACTTGGGAAAAGCGGCCCAGCCCCCCACCCACCTCCGCACAGTCCAGGCTCTGACCCCGCCCCCTCGCGCGTCTGCGCGAGCCGGCGCAGGCGCAGGCGCAGTGGTTGGTAACGGTTGCTCCAGCCCACGTCAGGGTGAGGTGGCGGCGACGGCTCCTTGCGCGGCTTCCTGGGTCCTCGGTGCGCTGTTCTCCATGGTCAGAATCCCGCGGGAAGGAAAGTGTGGGCGGGCCGAGTGTGAGAAAAGAGCGAGCTCACGTAGGTATGACGTTGGGGTCCACCTTCCTGCGGTGCGCGTGCCTGTGGGTGTGTCGGCCCCACACGCGCCCCTTCGTCCCCAGCCCCATAACGGTTTCCGGTGGGGAGCTGCTCCAGGGCTCCCATCCCGGAAAGGGACGAGGCGACCGGGAAGCTAGGGTGCGGGAAGCCAAACTGGCGCGAGGAGAGAGGCGAATGGAAGTTGGGCGAGCCATGGGCTTCTGCACCTAAAGTCCCCATTTTCGAAGAGAGGAAACAGAAGGTGAAGGGATTTGCAGCTCTGACCTCCGGTTGGAATGCTCCCCCTTTTCCCGCCTGGTGCTTGCCTGTTCATCGCTCAGGACCTAGTTGGGGTCACCTCAAGAAGTTTCTTGAGTCTTGTCCTTTTTCGCTCCCAAAGTGCAGTTGCGCAGTCACCTCGCCGGGCTTCTATAGATCATTAAAGAAAGGGAGTTCCGAACTGGATGGACTAGCTTTGGTTACTGGCCGGGTCACCCCAGGTGACCTTGGGCTAGTCACATAAAATCTCCAAGCTTCAGGATCTTCATCTTTCAAAAGAAATAATAGTGTGCAGATCATAGGGTTGTGGGAATTAGGTGAGCCAACGCCTTGTAAAATGCTTCCTACAGTGCTTGTTCTATAGTAAATGTTCCATAAATAACTATTTTCCCAAGGGGAAGGAGAGGCAAGGATACTCTTTATTTTTTTTAGAAAGGCTTTATTCTATCAGGTAAGACTTGGCTTTTGTAATCTTCTGAAAAAAAAAAGACGACAGATACACAAAAAGGAATGTAGCTCTGGAAAAGACCCATGCGAGTCTAGTTGAAGTATTCAGTAGAGGACAGAGTTTTAGCCAAGTGGTTATGGCTGACATTTGCTTACTGTGTTCCAGGCACTGTGCTGGGAGTTTAGATGCATCCCTACCTTTCTTTTTTTTTTTTTAAAGATTTTATTTATTTATTTGACAGACAGAGATCACAAGTAGGCAGAAAGGCAGGCAGAGAGAGAGGAGGAAGCAGGCTCCCAGCTGAGCAGAGAGCCCGATGCGGGGCTCGATCCCAGGACTCTGGGATCATGACCTGAGCCGAAGGCAGAGGCTTAACCCACTGAGCCACCCAGGCGCCCCTTTCCCTACCTTTCTTAATCTTCCTAACAACCCAGTTAGGTAGCTACTGGTATCCTCATCCAAAGAGACTGAAGATTAATCACTTGCCCAAATTCACATAACTACTAAGTAGCAAGACAGGGATGGAAATCCAGGTGTGTCTATATCCTAAGAGTTTCAATTCGTGCTATATCCCTTTTCTAATAGAGGAAACACACACACACTCACTCTCTCTCCTTTCTTGGACGAGATTAACTACCCCCTCCCCTTCACAAAGTGGAATTTATCTGTTCAGTGACATAAAGATTAAATAAAAAATCTGGATCTGAGCACCATCTGGAATCCCAAGAAGGATAATATATCTGGAATTAACTATTTCAGTTAACCGATAACTTATACCCCATTCCTAGGAGCAGGGTAACCACTTCATCCTGATTTTAGCACTGAAAGTCCTGCAACCCAGGAAACCCCCTCAGTACTGGGCAATCTGGGACAGTTAGTACCCTACCTAGGAGTGTTGAATTTCCTATTGGTCCTTAGTGGATCCTCTCAGGAAAAGTTTGGCATTCACTTGCTGAAGACTGACCCTTACACATGGCCAAGCATTTCTTACTGGCTTAACTCCTCGAGTGAGCTGATAATGTGTTGTGAAATACTTTGCATAGTGTTTGGGATATAGTGTGCTCATTAAATGTTATTATTTAAGGGAGAGCTAAAAGACAGATAATTTATGACAGTATAAAAGAAGGAATATAAGTTAGTGGGAAATTGGTTTTGAGTGTTATGTACTTGTTTGCCTTTGTGACTTCTACTTACTAAAACTGTGATAGCAGAGCAGAGCCATAAAAGCAGTTGAGGAAGGTCATGCCCAAAGCTACATGCAGCTAGAAGGCTGTAACCGGGAGAGTGACAAACTGATAGCACCCACTAGTCAGTTTGTTATTCCAACAGAGGACACTTATAGTGGGTTAGGAACTGCCATGCTGGTAAAAAGCAAAAGATGTAAAGTGAGGAGATGTGAGATCTTTGCAGAGTTTGTCTTGGGACAAATTTTGGGGGAGGAATTCCACCTCAGGAGGAACTATGAACAAAATGAACATTCCTAAGGTCCTGAAGACTTGGTTTCATGAATCATGCCAGCATTAGGTGGTAGAGCCTGCCTCCCTCCCTGGCAACCTAACCTGCTCTCCAGGGCCTGCTGCAGCTTAACCATTCCTGGTCTCCTTGGCCAGTTGTACTGCTGGCTTCTAATTTAGGTTTCTTTCTAAGCATAAGCCTCAGACAAACAGGAAGCAGTTGTTCAAAAAGAAAAGAACTGGGAGGAAAGTCCTGGATTCTAGTCCTGGCTCTGAAACTATGTTGTATGGCCTTCAGTAAGTCTGGATCTTAGTTTCCCCCAAAATAAAATGAGGGGGATGCATTTAATTTGCTCTCATTCTGTCTCATCTCATGCATGAATCTGTGACATTCTGTGGTAGAGAGTAAGGACGGGGAAATAGCACATTTTCTGTGAGCCACTTGAAGCCAAGAGATTGTATCTTTGTCGCCTTAGTACCTTAATATAGTATCTGTAACTGATATAGTAACCCCTGATGAAATTTGGGGATGAGAATAGCTTGAGATCTGAAAGACCCAGATCTGAATACAATTACTGGTACTGACTTTTGGTAACTGAGCAAATCTGATTCAAAGCACCTTAGGATCCTCTGCAAAAAAGCTGAAATGAGATTTACAACAACCGTACACCTCCTCAGAATTAGCGGCTATGGGAAAACATAGAGTTGTGCAGATGAAAAGAACTCTGTTGGTTTCAAGATCCTGGATTATCCCTGTTAACTAAAATTTACTTCCTAGGCAGGTGCAGGATGAACATGTATTCCTTGCCCTAATTTTAGACAAAAGACTAGCTAGAAAAGGCTATGACTCTTTCATCCACTTTACTTTTTGATTTTTTTTTACTTTGAGATTGTGCTGAAAGCTTTAGCCTGGTACAGGCTTGTTGCCTTACTTGGCAGAACAACAAATCAGTTTAAGAGCCCACATGTTTCCTCTCTGCAGACCAGGTTCAAGGCAAATGTCTCATTCTGGCAGCTGAAATCCAGCAGAAATCCTCAGAGAACTGTGTCATAAAGCCCATTCTCTTTCAGCTGATTAAAAAAATATAAACCTACAGCCCACATACCCAATGTGCTATTAAAAATGTGATTCCTTTATTCCTTCGTTCATAAAAAATTCACTCATACCATTACTCATCTTAAAAAATATATCAAAATGTTTCAGTTAGAGACATTTAACCATTTGTAATTATAAATGAAGTCATTTTCTTCTCCCCTCACCCCTCACCTTAGTGAAATTCCTGGGTTAGCTAGCACTCCAGAGACTGTTCTGGCCTACATTATTTCCCAAGCTGTTTCTTCTGCCTGGTGAGATAAAAAGCAAGTGAGGGCAGTTTTCCCTACCCAGAGCAGCCACTGCTTTGAAAAAATCTTTCTTCAGGGTCAAATCTCATCGGTCACACTCAAACCTGTCCAGTTCAGAGAGGGGCTGGAGAAAGATGTCGGTTTGCTGCCCTCTACAGGCTGCATCCAGTGAGCTTTGATTAGGTAGAGGAAGAAGGGAGGAATCCTTACCATGGATCTGAAAAGAAAGGAAACAAGTTAATGCTGATTAAGCCGAGAGTGGGTAGGGGTAATGGTTGTGAACATCAGCCTACCATTCAAAAAAACACAGCATCTAGGGCATGTAAAGATGGCCACCACATCTAGTTAAGTGAAAACAGGATATGATAAAACATGAAAAACCTTGATCCGATTTTTGTAAAAAAAGATTTGGTTATACCAGAATGTTAAACTTTGGTTATCTTGGTGATGGGATAATGGGTAATTTGTATTATATTCTTTTTACTTAATTGTGTCAATTTTTTTTTAAGATTTTATTTATTAAAGAGAGAGTGCAGCAGGGGGAGTGGCAGACAGAGGGAGAAATAGACTCCCTGCTGAGAAAGGAACCCGATGCAGAACTCAAGTCCCAGGACCCTAAGACCACAACCGAGCTAAAGGCAGCCACTTAATCAACTGAGCCACCCAGACATCCCTTATCTGTATCATCTTGATGTTCTACAATAAATATGTAGTATTCTGGTATAAGAACCTAGTTTGGGGGCACCTGGGTGGCTCAGTGGCTTAAGCCTCCACCTTCAACTCAGGTCATGATCCCAGGGTCCTCGGATCAAGCCCTGCATCGGGCTCTCTGCTCAGCAGGGAGCCCCGCCTGCCTCTCTGCCTACTTGTGATTTCTGTCTCTGTCAAATAAATAAATAAATAAATAAATAAATAAATAAATAAAATCTTTAAAAAAAAAAAAGAAGAAGAACCTAGTTTAAAAAAATGTATTAAAAAGCCGGCAGTTGGCGGGGGGGGCTGCACCCAGGTGGCTCAGATGGCTAAGCATCTGCCTTCAGTTCAGGTCACAATCTCCAGGTCTTGGGATTGAGCACGACATCTGGCTCCCAGTTTAGCAGGGAGTTTGCTTCTCCCTCTCCCTCTGCCTCTCTGCCTGCTTGTGCTCTCTCTCCCGCCCTCTCAAGTGAATAAATAAAATCTTTAAAAAAGGGGGGGGGGCGCCTGGGTGGCTCAGTGGGTTAAAGCCTCTGCCTTTGGCTCAGGTCATGATCCCAGGGCCCTGGGATCAAGCCCGGCATTGGGCTCTCTGCTCGGCGGGGACCCTGCTTCCCTCTCTCTCTCTGCCTGCCTCACTGCCTACTTGTGATCTCTGTCAAATAAATAAAGTAAAAATCTTTAAAAAAAAAAAAAGTGTGTGTTGGGGCGCCTGGGTGGTTCAGTCGGTTGAGCTTCCAGCTATTGATCTGGGCTCAGGTCTTGATCTCAGGCTTGTGGGTTCAAGCCCCATATTGGGGTTGGGGGTTGGAGGCTACTACTTTAAAAAGTTTGTATGCCAAGGGGGCTTCTTTGGGGCCAGTAGTGTTCTGTTCCTTGATCTAGATGCTGTATGTCTTCATCAAGCTGTCTACTTATAATACATGCTCTTCTCTGTATGTATAGTATACTTTAGTTACAATCGTTTTTGTAAAGTGCTTATATAGGAACTCTCATTCATTTGTGGGAACGCAAAATGGGGCAGCCAGTTTGGAAGGTAGTTTTTTAGCTGCATACAAAACTAAACATACTTTTATCATACGATTCAGCAATCTTGCTTCTTGGTATTTACCTGAATGAGTTGAAAACTTATGCCCAGCAACTTAATTCATAATTGCCAAACACTTGGAAACAACCAAGATGTCAGTAGGTGAATGATAAATACTGTGTGAGTGCCCAGGGCAAAGGGGCATGCTGGACTCTCTGTACTTTCTGCTCAACTTGGCTGTGAACCTAAAACTACTCCAAAAATTAAAGTCTTCTTTTTCCTTTTAAAGATTTAATTTATTTGTGGGGCACCTGGGTGGCTCAGTGGGTTAAGCCTCTGCCTTCAGCTCAGGTCATGATCTCAGGGTCCTGGGATAGAGCCCCACATCGGGCTCTCCGCTCAGCAGGGAGCCTGCTTACCCCCTCTCTCTGCCTGCCTCTCTGCCTACTTGTGATCTCTCTTTCTCTCTGTCAAATAAATAAAATCTTTAAAAAAAAAAAAAGATTTTATTTATTTGTGAAAGAGAGCAAGAGCATGCAAGCAGGGGGAGTGGCAGGCAGAGAGAGACGCGGACTCCTCGCTGAGCAAGAAGCCCAACAGGGGATTCAATCTGAGGAACCCCAGGATCATGACCCAAGCCAAAGGCAGCTTCTTAACCTACTGAGCCACCCAGGCGTCCCAAAGTCTTTTTTTTTTAAAGTGGTTTTAATTCTCTAGCAATATACTAAAAACTATTGAAGTGTACAGATTAAATGAGTAAACTGTATGGTTTGTGAACTATATCTCAACAAAGCTTAAGTGGTTGTACTCAGATTAAAATGGATATGAAGTACATGCTACAATATGGATGAATCTTCAAACTATTATGCCACGTGGAGAAGCCAGACACAAAAGGCCACAGATTATATGAAATGTCGAGAACAGGCAGAAATAGATTAGATGTTGCCAGGGACTGGGGAATGGTGGTGGGGTTGGGAATGGGGAGTGACTGCTAATGGGTACAGTGTTTCTTCTTGGGATGATGATATTCTGGAATTAGACAGTGGGGAGTAATGTACAACTTTGTGAGTGTACTGTAAGACAACTTCGAGCGAGTGAACTTTATGGTACGTGAATTATGTCTCAATAAAGCTGTTATCTTTTTACAATGGGGGAAAGAAAGCAATGGCAGATTTTGAAATTATCTGGGTGGCTCAGTCAGTTAAGCATCCAACTCTTGATTTCAGCTCAGGTCATGATCTCGGAGCTGTGAGATTGAGCCCTGCCTCTGTTGGAGCTGGGCGTGGAGCCTGCTTAAGATTCTCTTTCCCTCTAATTAAGCAATTAGATGGATTAGATAGAGACAGATAGCACATACACAGAACAAAAAATCATAGTCTTTCAAACACTATAGCTTAACGCACATTAAAACAATTAGTTTTAATTAAGGGGCGCACAGGGGGCTCAGTTGGTTCAGTGACCAACTCTTGATTTTGGCTCAGGTCAGGATCTCAGGGTCAAGGGACTGAACTGGGAGTGGGGCTCCACCCACGCTCAGTGGAGAGTCTTGCTTTTCTCTCTCTCCTTCTCCCTTTGCCCCCCACCCCGGCTCATACTTTTTCTCTCTCTAAAATAAGTAAATAAATCTTTGGGGTGCCTGGGTGGCTCAGTGGGTTAAAGCCTCTGCCTTCGGCTCAGGTCATGGTCCCAGGGTCCTGGGATCGGGCCCTGCATCGGGATCTCTGCTGGGCGGGGAGCCTGCTTCCTCCTCTCTCTCTCTGCCCGCCTCTCTGCCTACTTGTGATTTCTGCCAAATAAATAAATAAAATCTTTAAAAAAAATTTTTTTTTTCAATTAATGGGACACCTGGGATGGCTCAGTTCATTGGGTGCACTCTTGCTTTTGGCTCAGATTATCTCAGGGTTGTGAGATCAAGACCCAAGTCCTGCTGTGTGCTCAGCGGGGAATCTGCTTGAGATTCTGCCCCTCTCCCTCTCCATCAGCCCCTCCTCCCAGCTCACATGCCGGCACTCCCTCTCTTCTCTCTCTCAGATAAATAAATAAAAATCTTTTAAAAATAAATAAAAATTTATAATAATAAATAAATGAAATAAAAAATAAAAAACAAATTTGTTTTAATTAAGAATAGCCATACAGGGGCGCCTGGGTGGCTCAGTGGGTTAAGCCTCTGCCTTCGGCTCAGGTCATGATCCCAGGGTCCTGGGATCGAGCCCCGCATCGGGCTCTCTGCTCAGCAGCGAGCCTGCTTCCCTTCCTCTCTCTCTCTCTGCCTGCCTCTCTGCCTACTTCTGATCTCTGTCTATCAAATAAATAAATAAAATCTTTAAAAAAAAAAAAAAAAAAAAGAATAGCCATACAGGGGCGCCTGGTTGGCTCAGTGGGTTAAAGCCTCTGCCTTCAGCTCAGGTCATGATCCCAGAGTGTTGGGATCGAGCCCCGCATCGGGCTCTCTGCTCAGCAGGGAGCCTGCTTCCCCCTCTGTCTCTGCCTGCCTCTCTGACAACTTGTGATCTCTCTCTGTGTCAAATAAATAAATAAAATCTTTAAAAAAAAAAAAAAAGAATAGCCATACATTAAGAAGTCTAGAACTTCCGGGGTGCCTGGGTGGCTCAGTGGGTTAAGCCTCTGCCTTCAGCTTGGGTCATGATCTCAGGGTCCTGGGATCAGGTTCTCTGCTCAGTGGGAGCCTGCTTCCCCCCCCTTCTCTACCTGCCTCTCTGCCTACTTGTGATCTCTGTCAAATGAATAAATAAAATCTTAAAAAAAAAAAAAAAGCCTAGGGGCACCTGGGTGGCTCAGTGGGTTGAAGCCTCTGCCTTCGGCTCAGGTCGTGATCCCAGGGTTCTGGGATCGAGCCCCGTGTTGGGCTCTCTGCTCGGCGGGGAGCCTGCTTCCTTCCCTTCCTCTCTCTCTCTGCCTGCCTCTCTGCCTACTTGTGATCTCTTGTCCATCAAATAAATTTTAAAAAGTCTTAAAAAAAAAAAAAAAAGCCGGGGCGCCTGGGTGGCTCAGTGGGTTAAAGCCTCTGCCTTCAGCTCAGGTCATGATCTCAGGGTCCTGGGATGGAGCCCCGCATCGGGCTCTCTGCTCAGCGGGAAGCCTGCTTCCTCCTTTCTCTCTGTCTGCCTCTCTGTCTACTTGTGATTTCTGTCAAATAAATAAAATCTTAAAAAAAAAAAAAAGCCTAGAACTTTCTCTATTTTGTTAGTACTCTCAGTTGAATGGGAACTAGAAACTGTTATCTAAGAAAGCATTTACCTTTAATAGCAGGATTACAGTGGAAATCTGTTTCTGGCTCAGGAGCATCAGGCTCTGGTCAGTGTGGGTCTATCAAAGGCAGCAACTCTCCACAGGGAGAATCCAGTTTCAGACATGCCAAGTCGTCCGACCGTGTGGGCCCAATGTTAAGTATCGCGATTGGAAGCTTCTTCTCTTGGGCAGTGAGGATAAACCTGTAGCCGGAGTACACCTTACAACAAGAAGACACAGGTGAGAACTCTCGATGCAGGAAGAAATAAACCAAATAGGGAGCCTCTCCAGAGGTCTCCATCCCAAGGCAGATACCTGCAAGGACGATCCCACCACCAAGAGGGAGTCAGCTTCTTTTACACGCCTGCGCACAAAGTCAACCTTGTTAGGGTTCACCGTGTCCCCGAAGAAAACGACGTCTGGTTTCAGGGGGCCTCCACATCGAGCGCAGGACGGGACCTGAAAGCTCTGCACCTGCTCCTCCGTGAGAAAGACGTCGCCATCAGGAGCCAGGCCATGGGCCTCAGCACTCCAGGTGGGGTTCAGGGCTTCAAAACGCTCCTGCAACGCTCTGCGGGGAATCTTTTCACCACAGTCCAAGCAAAGGACCCTGAAACCAAAGAAGCTGACTCAATGGTTGGTTCCGAGGAGGCAGGAAGCTGCCAAAGATGTCTCATCTCCAACCATTTTTAACTCCTCCAACAGCGCTTGCCATTCCCAACATGGAATCTTTTCTCCATGTTAGGAATACCTTCTCGTGACCTCTAAGTACCACCATTTCTCACTTTCCTTCTACTGCCAACCCATAGAACAAGGAGTGTACATCTGTTTTCCTTACTTAGACTCCTTGCTTACCCTGTTGGCTCATTTTTATATCCTTAGCACAACTGCAGATGACTTCCTTAGTGCCCACACCCATGCTTTTCCCTCCCCTCTCCTCCTCTGGGGTGATGGTCGCTGTCTATCACAGTCTCTTTAAAACACTCTTCCCCCTGGTGTCTTTACCCAGTGTCTTCTGTTTCTCCCTTTTTTTTTTTTTTTTTTTTAGATTTTATTTATTTATTTGACAGAGAGAGATCATAAGTAGGCAGAGAGAGAGGGGGAAGCAGGCTCCCTGCTGAGCAGAGCCTGATGCAGAGCTCAATCCCAGGACCCTGAGATCATGACCCGAGCCAAAGGCAGAGGCTTAACCCACTGAGCTACCCAGGCGCCCCTTCTTTTTCTCCTCTTACCTCTCTAATCATGAGCTCCACGAGAGCAAGAACTTTGAGTCCTTTGACCACTGTGCTATGCCCACCACTAGAATGGTGCCTACAGACAGTGGGCATTCCCTAAATAGCTGCTAAAAGAAAAAACAAAAGGCGGTTTAGTTGGTTTCTTCTCTACTCCTCAATCTTCCAGCCAGTTTTCTTCTACCTTCTCCACCCTGGGGACTCTCCATTTTCACTGCCACGATGCCTCTGTGCTGACGATCCTCTCCCCGTACAGGACTCCACTCCTGGCCTCTCTCCCAAACTCCAAGTCATCTTGACTGTCCTGTCCAGTTTACCTCTGTCTTCACCCACCCTTCCCCAACTTCTCCAAAACTGTCCTTTCTCCAGTTACTTGGGTGGGAACCCTTGGAAAAACTTGTTACTCATTTTGCTCCTTTTTATCTAGTCAGCCTTCAGATTATGTTGATTATTTTACTTAAAAGGCCCCCTATGAGGGGCACCTGGCTGGCTCAGCTGGTGGAGCATGTGATTCTTGGTCTCAGGGTTCTGAGTTCAAGCCCCACCTTGGGTACAGAGATTATGTAAAAAAATACAATCTTTAAAAAAAAAAAAGGGTGCCAGGATGGCGTAGTCAGTTTAGCATCTGACTCTTGGTTTTGGCTCAGGTCATGATCTCAGGGTTGTGATATCAAGCACCATGTTGGGCTCCACACTCAGTAGGAAGTCTGCTTGAGATTTTCTCCCTCTCCCGCCCCCAACTTGTGTGCACACACACACACTCCCTCAAATAAATAAATAAATCTTTAAAAAACAACTAAAGGCCCCCTACGAAATGACAAGAAGTCTTGGATTTGTTTTAAAACATTTTAAGAGACAAGGAGAGAGAGGGTAAAGTAGACATGATAAAATCTTTATATCTGAGTGATGGTACATGGGAGTTCATTATGCTACTTTCCTTTTAGGGACATTTGAAATTTTTATCATGCAAAGAAAGTTTTAATGGACTCATGGCCATCATTAGCTCTCGAATTCCCCTGATACCACCTGGGTCTAGGTCCTTTGGGCTGACCTCCCTGAGTCACTCTTTCTAATTCTGTGTGGCTTTCCTCAAATGCTATTTTTATCATACTGCTTTCTTGCTCAGAAACCACTAATATTCCCCTTTGGTCTCTCACGACAGACCCAAATTGCACTGCACTATTTTCAGACGCACCCATGATTTGAGTCTAGCCTTCCCAGACAATCTGATTTCATAGTAACTCTCCACATAGGCCAAGCCAGACTCCTCTGGGCTCTGCAAGTCCTCTTCATTTAGAAAGCCCTCTCCCTTCTTTTGCCTAGTCAGAACTGAGCTAGGCTTAAGCCCCATCTTTCCCATAAAAGCATGACCAGTTGGGGTGCCTGGGTGGCTCAGTGGGTTAAGCCGCTGCCTTCGGCTCAGGTCATGATCTCAGGATCCTGGGATCGAGTCCCGCATCGGGCTCTCTGCTCAGCGGGGAGCCTGGTTCCTCCTCTACCTGCCTCACTGCCTACTTGTGATCTCTGTCAAATAAATAAATAAAATCTTAAAAAAAAAAAAAAGCATGACCAGTTACTCCAAGCTTTCCTAAATCTGTTTCTCTGAACTTACAAAACATGCCTATCAAGAACCACATAATTTGGGACGCCTGGGTGGCTCAGTTGGTTAAGCCGCTGCCTTCAGCTCAGGTCATGATCCCAGGGTACTGGGATCGAGTCCCGCATCGGGCTCCTTGCTCGGTGGGGAGCCTGCTTCTCTCTCTGCCTCTGCCTGCAGCTCTGCCTGCTTGTGTTCTCCTGCTGGCGCGCGCTCACTCTCTCTCTCTCGCTCTCTCTCTCTGACAAATAAATAAATAAATAAATAAAATCTTAAAAAAAAAAAAGAACCACATAATTTAACAATTGTGTGGAGTTATTTGTTAAACATGTTATTTTTGGATCCTTCCCCCCACCCCAAAAAGATCACAAAGTTCTCATATATAAAGTAGACCATGTTTTATAAGTTGGCTTTGACTCCTCCCTACCACCAAGTAGCACACGACATGTTGTGGGCGCCCAATAAATATTTTATGATTGGCAAAATCTCTGGGGCTTAAAAATAAGGAAATGGTTTCCAATTAGCTTCAAGTTATTGCCAGGGCTACATGTCTTCCTTCCATCAGTATTTACTGGGTTCTGACTATATGCCAGGCTGTACTGTGTTCTACGTGTCTAGGCACCAGAGATCTACTGGCTTATAGCCTATGCTGTTGGCACTTTGCTCATAGTCCCCGCAAGACACCCTATAGGCCACTTGCACACAGTTCCCCTGTAAGCAACTTCCTGCATCCCTCTTAGGGTGTTCACTGGCCAAGGAAGCCTCCTCCAGAGTTGAAGAGTCAGTGTTAGGGACTTAATTCTCCTAAACTGACCCTCAACCAATGAGGGATGGGACATGATGGACAAATGCCCCAGCTTCCTTGACTTTCAGAGAGACAATTCTGAAGCATGCTCTTGACAGAGGGTTCCTCAAAGGATTGAGGCTCAGTTCCCCAAAGCAGCAACCCATTCCTTAATTTACCCTTTTCTTGGCTTTTCTTGCCTACCCTGTTTCATTTCCCCACTGAGTTTGTTCCTCTGTGAGTTTGCTGGGATCGACTCCAAAATAAACAGTTTGCTCCAAATCCTTTTCTCAAAGCCTAATGAAAACCACAGCGATCAAGATAGCCAAGGTCTCTGCTCTTATGGAGCACACATTGCTGCATTCAAACTATTTGGAACTTCCTGCACCTGTGCATGCATCCGTGGAGTTCTGTCAGGCGCTGACTCCCTGCTTTCGTGTGCAAGGCATCCACATTTTGGGTCACCAACCAGTACAGCTTTCCAAGTCTCTCCCAATTGCTCAAAGCCCAATGTGCAGGGTTAGGCTGGAGGGAGGAGAACCGAGGCCAGCCTACAAAGTTTCTCGCCCAGTACCGCTGGCGGATTGGAGCACTCCGTAGAAAATCCCCGTGCTGAATGGGTTTCTTGTCAGTGCGGGCGTAGAGTCCCACCTTTTCTGACCTGTAGTCTGGGATCCCCGACTCGGTGGAGATTCCTGCCCCGGTCATCACTAGGAGTCTCTTGGAAAGAGTGATGAAGCGCTGTAACTCTTTGACCTTTTCAGGGTCCAGAGGAGGACTTGGTGGCACAAATAACCCAACGGACCCATGTGAGCACTGCCGGCTGACGTTCACCATCCAGCGGCTTTTTGCTGCCCTGAAAGTCAACCCAAAAGTCATCCTCATTCTAGAGAGAAAAAAACCTGATGTGAGAAACCGGGTTTTAAAAAAGAAAAGCGGGCGCCTGGGTGGCTCAGTTGGTTAAGCAACTGCCTTCGGCTCAGGTCATGATCCTGGAGTCCTGGGATCGAGTCCCACATCAGGCTCCTTGCTCGGCGGGGAGTCTGCTTCTCCTGCTGACCTCTCTACTCTCATGCTCTCTCTCTCTCTCAAATAAATAAATAAAATCTTTTAAAAAAGTAAAATTAAAATAAAAAATAAATAGAAAAGCAACCAAAAAACCCAAAACAAACAAACAAAAACAACTACAAAAACTGAGGCAACCATCAACCAATGAATGAATAAACAAAATGGGGCATATCTATTCAATGAAATGTTATTTACCTATAAGCATGAAGTTCTTTTTTTTTTTTTTTAAGATTTTATTTATTTATTTGACAGGGAGAGAGCGAGCACAAGCAGGGGGAGCAGTGGGCAGAGGGAGAGGGAGAAGCAGGCTCCGTGATATGCATGGAGCCCAAAATGGGACTCGATCCCAGGTTCCTGGGATCATGATCTGGGCCAAAGGCCGAGGCTTAACTGACTGAACCACCCAGGCACCCCACGCATGAAGTTCTGATATATGTTACAACATGGATAAACATTAAAAACATTATGCTAAGTGTAAGAAGTCAGCCAAAAAGGACAAATACCATACTATTCCATTTATATAACTTGTCCAAAATACACAAATATATAGATACAGTAAGTAAATTAGTAGTTGCCAGGGACTAGAAGGAAGAATGTATCAGAACCTTAGTATTTCGGGGCACCTGGGTGGCTAAGTGGGTTAAAGACTCTGCCTTCAGCTCAGGTCACGATCCTAGGGTCCTGGGGATCGAACCCCACATACAGGCTCTCTACTCAGCAAGAAGCCTGCTCCCCCTGCCCACCCACCCCACCCCCCGCCGTCTCTGCCTGTCTCTCTGCCTACTTGTGATCTCTGTCAAATAAATAAATAAATAAATAAATAAATAAATAAATAAAACGGTTTAGAAATAAATTTCTTATAAGGGGTTCCTTAGTGCCTCAGTTAAGCATCTGCCTTTGGCTCAGATCATGATCCCAGCGTCCTGGGATGGAGCTGTGTGTTGGACTCACTGCTTAGCAGGGGAATCCGTTTCTCCCTCTCCCTCTGCCCCTGCTCATGTGCTCTCTCTCTCTTTCTCTCTCGCTTACCGTCTTTGTCAAGTAGATAAAAATCTTTTTTAAAAAATTTCTTATAGATTTCAAAATATTAATGGCCTACTCCCAATATATTTTTTAAATCCCATAATAGCTCATTGTTATTCCATCTAGACTACATCTAAAGAGTCTCCATTGGAGGACTACCTTTGTAATTTTAGTTACTAACATCCCTTGGGAGACCGTGTGTTCCATAAACCTACTTCCCATTTTCTAAATAAGTATTTCTTCATAAACTAAAGAGCACATTTCAGGGGTGCCTGGGTGGCTCAGTCGTTGGGCGTCTGCCTTCCACTCCAGTCATGATCTCAAGGTCATGGGATCGAGCCCCACCTCCGCTCCCTGCTCAGCAGGAAGCCTGCTTTCCCTCTCCCACTCCTCCTGCTGTGTTCCTCCTCTCGCTGCCCCTCTCTGTTAAAAAATAGTAATAACAAAGAGTGCACCTGAATTCTAGTTTGCTAGGTGTTGAAGTCATAGCTCAGACATTTCAGACTTAGCTTTTTATGGCTTTTTATTTATTAATGTAACTAAGCACATGCACATCTTTTATTCTCTCTCTCCCATATTCTATTAGTTTACCCTCAATCGCAAACACCACTCGCTAGTGGGACACAGCAGAATAGTGAGGTCTGGCACGACATTTTACCCCAACTTTCTAGCTGTAAAAACAAGGTTTTAACATATTATTTAACATAATACAGAAATTCTCTAGTGATCGCACCCCGTATGTAAACATTATCTTATGCCTGGCTTTTCAGATCCAGGTTCAGGACCCTGATTTCTCTAGACATTCCACAGCAACACGTGAACGGCTAAACAAATCTGGTCTGGATTCCTGAGACCAAAGGGCTGGGGAAACCCCTCTGAAAACACGCTCTATTAGAACCGCAGCTCCCTGCCAGGTTCCACCAAAGGACAAAGAGTTAATACCACCCCTTACAACAAACCCCTTCAAGAAACCCGAAGCTCACACAGAACACACTCACCTTTCACAGCTTAAACGACACTTTACGACTGACTATGCAACTGACTGGCTACTTTTGCATTTGGGGAAATGTAGTTCATGAAGAGGAAATGCTTCATAAAAACTACAAGTCCCACAATCCTCTGGGCTTCACAGTTAAGAGGCCCAGATTGTCTAGTAGCGCCACCTGTCTGCGTTTCAGGGCCAGAGGTTTTGAACCTTGGTTGGAGATGGGCCGCGGTCTTCTAAAATAACAGTGTCCCTTTGATAGAAATGGCTCGAGTTTCCACACCGGAGTGCTAAGTGCAAAATAATACATCCAAACAGCACTAAGTTAGGAATTTATTCTTAAGATAGAAGCTTTACGGGCGCCTGGGTGGCTCAATCCTTAAGTTTCTGCCTTTGTCTCAGGTCATGATCCCAGATCCTGGAATCCAGCCCCGCATGGGGCTCCCTGCTTAGCCGGAAGCCTGCTTTTCCCTCTCCCACTCTCCCTGCTTGTGTTCCCTCTCTTGCTGTCTCATTCTCTCTCTCAAATAAATAAATAAATAAAATCTTAAAAAAAATAGAAACTTTAATAATGGATCTAGACTAGACTCATACTCAACTTCAGTGATTATGATCCTTTGCACTCACCATGAGGAAATCAAGTTTCCACCTTGCAGCCGTTTGTGAACAAATATCTGAAAAACTGATGTTTTTGGAGTTTATATGAACAACTAACTCCACACATAATATACAGGGAATAGTGTGTTTGCCCACTTGGCTTCTCCAATTTTATTTCTCCTTCTTTGTTTTTATTAAATTAACCAACACAATGCCTAGGTCTCACTTACAGATATTCTGATTTAATTGGTCTGGGGAGATGCCTGGGCATCAACCAGTTTACAAAGTTCCCAGTTGTTTCTAATATGTAACCAAAGAGAACCTTTGTTCTCTAGCCTCACCTAAATAAGTTATCAATTTCTGTTGAGAACATAATCAAAGGCCAGCTAACCTGGACCTTGAAGATCACCCAAGGAACAACTTCACCCATTTTAAGATAAACTGAAGCCCAGAAGAGTATTCTAGAAGTTGAAGTCAAAGTTTGACTCCTGATCCTCTCACTGAATGTGTGGAGGTAAATATTGGTAAAGTCACCCAGGTTAGTGTTTGAGGGTAGGACCTCCAGCAACAGCTCAGATAGGTCACCCTGCTGGGATAATCACCTGACATGACAGCCTTTTGTGCCCTAGTTAACCTGACCACATTGGCTGAAAGAAAGGCCCAAAATATAGACTGGAAATGTTTACTAAGTCAAAAAAATTGTAATCAGCAACATTTTCTGCATTTCTCGGTATTTGACCAAAACCTATTGAAATGGCAAAACACTGGCATTCCCCCAGCCACATTTTATTATGAAAAATTTCCAACCCATATTGTTTTCTCACTTTGCCAAGTGGAATGAGCATCATTTATTGCGAGACTGCCTGATGCAGGGCGATTGTGCTTTTAGGCCCCAAAGATGCTCATGTTCCAGAGATAAATTAGCTGACTTTTCAATTTTTCTTAGTGCTGGAAAGTCATCCGTGGAGAATGAAGTCACCCAAGGCAGCTGGTGAAACACACAATTTTACCACACCAGGAATTTAATGACTAAGTCTTTGATTGGATCAAAGTAAAATAATCTAAAATTAATCAAGTTGTTAATCTCCCCCCCACCCCTGCTAATTTTTCTTACCTTATGAAAAAAAAATTAACTACACATCGCCATCAAACAGGACTTTTAAAAATGTCATTTTTGCATCTAGGTGATGACTGTGTTCACTGAAACAACACTCTGAACATTTCAGGTTTGAAATTTTTTTTTTTAAGATTTTATTTTTAGAGGTGGTTAAGCACCCAACGCTTGATCTCAGCTCAGTTTCTTGATCTCAGGGTTGTAAGTTCAAGTCCTGTGTTGGGCTACATGCTGGGCATGGTGCCTACTTAAAAAAAAAAAAAAAAGATTTAATTTTTAAGTGACCTCTACATCCAAAGTGGGGCTCAAACTTAAAACCCCAAGGTCAAGAGTCTCATGCTCTAGCGACTGGGCCCACCAGGAACCTCTCATGTTTGAAAAAAAAAATTTTTTTAAGATTTTATTTATTTATTTGACAGGCAGAGATCACAAGTAGGCAAAGAGAGAGAGAGAGGTGGAAGCAGACTCCCTGCTGAGCAGAGAACTCTATGGGGGGCTTGATCCTAGGACCCTGGGATCATGATCTGAGCCAAAGACAGAGGCTTTAAACCACTGAGCCACCCAGGTGCCCCGAAAAAAATTTTTATTTTATTTTATTTATTTGTTTGACAGAGATCACAAGTAGGCAGAGAGGCAGGCAGTGAGAGAGAGGGGGGGGGGAAGGAAAGCAGACTCCCCACTGAGCAGAGAGCCCAATGTGGGACTTGATCCTAGAACCCTGGGATCATTACCTGAGCTGAAGGCAGAGGCTTTAATCCACTGAGCCACCAGGCACCCCTGAAATTTTTTATAATAAAATGATGGGGAGCACCTGGGTGGCTCAGTCAGTTAAGCATCTGCCTTCTGCTGGGGTCATGATCTCAGGTTCCTAAGTCTTTGTGTCAGGCTCTCTGCTCAGCGGGGAGTCTGCTTCTCCCTCGCCCTCTGCCCCTCCCCTCCTCATGCTCTCAATCTTTCTCACAAAGAAATAACATTTTTGTAAAGAAATAAAAATTTTTAAAATACAATAAAATGTTAGGAAAAACGTCACTTTCTTGGAGACTGCTTTTTACATCTTAATGGGTAGCAAAAAGTAAAAGTATGTTGGAGAATATAGTTCAGGGAAGAAAGAAGTTCAGATATAAGTTTCTGACAGCTTTCCACTCACCAAAGAAAACAGGCAGTGGGAGCGAAAATTACTTCAAACTTTGTAAACTGTGAACATTTCTTTCTTTTTTTTTTTTAAGATTTTATTTATTTATTTGACAGAGAGAGAGATCACCAGTATGCAGAGAGGCAGGCAGAGAGAGAGAGAGAGGAGGAAGCAGGCTCCCCGCTGAGCAGAGAGCCCAATTTGGGGGCTCTATTCCAGGACCCTGAGATCATGACCTGAGCCTAAGGCAGAGGCTTAACCCACTGAGCCACCCAGGTGCCCCTAAACTGTGAACATTTCTATAAAAATAGCCTTCTTCATCCTCTTCTCTCTGAATTAAGGTGTCCAACAAAAAACCTTTTGTCATTAGGGACGCCTCAGGGACTCAGTAGGTTAAGCCACTGCCTTTAGCTCAGGTCATAATCCTAGGGTCCTGGAATCGAGTCCTGCATTGGGCTCCTTGCTCAGCGGGGAGCCCGCTTCTCTCTTTGCCTCTGCCTGCCACTCTACCTGCTTGTGCACGCACTCTCTCTCTGACAAATAAATAAATAAAAATCTTAAAAAAAAAACAAAAACCTTTAGGTATTAAAAAAGAATTAACCCCCCCAAAATTACCATATGACCCAGAATTTCCACTTCCAACTATACACAGAAAAGAGTTGAAAACAAGGACTCAAACAGATACTAGTATGCCTCTGTTTGTAGGAGGATTATTCACAATGCCAAAAAGTGGAAGCAATGCAGATTCATAGAATAATGAATGGGTAATAAAATTCCAAACAATGGAATACTAATCAGACGTAAAGAGGAATGAAATTCTGATATATACTACAACATGGATAGACCTTAAAACATTATCCTATGAAATAAGCCAGACAGGCGTCTGTCTGGCTCCGTGGGAAGAACATGCAACTTTTGATCTATGGTGGTGAGTTCAAACCCCACGCTGGGTGTAGAGATTACTTAAATAAACTTAAAAAAAGTAAGTAAACTTAAAAAGTAAACTTAAGTAAGTAAACTTTTAAAAAAGTAAACTTAAAAAAAAAATAGTCAGGGGCACCTGGGTTGCTCAGTTGGTTAAGTGTCTGCCTTCGGCTCTGGGATAGAGCTCCATAAGCGGCTCTCTACTTAGCTAGGAGCCTGCTTTTCCCTCTCCCTCGCCCCCCTCCCAGCCCCTGTCTTGTGCTCTCTCGTGGGCGCTCTCTATCTCAAATAAATAAATAAATAAATTCTTAAAAAAAAAAAAAAAAAAAAGCCAGACACAAAAAGTAAAATATTGGGACGCCTGGGTGGCTCGGTTGGTTAAGCAGCTGCCTTTGGCTCAGGTCATGATCCCAGAGTCCTGGGATCGAGTCCACATCGGGCTCCTTGCTCGGCAGGGAGCCTGCTTCTCCCTCTGCCTCTGCCTGCCACTCTGTCTGCCTGTGCTCCCACGCGCTCTCTCTCTAACAAATAAATAAAATCTTTAAAATAAATAAATAAATAAATAAATAAATAAATAAAATATTGTATGGTTCTGCCTATATGAGATACTTAGAAGAATCAAATTTGTAGAGACAGAAAGTAGAAGTTGCCAGGGGCTGAGAGAGGAAGGAATGGGTAGGGGAGTTAGTGTTTAATGGGTACAGAGTTTCAATTTGGGGTGATGGAAAAGTTTGTGAAAAGTGGAGAAATAGTTGCAAAGAATAAACGTACTTAATGCTACTGAACTGTATACTCAAAAATAGTTAAAATGGTGAATTTTATTTTATAAGTAGTTTCTTCCAATTTATGGGGGAAAAAAAACTATTTTGGAGATGATAGTACGCAGTGAATCGGTAGCCAAGTTAACACACGCTGACACGGCCCATTTTTCATCGGCCCCAATTCACTCTATGAATGAAGCTATTAGCATGTTCCCTCCCATAATGCTTTGCTTCATCCTCCATCAAAACTTAGTTAAGTGAAATCAAGAAATAAAATCCTTAGAAATAGCTTATGCATTTCGAGGGATCTTTATACGGTTGTATAATTTTCAATCAAATAATAACTGATGGTTTTTCTATGAGACCCAAACTCGCATTTCTGAAATAGGAACCTTGCCTATTGGGGGTAATGACTAGGGGGCGTTGCTTTTTAGCTTTGCGCAGTGGCAGTATCGTAGCCAATGAGGTTTATCCGAGGCGCGATTATTGCTAATTGAAAACTTTTCCCAATACCCCGCCGTGACGACTTGAAATATAGTCGGCATTGGCAATTTTTGACAGTCTCTACGGAGACTGATATGCTTTGGTTTAATAACAGTGCTTTTATTTGGTGGTTTTATTGGTCTTTTTAAAAGTCCGCTGCTAGTCATGGGGTGGGGTGTGATTGTTGTTACCACTTAGTGTTTTAAGTCCGATAGCAACGCGGGTTGGTGGGGGGTGTTTTGTTTTGCTTTTTGGTTAGTATTTTGATTTTTGTCCCGGTAACGTTCGAGATTGCACAAATATTTCCTGAGGCCTTTGCCCACCTAGTTCTTTGCAGGACCCACGCTCCGCCTGCAGTCACTCGCCTTTTTCTGGTTCACTCGTTTTCCCAGCTTTCAAAATCGCCGCTCAGGTTTTTTAACTCAAAATTCAGGTCTAACCTGGTCATCTCTGTGATGTCATGAGGATTTGCATAAGATTACCCAGCATCCCCTGCGAATGCATTCTCAATTCCAAAATCTGAATGTTCGACCCGAGATGATCCAACAACCACAAGCCTCCCGCGCAGACGGACCTTAACTATAACTGCTGGAAGCCGAACGCATCAGATCCACGAACTCGCTGGCAGTAACTCACCCTCACCGTTAAGATAGTTGTCATCCGTGGGGGAGCAGGGTGGGTACAGTACATCTTCAGCTTTGCGCAGTGGCAGTATCGTAGCCAATGAGGTTTATCCGAGGCGCGATTATTGCTAATTGAAAACTTTTCCCAATACCCCGCCATGACGACTTGAAATATAGTCGGCATTGGCAATTTTTGACAGTCTCTACGGAGACTGAGTATATTTGTTTTCAAAAGGCAGTATGAACCTTTATTTTTGACCTGGTATTGTTTTATGTTCTTGTTTTAGCTCATTACTGGTACCTTACGTAGGACTTATTAGAGTCTGAGAAAAGTATTTTTGTTGCGTTTCTTTCTGAAAGTCGGAGACTTGTGAAAATAGGAAGAAATGTGCAGTGTTTTCATCCAAGTGTGTGTGTGGTTTTTTTAAAGTTTATTTATTTGACAGAGAGATCACAAGTAGGCAGAGAGGGGTGCGGGGATGCAGATTCCCTGCTGAGCAGAGAACTCGATGTGGGGCTCGATTCCAGGACCGTGAGAGCAGAGAATTAACCCACTGAGCCACCTAGGTATTTCTCATCCAAATGCTTTTTTTTTTTTTTAAAGATTTTATTTATTTATTTGACAGAGAGAGATCACAAGTAGATGGAGAGGCAGACATAGAGAGAGAGAGAGAGGGAAGCAGGCTCCCTGCTGAGCAGAGAGCCCGATGCGGGACTCGATCCCAGGACCCTGAGATCATGACCTGAGCTGAAGGCAGCGGCTTAACCCACTGAGCCACCCAGGCGCCCCTCATCCAAATGCTTTTTAAAGCAACTAGTAGGCCAACGGAAGGTATAGCTGTGTTTGGAACCAAGTGCCCTTACATCTAGGGGTGGACTGGATTCCACGACACCAGCTACCTCTAGTCTTGTCCTCTGTTAGGAAGGCCAGGGGCGTCCCCGGACAAAAGCCTTCAGGAGTCCTACCCTTGCGCATGACAGATCCAGCTGGACATGGGTGGGCCACCGTGACCCATCAAACACTTTACTGGTCTGTAAACAAAAGGATGTGTGGCCCAGGGGAAAACCACCCCCGCGGTAAATTAGACCCAGTCCCTGCTTTAGGGAGCTCACAGTCTTGAGACCACAAGTAAGCAAAAGAACAGATAAACTCGGAAATTACAGATGATTCCAGTGCTATGAAGAACAGAAGCAAGGAGATGTGATGGAACCATCCAGAAGACCAGCCAAGTTCCGACAGCAGCCACTGAGTACTTACTGTGTACCAGACTGCACAAAAAGTATGTAATACGCTTCATTTCATTTAGTTCTCACAGAAACCACTCTCCCATTCCTTTTTTTTTTTTCTGACAAACAGCTCTATTGAGTTATAATTGACATTCAACAAACCACGCATACTCAAAGCACACAATTTTATAAGTTTTGAGACAATGTACACCCATGACACCATTACTGCCGTCCAGATAGTGAACACATTCATCACTGCCCCCAAATTTCTGGTGTTCCTTTTTAATCCATCCCCACCTCCCATCTCTTCCCACTCCCTTGTGTCACTATAATTTGCATTTTCCAGAGTTCTACATAAATGGAATCATAGGGTATGTAAATTTTTCAGATTGACTTTTTCACCAAACCTAATATCCTTGAGGTCTATCCAGGTTATTGCGTTAATCCATAATTCATTCCTTTCTCTCAGTGAGTAGCAGCATTCCGTTGATGGAAGTATCAGAGTTGGTTCAACCACTCACCCATTGAAGGACACGTGGGTTGCTGTCTGACCAGTAAAGCTCCTAAGAACATTCCTGTACAAGTTTTGGTGAGTAAGGCCCCTTGGCTGGCTCAGTCAGTAGAACAAGTGATTCTGGATCTTGGGGTCATGAGTTCAAGCCCATAGGAGCATAGGGCTTCCTAAAGAAGAAGAAGGAAAAGAACAAATCCAAGTTCTGTGTGAGCATACATTTTTAATTCTCTGGGGCCATATGGGAAATTACATGTTTAGTTTTGTAACGAATTGCCAGATTATTTTCCAGAGTAGCTGCATCATTTTACTTTCCATGTGCAGCCTTTTAAAATCTAGACAAGCGGGGCGCCTGGGTGTCTCAGTGGGTTAAGCCTCTGCCTTCAGCTCAGATCATGATCTCAGGGTCCTAGGATCGAGCCCCACGTTGGGCTCTCTGCTCGGCAGGGAGCCTGCTTTCCCCTCTTTCTCTGCCTGCCTCTGCCTACTGATCTCTCTCTGTCTGTCAAATAAATAAATAAAATCTTAAAAAATAAAATAAAATAGGGGCGCCTGGGTGGCTCAGTGGGTTAAAGCCTCTGCCTTCCGCTCGGGTCATGATCCCAGGATCCTGGGATCGAGCCCCGTGTCGGGCTCTGCTCCGCGGGGAGCCTGCTTCCTCCCCTCTCTCTCTCTGCCTGCATCTCTGCCTACTTGTGATCTCTCTCTCTCTGTGTCAAATAAATAAAATCTTAAAAATAAATAAATAAAATAAAATAAAATCTAGACAAGCCTCCCAGCCTTTCCTCTTTCCTTTATGACATTGATTTTTTTTTTTTTTTTTTTTTTGGAAGAGCCCAAGACAGGTATCTTGCAGAAGTCCCACATTCTGACTTCATCTGATGGTGTCCCAGGGAGGTGTTGACAAACATATTCCTTTGTCACCCTGTATTTCCTATAACCAGGACTTCCCAGCTTGATTAGATTCAAGAGAAGTTGAAGGGCGTCTCTGTGAACTTTGCACTGCATCTTCCACTGTCAGTGAAGCTGAATTTAAGCACCTGGTTAAGGTAACTGCTCTGTCTCTACTATAAAAGTAATCAGTAATCTGTGGAATGAACACTTGCCATAGAAACCATTTGAGACTAAAAGCCCTTTGCTTTCCATGACCACCACCTTAAACTACTTCCTGATCAGTCATCAAATCTGGCTGAGTAAGATATATTAATGTCACTCCTTCTCTGGAAAATCCCAGATAGGTTTCCCAGGGCTGAAGGATGCCCTGATTTCAGGACAGGAATTCAAGAGCCCCCAAGAAGCCATTGTATCAGAACTGAGCAAACATGATGGAAAGAAGAGGTCGGTGAGCATTTCTCAAAGGGGAATTCTGGGAAGAAAAAGAGGGGGCTTCTGGCTCCCTGCTCAGCCGAAGTCTGCCTCTCCCTCTCCCTCCGCCTGCCACTCCCCCTGCTTATGCTCTCTCTCTTTCTGTCAGATAAATAAAATCTTAAAAAAAAAAAAAAAAAGTACATACCTTAAATTTAAAAAAATACTTTGGAAAGAAAGAAAAAGGGGGAACATCCTGGAGACCCCATGTTGATTGCTTAAGAACTTCAAAAGGAGGCAGGCGTGCTACCCAGAGGTTGAAATGTTGATATAATTATCCCTGATGGTGCAGTCTGGAAATGCACCCCAACCATTTCTTTCCACCTTAGCTGGTTTGCTGAGATGGTGAATCAGAGTACTGACCCAGGTCTGGAGGAAATAGAAGATGGTGCTCTTGTGGCAAATTTTGTATTGATCAGAATGTCAGCTGACGCTCTGGCAAACACTGACCTATGTGATGTGGTGTGTGTGTGTGTGTGTGTGTGTGTGTGTGTTTGTGATTTTCTTAGAATTTCTAATAGCAAGTAAGTGAAATAATGACCAATTTGTGGGCAAACACAAAAGCATGGGAAAACCACTGAAAAGATGAACAAATAAAGAAAGCAAAATAATGTTTTTATTTTAAAAAGGGAAAAGTTAGGCATTCGTTAAGCATCTGCCTTTGCCTTGGGTCATGGCCCTGGGGTCCTGGGATCGAGCCCCCCATTGGGCTCCCTGCTTGGCGGGAAGCCTGCTTTTCCCTCTCCCACTCCTGCTTGTGTTACCTCTCTCGCTGTGTCTCTGTCAAATAAATAAATAAAATCTTTTTTAAAATTTAAAAAAATAAAAAAGGGAAAAGTTACAGAACATCCATGTGACATTTTGCTCTCAGCAATGCTGGACTCTTCTTTTGGCTGGGTAATTTGAGTTGCAATGATTTTTTTTTTTTAATTGCAGTAAAAATCAGACAACATAAAAATAGGTGTTTGAAAGTGAATCCATATGATGTTAACATACTATTTTCTGTTTCACAATAATATTATTTCACAATATTTATTAATTCACAATAATTATTAATTCACAATTACACAATAATTTTTTCTGGTTACAAAATTACTGCACGTAATTTTGCATATAAAATCCAAGCATTGTATATATGAAGAAACAGTCTAAGATCCCCCACCATAAACCTGCCTCTGCTGCTAGAGGAGAAAGCCACAGATAAATGAGACTATTCTTCCAAATTGTTCTATTCCTATGTCAACATTATTATTAACAAACATTGGATTGTACTCTACCTCAGTGCTACTAATTCTTTTTTCTTTCTGCTAAATAATACAATGGTGGCATATTACCCATGTCAGTACATAGCTCCCCTCTTCCTGTATGGGTATATATCACTTCAGCTAACCAGTCTCCTGAACATGGACATTTGACATATTTTCATTTTTCCTGATTAGAAGCAATGCTCCTATGAACATCCTTGCTTGTGCAGCTTTGCCTACTCGTGGGGTATTTCTTTTCTTTTCTTTTTTAAGATTTTATTTATTTATTTGACAGATAGAGATCACAAGGAGGCAGAGAGGCAGAGAGAGGAAGGGAAGCAGGCTCCCTGCCGAGCAGAGAACCCGATGCGGGGCTCGAACCCAGGACCCTGGGATCATGACCTGAGCTAAAGGCAGAGGCTCTAACCCACTGAACCACCCAGGCGCCCCTTGTGGGGTATTTCTAGGGAAAATTTCTGTAGATCTGATTGCCTGCACAAAGGCCATTCCTATTTTGCATTTGAGAGGTGTCCCCAAATCAGCTCCCCTGAGACTCTTCCAATGTATTCACCCATAAAGCCACGTAGGGAGAGTACCTGGAGAATGTCTGATGTATATGTTTGGATGTCTCGGCAGTTTACCCGTTAGGGAAGGGAAGAGGGAGGGGTGTGAATTCACATCCAGTTTAAACACTGGTTTGTTCTCCAGCTCCTTTCCAGACAGAGAGCAAGAAAAGACTGCGTTGGGTGAGGTAGTCCTGGCCCTCCCCACCACACAGGGAAATATCTTTGGAAACACCAACACCCCCCATGGAGCCAACAGTCACCCCACCCTCCCTCCGTTACCCCAGCCAATCTGGACCCCTAACTCCAGGGGACACAGAGCCTGATCACCATCTCAGCAAGGAAATGACCCACCAGCCCCCCCCCCCCCCCCCCGCAAACAATCTTCTTAGTGTTCAAGTCACTTCAGGATGTCTGTAAGAATCAGCTGGGAGCTTTTAAAAATTTTGAAGCCCAGGGGCACCTGGGTGGCCCATTGGGTTAAAGCATCTGCCTTCAGCTCAGGTCATGATCTCAGGGTCCTGGAATCGAGCCCCACATCAGGCTTTCTGCTCAGTGGGGAGCCTGCTTCCTCCTCTCTCTCTGCCTGCTTCTCTGCCTACTTGTGATCTCTGTCTGTCAAATACATAAATAAAATCTTTAAAAAATAAAAAAATAAATAAAAATTCTGAAGCCCAGGCTGCATTCTAAGACAAATCAGAATTTCTGAGCATTAGTTTTGGACAAAAATAAATAAATAAATAAATAAAATCATCATAATAATTAATTTTTAAAAATTTTATATATATATATATATTTCCCAAATGATTCTGATGAGACTAACTGCCATAGAGATATTGTATTACATGATATAGGAAAAGTGCTTCCAATGATGCCTGATCCAGAGTTAAATGCTTTGGTAGGGGTCATAGGACCAATTTTCCGAGCCTGGGCGGTGGTCAGGGAAGGCTTCCTGGAAAAGGGGGTAGCTGAGCTGTGAACTAAAAGAGAGCGGTTAACCAGGACAGAGAGGATGAATTTTTACAGGAGTTAACAGCCCCTGCAGTGGTCTGGAGACAGAGGAACTGTGACTGGAGCTGAGAAGGGAGAAAGTAGCCACACTGGGTCTTTTAATGGGGTTAGAAGTCCTGGAAAACTACTGGGTTTTATTCTGGTGTCTTTTTTTTTTTTTAAGATTATTTATTTACTTATTTATTTGACAGAAAGAGTATAAACAGGGGGAGTGGCAGGCAGAGGAAGAAGGAGAAGCAGGCTCCCCACTGAGCAGGGAGCCTGATGTGGGGCTCAATCCCAGAACCCTGAGATCATGACCTGAGCTGAAGGCAAACGCTTAACCGACGAGCCACCTGGGCACCCCTTATTCTGGTGTCCTGAAGGATTTCAGCAGGATGGTGGGAGCCCAGACCATGCCTTCCCTCCCAATTCAGAGGCAGCAGGGCCTTCCTAAGGCTGTGTGCCCCCCTGCTCCCGTTCGTGAGCCAGCCTGTGGACTCTCAAGTCAGGACCGTCCTAGCTTTGAATCCTGACTTCACCACTTTGTACCCGTGTGACCTCCAGCCAGTAACCTTATTCATGAGCCTCAGTTTCCTGGCCTATAAAATAAGCATGAACCCCACCTTGGGTTTTTCGCAAGGATTAAATGAGATAATGTAAAAGACTTAACATAGTGCATCCCACACTTCAAACAATAAATGTTCTAATATAATAATAATTCTAATATAATAATTATTATTTAATGCTATTAATATGATTAATAATAGTCCATGATATTGATTCTGCAACCCCTGGGTGACTGGTTAGATCCCTAAATCTGTCTTTTTCTCTCCCAGGCTTAATCCCACTCTGGTCCTCCCATGATAATTAGAGTTTCAATTTCTCAGCCTTTTTCCTGCATTTTTCGTGTTGTTGAATGCACATAACAACCTTGGGAGGCATATATTTTATTATCCAGATTTTACAGTTAGGGTAACAGAGGCTCAGAGTGGTTAAGCCACTTGCCCTAAACCACCTAGCTAAGTATCAGACCTTCAACTTCACACGCATTCATTGATAAGGAAACTGAGGCTCAGAAAGATGAGGTTATCATGAGTAAGGCTGCACAACTGGCAGGTGGCAGGGCTGGGGTTTAAATCCTTGTCTGTCCTGTGACTCCTGGACTCTTAAGAGTTTCCTCCAGAGGGCTGACATGCTTGCTAGGATCCACTCTTTGAACCACCTGGGGAGATAAGCAGGAGAGGCTGGAAGCTTCCATTTTTGCTGCCCTTCCTCTGGGGCTCTCATAAACTCAACCACCAGCCCCTTCTTCCGGAATGCCCTTCTCACTGCCTGCCTCCCATTCTCCAAAAATCAGGTCAGTGTTCATTCTTTTCCGAGAAATATTTCCAAGTCTCCCTTGAATCACTCTTAAGCAGTTGAGTCTCTTTCATGTTAACGTCTGTAGTGCCTTTTTTTTTTTTTTTTAAGATTTTGTTTATTTGCTAGAGAGAGAGAGAGAGCAAACATGAGCAGGGGGAGTGGCAAGCAGAAGGAGAAGTGGGCTCCCTATAGAGCAAGGAACCTGACGGACTCAAAACCAGGATGCTGGGGTCATGACCTCAGCCAAAGGCAGACGCTTAACCAATTGAGCAGTGTCATTTTTACAATGTAATTGTATTTTAATTTAAAAATATCAACTCTTGGGGCACTGAGAGAGAGCACAAGTAGGCAGAGAGAGAGGAGGAAGCCGGCTCTCTGTTGAACAGAGAGCCCTATGCAGGGCTTGATCCCAGGACCCTGAGATCATAAGCTGAGCTCAAGGCAGAGGCTTAACACACTGAGCCACCAGGGACCCCTCCTGTCTTTTGCTTTTTTAAACATAGCACTGCAGAGGGGCCTGGCTGGCTCAGTTGGTGGAGCATGTGACTCTTGATCTCAGAGTCATGAGTCTGAGTCCCATGTGGGGTGTAGAGATTATTTCAAAATAAAATCTGGGTGCCTGGGAGGCTCAGTGGGTTAAAGCCTCTGCCTTCGGCTCAGGTCATGATCCCACAGTCCTGGGTCCAAGCCCCACATCAGGCTCCCTGCTCAGCAGGAAGCCTGCTTATTCTCAGTGTAACAGGAAACCGCTGAACGGGTGAAGCAGGGGAATGAGAATGGGACAATGTATGTTTTTTAGATACTACCTTGTGACCCAGCCATCCCACTCTTGCGTATTTACCTGAGATGAAAACATAGGTCTGCACAAAGACTTCTCTACAAATATTCATAGCCCCTTTGTTCACAGTGGCCCAAACTGGGTAAACAGCCCAGATATCCATCATCAGGACTGTGGAGAATCGAAGTGTGGTACCTCTGTACACAGGCGTCTTACTCGTAATAAAAAGGAGCAAACTCTTGGTACACACGACGTGATGAATTTCATGAACGTGCTGGGGACAGGAAGCCAGGCGTCCCCACACCCCGCAGAAAAAGAGAGAGAAAACATATTGTATGATATCATTTACATAAATGCATTATAAAGAAAATGCTGGGGCACCTGGGTGGCTTCCAGCAGCTGCTTTGGGCTCAGGTCATGACCCTGGGGCTCCCTGTTCAGCCAGGAATCTGCTTCTCCTTCCTTTCCCTCTGCCCCCCTCCCAATCCCCTCCCCAACACTTGTGATCTCTCTTGCTCACTCTCTCTCAAATAAATAAAATCTTAAAAAAAAAAAAGAAAGAAAGAAAATGCAAAGTAATCCATAGTCAAAGAAAGCAAATCGGTGGTTACTTGGGGCCAGCAGTCAGGGGACAAGGGATGAAAAGCAAGGGGCAGGAAAAAACAATGGAATGTTCTGTATCTTGACTGAGGTGGGGGTTACATGGGTGTATCTACCTGTCAAAACCCATTGAACTAGTCCACTTGTTATTGGTGTGTCTTATTAGGTATAACGGAGAACAGAGAGGACTGGGGATGACTTCCCATTGTGCCCCTGTCAACATGTGGGCCCGTAGCTGACATCGGACATGGAGGATGGAATAGCTTTGGAGGGAAATCCAGTCCCCTTCACTCACAGAAGGACCAGACGGTCTTTTGAGATCCTTTCCGCCCCTACAATTCTCGGTGTAAAATTGGAAAATCCCTCCCTTCCCAGTGAGGTATGGACTGTCAGTGACTGAGAAGCATCCTCACCATTGCCACCTTGTGGAGGAGACTGGTTAACAGGAAGGTCGGAATTCCAGCCGAGGTCTCACTTCTGTTCCATTGTCCGGTTTTTCCTGAGTTCTCTGGCCCCGCTCAACTCCTGCCACTACATAGTGCCCCTGGGCGGTGGCTGAGCCTCGGGAAGTGTCCCAAGCGCCATCGTGAGTTTTGCTATCCCTGAGAACCCACCGTGCTGTAACTTAACTGTATATTTCGGGACGCCTGGGTGGCTTTGTTGGTTGAGCATCTGCTTTTGGCTTAGGCTCCGGTCATGATCCCAGGGTCTGACACAGCTAGGGGCAAGAGCTCTTTGTCAACACCCAGCAAAAGAACTGACAACAACAGTGCACCTGGGGTGCCTGGGTGGCTCAGTGGGTTAAGCCTCTGCCTTCAACTTAGGTCATGATCTCAGAGTCCTGGGATGGAGCCCCGCATTGGGCTCTCTGCTTAGCGGGGAGCCTGCTTCCCCGGCTCTCTTTACCTCCCTCTCTGCCTACTTGTGATCTATCTGTCTGTCAAATAAATAAATAAAATCTTAAAACAAAACAACAACAGTGCACTTAACCTCTGATACAGTGCTTTCATCCCTGGGAACTGATCTTCAGGAAATAATTAAGGATGCACTCCCGGGGCGCCTGGGGGGCTCAGTCATATAAGCAGCTGCCTTGTCCCTCTGCCTCTTCCCCTGCTCATGCTCTCTCTTGCTCTCACTCTATCCCTCAAATAGATAAGTAAAATCTTTACTTTAAAAAATATTTTATTTATTTATTTATCAGAGAGAGAGAGAGAGAGAGAGGGCACAAGCAGGGGGAACATAGGGCAGAGGGAGAAGCAGGCTCCCTGCAGAGCAAGGAGCTCAATGAGAGACTGGGTCCCAGGACTCTGGGATCATGACCTGAGCCAAAGGCAGATGCTTAACCGACTGAGCCACCCAGCCATCTTGATAAGTAAAATCTTAAAAAAAAAAAAAAAAAAAAAAGAAGGATGCACTCCCATATTTATATATTTTGGATTATGAACACTTAATTTTAATCTTTTAATTGATTTGGTTTTTTTTCTAAATTTCTTCCTACTGTGAACTACCATAAAGAAAACTTCTCCATCTATATTATAAGCTCTGGAATTTATTTTTGGAAATCTTTTTCCCCCTTCGTCCCTTCTTTCTTTCCAATGTCAACTGTTAAGACATGGTCTCTGGCTTCCTGAAGTCTAGAGTCTAGCAGGAGACTGAGATCTGCAAACGAGTGCACAGGAACTGTTTAATTATAATTGTCAGGAGTGCATTCCAGGGTGCTAAAAAAAGATCTTAATAACAGGGGCCTCGCAGGTCAGGGCATGGTTTTCTAAGGCAATGGCTTTTAGGTCAAAATCCCCAAAATAATGATGCCTGCTCACAATTAAAGCTGCACTGTCCCGTGGGGTAGCCACTGGCCCCACGTGGCGGCTGAGCACTGGAAGTGTGGCTAGTCAAACTGAGAAGTGTTCTCAATGTAAAATTCACCCTGGAAAAAAAAGTAAAATATTTCGGATACTTTTCATACTGATTAAAAATGAGAGGGGTGCCTGGTGGCGCAGTCAGTTAGGCTTCTGACTCTTGGTTTTGGCTCAGGTCATGATCTCAGGGTCAGGATCTCAGGGTCGTTGAGAGTGAGACCCACGTGGGCTCCACATTCTGAGCTGCGTCTGCTTAACTCTCTCTCTCCCTCTGCCCCTCCCCTTGCGCAGTCTCTCTATCTCTCTAATTAGTAAAGTAAGTAAATAAATACAAAGTTGAAATGAGGACCATGGGATCATGACCTGAGCCGAAGGCAGAGGCTTTAACCCACTGAGCCACCCAAGTGCCCCAAATTTAATTTTTTTTTAAGATTTTATTTATTTGAGAGAGTGAGTGAGTGAGAGAGAGCACAAGCAGGGGGAGAGGCAGAGGGAGAGGGTGAGGGGGAAGCAGGCTCCTCGCTGAGTAGAGAGCCCAATGTGGAGCTCCATCCCAGGACCCCAGGATCATGACCTGAGCCGACCAACTGAGTGACCTGGGCACCCTGGATATACTGGATTATCAAATATATGAAGATTCATTTACCAGTTGTTTTCTACCTTTTTATTTATTTGCTTAAAAAAGTTATTTCTTTATTTGAGAGAGAGCGCGCAGGAGCTGAGGGAAGAACAGAGGGAGAGGGACAAGCAGACTCTGTGCTGAGTGTGGAGCCTGATGGGGGGCCTCGATCCCAGGGCCCTGAGATCATAACCTGACTGAAATCAAGAGTCCAAGGCTTAACCGATTAAGCCACTCTGGCGTCCCTCTATTAAATGAGGCTACTGGAAAGTCTTAAATTACGTCTGTGGCTTGCATTTTTTTTTTTAAAGATTTTATTTATTTATTTGACAGACAGATCACAAGTAGGCAGAGAGACAGGCAGAGAGAGAGAGGAGGAAGCAGGCTCCCCGCTGAGCAGAGAGCCCGATACGGGGCTCGATCCCACGACCCTGGGATCATGACCTGAGCTGAAGGCAGAGGCTTTAACCCACTGAGCCACCGTTGTGGCTTGCATTTGCATTTTGTTTCCAGTGGGTATGGCTGAGCCAGAGAGTGCTTGCTGGTAGGAAGGATCGTTCTGAGTACTCAATGTGTGGTGTCTCATTTAATCTGACCGTGACTCTCAGAGGTGGCTAGAATTCATCTTTCTGCAGAGGTGGAAATCTGAGGTGCAGAGAGTAAACGGCCAGAGACTCACCACCAGCAAGGAGCATAGTGGGGGTTTGAACCCCCGGTGGAGTCCCTCTGCCTAACCAATGTGCACTTAACTTCTACCCCACACTACTGAGTACAGGCACTGCTGTGCTGGGACAGCCATATAGCCATCAGAGCGGAAGGAACAGCATAGAGATATTTCATGGACTAGATGGCTTCTGTGCCTTTGGCCATGGAGTGACCCCACCACAGGAATCTGCTTTCTCGGTGGCTGTTTCCTTACCCTGGGGACTCTGTATTCAGTTTTAGCAGGGCTGTCTGTCTGCCTTGTCAATGCAAGTTAATCTTTAGAAAGCATACTCATAACGGTCCACTAAGCACTCTCTAACCCAGCCTATGCGCTAGAAACAAAAGGCAAGCCATGTATGTAATTTACAATTTTCTAGTAACTTTTAAAAAAGTAAAAAGAGGGGTGCCTGGGTGGCTCAGTTGGTTGGGAGTCTGCCTTCAAGCTCAGGTCATGATCCCAGGGTCCTGGGATTGAGACCCACTTTTCCCTCTACCTCTGCTGCTCCCCGTGCTTGTGTTCTCGCTCTCTCTTGTCAAATAAATAAATAAAATATTTTTAAAAAATTTATTTATTGGGGCGCCTGGGTGGCTCAGAGGGCTAAAGCCTCTGCCTTCAGCTCAAGTCATGATCCCAAGGTCCTGGGATTGAGCCCCGCCTCAGGCTCTCCGCTCAGCAGGGAACATGCTTCTCTCTCTGCCTGCCTATTTGTGATCTCTCCCTCTCTGTCAAATAAATAAAATCCATTAAAATTTTCTTTTTTAAGATTTTATTTACTTGACAGACAGAGATCACAAGTAGGCAGAGAGGCAGGCAGAGAGGGGTAGAAGTAGGCCCCCCGCCTCGCAGAGAGCCCCATGGGAGGCTCCATCCCAGGACCCTGAGATCATGACCTGAGCCGAAGGCAGAGGCCCAACACACTGAGCCACCCAGGTGCTCCTATTTATTTTTTTAAATAAAAAAGGTAAAAAGAAACAAGTAAAATTGTTTTATCTACTCCAATATATCCTAAATGTTACTGTATCAACTTGTAATCAATATAAAAAAGTGTGGCTTTGCTGACCCTTTTGTCTCCCCATTTTCACTCCCCATCTCATATTTCATGCTGCAAATTCCTTCCAGTCCTTCCAATGCACCATGGCCTTTGTCTTAACCATAAGCCTTTGCATATGCTGTTCCAGGCAGCTGGGAATGCTGTGAGGCTATTCATTCTTCATACAGGCTTATTTGCTTTTCTGCCTGCCCTTTTGGACTGTATCCCCGAAGAAGGCAGACACCATATTAGTTTTATCACTGTATCTCCAGCCTGAGCACAGCTTTTGGTCCAGTGCAGGCACCGTTAAATATCTCACCTCTGAGTGAACTGATGAGTGACTTCACTAATTATCTTCTGAGTCTTCAGTTAAACCAGGAACTTTCTAAGGAAAGGGACTATGGTTTACTTCGTTCCAAGTGCCAGGCATAATGTCCACCAGTCACTCAGCAAATATATATTGAGCAGCCCCTCCTATATGCTGCACACGTAGTAATGGACATGGTTCCTGCCCTCACGTGCTTTTCCTCTAAGAGGATGAGGGACATTTATCAAATAATCTAACCACTACATGTAAATTGTAGGAGTGAGAAGTGTCTACAAAACAGAGGTACATTAAAGGTGTTGGGAGGGCAGGAGATAGCATGACTTACCTGGTTGTGGAGCAGTCTTGGCTCTTGAGTTTTAATAGAGGAGGTTGTGGTAGCCAAAGGTGAGGCTCCTGGTTCTGCCTTCAAAAAAGAGCTTGATGATGGGTCGCCTGGGTGGCTCAGTGGGTTAAAGCCTCTGCCTTCCGCTCGGGTTCTGATCTCAGGGTCCTGGGATTGAGCCCCGCATCGGGCTCTCTGCACAGCAGGGAGCCTGCTTCCCATTCTCTCTCTGCCTGCCTCTCTGCCTACCTGTGATCTCTTTATCAAATAAATAAATAAAATCTTAAAAAAAAAAAAAGCTTGACGGGTGCCTGGGTGGCTCAGTTGGTTAAGCGACTGCCTTCAGCTCAGCTCATTATCCTGGAGTCTCTGGATGGAGTCCCACCCACATCAGGTTCCCTGCTCAGCAGGGAGTCTGCTTCTCCCTCTGACCCTCTCCCCTCTCATGCTCTCTCCCTCAAATAAATAAATAAAATCTTTAAAAAAAAAAGCAAAAAAGAGCTTGGCACCGAGATTAAGGAATGACAGCTTCCACATGCAGGGTTTTTGGGGCAAGGCTGAACTCTTCCTCCAGGGCACCCCCAGCCAGTGGCTGAACATCGGGGGGTGGGGGTGGGGACTGGGGCCTGAACACTTCTGCTCAGTGAGGCTACTCCAAGGAGTTTTAGCTCATTTATCTTTGTCATATCTGAGTCCTTGCGGGATCCTGTTTCTTCCCCTTTCTCTTTCACAAGCGTTACCTGCCCCCCGCCCCCAACTCCATCTCAACATTTGCTTCTTAGAGGAACTGACCTGACCCAGAGGGTCTTGGGGGCTGGGTTCTGGTGGGCAGGGGAACTCCAAGTTGTGCCTACAGGGCATTTTTATATAGAATTGACAAACTACCCTTGCCCTTTGCAAAGAGAGCGGGGGAAGGGCTGATAGCCTTAGAAGCCTCTATGAGAATTAACTTCCATAGTAGCTACCTGGTGTCTGGCACTCCGTGAATGGCAGCTGTTACTATTATCTGATTTGTACACATCTCCTCTGGGCTTTGGGGTGGCAGAGGGTGTTTCAGGAAACTGTACCTGGCACTGGGTGTAAAAGCCCTTGAACTTTTTCCTTTAATGTCTAAGGTGGTGTCCCCTCTGCTCCATGTTTTGGGAAAGTTTCCCTCTAGGGACGGTGGACATGTGGAAGATTAAGGGATATATAACTTCGAAAGTATTGAATCTGGCCCCAAAGTCCGGATTGCGAGCTGCACTGCCATCAGTCCAGAGGGCGACCCCAAGAAAGGTCCTCCAGAGGTTCCCTGCTTTGCCTGTACTGACTTAGGGTCCTCCTAGGAGGAGACCTACTGGGAGATAGGCAGATAGAATGGTGGACAAATCTAACTCTCCAGCGGATGGACATGTGATGAGTGAGTGACTGATGGATGGACAGACGCAGGTCAGACTGAGATGTCAACACAGGAGGGCTGGCGTGTGACTTTGAGACGGACAGAGACTGACCACAGGGCTTGAAGAGACTGACCGCAGAGCCTTAAGGGCAGAGTCTCCCACCTGCCGGCTCGGCCGCGAGGGGGCGCTGCCGCTCGCCCGGCGTAGCCCTCTGCCGGCCGGGCGCGCGCTCGCGGGCCGGCGGTGGGGCGGGGTTAGCGTGAGCACCGGGCGGGGCCAGCTTGCTCCTGGGGGCGACAGCGGGCGGGGGCGGGGCGCGCGTGCTCGCGGGGGCGGGGCGCGCGGCGGGCGCGGGTGCGCGCGGCGGCGGCGCGTTCCGTTCCCGGCCGAGGCTCGCAGCGGAAAAGTTGTGGGGCGGAGAGGAGCGGCACCGGGACGGGCAGAGAGCGGGACGCCGAGCCGGCTCCCGGCGCCCGCGGTCCCGCCATGGACGACCTCGGTGAGTGAGCGGGAGGCCGAGGGAGGAGGCTGCGAGGGGCGCGCGGCCCCGGGCCGGGCGGGCGCGAGCGAGCGGCGGGGGCCGCGGGATCCCGCCCCCCGCGGCCGGGGTCCTGGCTCTGCTCGCTGAATGCCAGGGTTCCGCCGGGCCGGGATGCCCGGCTGGGCCTGAGTCCTGGGCCAGGCCGGCCTTGCCGCGGTCCTCACAGCTACCAGCCCCCGCCGTGGAGACGGCCCCACCTCCGGACCCCGGACGTCGGACCATCTCCCAGACCAGCCGTAGGGGCTGGCTTGCACCTCAGGGACCCGCCCCGTTCGCCCCAGGGACGGACCCCCCACTGCCTGCACCACATTGCCTCCCCCGCTGTGGGACCCTCCCTTCACACACGGCTCCCCCAGCCCCCACCTCACTGATCGGCGGCCCAATTCAGGGAACAACAGCTGCGGAAACTCGAAACTCTCTTGGTCCCTCATTTCCAGGACCTGTTCCCACCCTGTTAAGGACCCCCTTTCTAGGGATAGCCCCTCCAAGACCACCCTTTCATTTCACAAGTTAGAGATGAGCCTCCAGTGACCACACCCCCATAAAGACAAGTTTTTCATCTGTCCCCACTACCTCGCCCCCCCCCCCAGTCCAGGTCTGGGCGCCCTGTTTTATGGACTGGTCACTCCATTTCCCGACTGCTCTGTCCACGCTGTGGACCAGCCCCTCCCCTTTCCTATCACAGATCAGCCTAATCCTAGAAGAGTAAGTGGGGGAGACATGATTCTTCCCCCCGACTGCCAGGGTCTGGTGTAGTGCCAGGGGAATGAGGTGGGAAGTAGGCCCCAGGGTATGGCCATCTCTGGGCTTGTCTGGGCTGGAAGGGTTCCTCCCACCCGGCAGCATCCAACCTTGCTGGAGGCCACACAGGTAAGGAGGACAGGATGCCCAGAACAGAGTTTTACTGTTTTCATGTTATCAGAGTTCCCAAACTACTCTTTTCAGTCCAGCCTTGATCTGGCGTTAGGATGGGGAAAAGAATCTCCTGGAACCTGACACTAAACCCAAGGGGGTTGATGCCAGGGTTCTAGGAATGCCTTGAGTGGCCTGAACCCAGGAGTGAGAGGATTCACTCTTCACTCTCCCTCCCTCCCTTTCATGCCTGTAGCCAGAGGGCCTCTGAGCTGGGGAGGTAATGGGGTGGGGGGGAAGTTTCTTCTCTGTAGGAGCCTTGTCTTCCCTCTTTGGACTGTGGGTGGCTTGTGTGACCACTGATGCTTTCTCTGTCCCAGGCTCTGAGGAGTAGATTCATCGGACGGCCCTGAGTGGCTGCCCCCAACCACACAGGGCACTAAGTTAAGACTGGCTATTTGTAGGCGCTGGACTTCCAAAGAGACAGGGAAGAGGACCGCCAGCTTCCTTTTAAAAAAGATCAGGACGCCGCTGAGAGATCCTGGTGCTGGGAATGGTGCATAGTCCTGCCTGTTTTGCAAGGTGTGATGGTTGCCAAGCATAGTTCTGCCTTTGGGTCAGGCTTGGCACCCATTTTTCCAACACATTCGAGGTTGGCATGGCCTCCAGGCAGGTAGTTTGTTCACATAAAAAATAAGCTGAAAGGAGACTGGGGGATATTTTTTGAATCAGTATCTGAACGTCTCGATGCTTTCCCAGCAGGAACCAGGGAGCAGAGTTACAGTTTCTAAAACGCCGATGTGTTTCTGTTGCTCTTCTCCAGTCCCTTCCACACAGTACTGTTTGAAGGTCTGAGAGAGTTTTGTAGAGTGTACTTTTGGAGTCCAGAATTCCTGTCCTCTGACAGTCTTCCATTTAGGGCCAGGAAACCTGGTGAATCTTCGGGAAAGTGTATCCTGGCAGAGGGGCCTGCAGGAACTGAAGTCTGCTGTTTATGGAGTGCTCGCCCGTACCTCAGCTTGTCCCCGTCCTCCCTCACAGCAGCACTGCCACCGAATGACCAAATCATGACTAGAATCGCAGTCCTTGGCTCTTAGATCTGCGGCTCCTGGGTACCAAGAGGCCTTTCTTCCTGAGGAGGGGGTGAGCAGCGCATGAAGGAGGGGTCGCAGGGGGTGGCGGCCGCCACCTGTAACTTCTGTCGCCTTTCAGCACACACTCCCCCGTTGTTCCGGGCTGCCTGACTTCCTCTACCTAAGCTCCCGGAGGCCAGCCACGCCTGGCTGCCCCGGAGCCCCTGGGGTGGGAGCAGTGGGGTGAGCAGGAAGGGGAGAGGAATTTGCCTCTGTGCTTGGGCCGCATCAGCTGTCTGGATGGCTGCGCCACACACCGCCCGTTCAGCTGTTTTCCTTAGTTAGGGTGGACACAAAGGCCAGGCCTCTTGTTTTTATTTTTCTTCTGAGAGTGCTCTCAGCTGTGAGCCTCCTGGTCCCTGGAACAGGGGAGAGTTTATGGTGTGTCCTGTGGCAAGGCTAGAAGGGGCAGAATCTCTGCGGTGACTTTGTTTTTTTTGGTCTTGAACGTTGGGGAACTCTTCCCTCCCCATAGCGGCTAGTGACAGACACACCATGTGCTGTTTAATAAGTTACAAATTTATAGCTCTTTGGGCAGAAAAACATAAACACTGCCCTTCCCTGTGTGTTCTCTCCTCTTTGTGCTGCGGGGTGGCTGCTGGTGGCTTTTCCCATTACTGTTTAGATGCTGGTTTGGCCCGGAGTTCGCCCTGTTGAGTTCTGGCTGGAGTTTCCTGGACAGAGTTCCCACAACACTGAGATGCAGTCTGATTACGGTTTCGGACCCAACTCCTCGCTCTCCTCTTGTTCACGTTCCTAGTGCTTCTGGGGGGCTGTGACCACAGCTGCGGCCCAGTAATGGTCACGTGTGCTTGGTGGGAGACAGGCATCGGACTCAGCACTTTAGGCGTATGATCACTGACGCTTTGGGGAGAGGGTGGTTTTTATCTCCGCTTTACAGATGGGGAAACGAGCCTCTGGGAGGTTCACTGGGGCAAGCTGGGGTTGGAACCCAGACTGATCCCATTCCAGATCTGGCCATCTAAACCAGAACAAGGTTAAGTGCTAGGTGAGGTGACTAACTGGGAGGGGTGGTGAGCCCCGGGCCTGCTGACTGATTGCTAGTCACCTTCAAAATTTGGGCCCTGGGGGCCATCCTGAATAAATGGACTCTATGGCAAAGGGCAGGTGCAGTTCAGACCTTGATGGCTTTGCCTTCCCTTCTCTTGCAGGGGGAACAGCCAGCTGTTGGCAATGCCCAGTTGCTGCTAGAATCTGGACATGTCTTCTTTCAGCTTCTCAGCAGTCTTGACCCTCTGAAATACAGTGCCTCATTGTCCTTAGGGGGAGTACTAGGGGGGCAGGGGAGTTGCCTGGGGCATTCCGGGCTACGGAGCCTCCCTGTTTCCATGGAAAGTCTGGACTTTGGGCTTGCCTGTCTGTGGTGCCTCTGTGTGTTGGTCTGGGGTCAGGGCACCCAGCTGCTGGGCCCTCAGCAGAGGCAGCCCCAGGGAGTGGTGCTGTGTTCCTCGGCAGGGCCAGGTCTCCTCCTGGGCTGTGCACTAGTGAGGTACAGAGCTGAGCTCCGAACCCTGGGGTGTTTGATTCTTAAGCAGGTGCGCTTGCCGTTGTGCCAAGCTGTCTGCAGCCTGGGCAGCCCCATCCAGGGTGGAGAGGTTCGGGTTGCTGGGGCCATATCCCTGCCACTGTGGATTGGAGGTCTTCCAAGGGAGCCTCACGTATTCCCTCCAGCTTCCCCAGCAATGGCCGTGCACTGGGAGGCTGGGTGGGTCGTTGGCTGGAGGGGCCCTCAGAACGCCAGAGTTACCGCCGGGGTACCAAGCAGTGCCTCTCTCCCATATAACTCAACTTGTGCTGATCCTCCAAGGCTTCCTTTGGCCTTTGCCTTGTTCCAGGGGGAGAGAGTTGAAAAACTCCTCCCACCTTCACCTCATTGCAGCTCTTCCCTGGGTTGTCCTAGTGTCGGTGCTTTCAGTAATAACAACAAACATCTGTAGAACTCCTTCCCAGAGTGTTTATTGAGCACTTACTGTGTACGGGCACTGTGCCGGGCACTTTACATGCCTTGTTTCACTGACCTGTTTCGGCCATAGGAGGCACAGGTTCTGTTATTATTACTACTGTCCATTTTACAGATGGTGAAACTGAGGCACAGAGAGGGTTAGCGCCCTGACCCAAATTCTGTTTACCAGTGAGTGGTAGGGCTGGGGTTTAAATGAGAGTCGGTCTTGTGACTGTCCTTATACCTCTCTGTCCATGATACTGGATCGGATCTTGCTTGCCTGTTGGTTTGATTGTTTTCCATTTCTAGGATGATAAAAATCTTTTCTGTCCCCTCCCCACAGCCTCCAATCTCTGTTTGATCTCCCCCATCCATCCTCTTCCTGTTCTCTGGGCTTCTTCCCTTTCCTTCAATCTTCCTTGGGATGGGCTGCTGGACACTTGTGACAGGGTCTCCTGCTCAATGCCCTCCCATCCCCTGTCACCTCCTCTCCAGTCACCTGTTCCCCTTGGGACAGAGGGTAGTCCTCTGAGGTCCCTCTTCTAGGCCTGGTTGGAATCACGCCCTCTGTGCCCCTGGCCCATACAGATGTGCTCCTGTCTTCATTCAGGTGTTTGGACTTGCCGCCAGTTGGAGCCGGCCCATTTCCAGAGGAGGAAGTAGATGAAAACTTTGAGGTGGAGAATTGAGAGTGTCCTCTGTGAGGGAGAGAGGGAGAGAGAGAATTGGGGGGAGCTGAGTATTCCCAGAAACCTTGACAAAGCTCCTGATAAAAAGGAGCTCACTCGGGATAGGCCCAGAGCCTCCCCAGCCCCCAGGTCTACTTTGCCTTTTCATTGGGGGCCTGTTGGGAGTCTCACATCTGGCCTGAAGCGTGCATTTACGTCCTGATAAAGTCTTCCAGCTAACGAATTGATTGCCTAACCCCTGAGACTCAGGGCTGGCCTCTCCAGGGAGGCCTTGGACGCTGGGCCAGTGGTAGGCAGAACGTGTGGTTGGCCAGGCCCAGCAGAGCCCCCAGTGGCCAAGTTTTCCCTTAAAGATGGCCTTTTAATGCTTATTTCTTGTGTGATTGTGGTATTGTGGTTTTATGGGTGAACATTGTCATTGTTAGGTGCATGTTAAAAGTATTTCGGAGTAAAATGTGGTGATATCTGCAACTCAGTTTGAAATGATACAGTAAAAAAAAGGAGATGTATATATATATATGCATACACACATATGTATATATATATAGAGAGAAAGCTTTCAAGCACAGGTATCTGTCTATACAAAATGGCAAAATGTTAATGACTGAGTCTAGGCAGAGGGCATATGTGTGCTCGTTGAAATGGTCTTTCAACTCCTCTGTATGTTTAGACACTTTCATGATCAAAAGTTGGAAAAAAAGTAGATCATGGTTTATTCCATAGTGGGCTCAGGCTTATTCAGCCGGGAGTGAACCTAAGTGTCTATCTGTGACCCTTGGCCTGTTGGGACATTGCGGCCCTGGAGGAAAGACTGGGGTGGGGGGGCGACAGGAGCCAAGCAGGCCTGGGATGATCGGGACTGGTAACTGTCAGTTGGGGGGTGGGGGCACACGACCACAATGACCCATGCAGTAAAAAGGACAGGGCCAGCCGGAGACAGCTGAGTTTCCACAGCGTCAAGGCAGCCCCTGGGGTTATTTTGGGTGTGGTGACATTAATCAGACCCCGGTTGGGGCAAGGGAGCCGCTGGGCTCTGGTCAGAGTTTGGAGAGGGTTGCCTGGGTGGGATGCGGAGCAAGGCTTTACAAAAGACTAGCCTCTGGGCAGCTGGAGCCTGGGGGAGGGGATGAAATGCCATTTGCCTCACATCACAAACCTCTTATCTGTGGCCAAAAGAACACCACTAGCCCGTGGGCAGCGTGGGCCAGAGTGGCCCCTGGGCTCTTACTGGCGGCCCAGGGTCTGGCAGTTCAGTTCTCCAGCCTTCAGGACCCTTTCCGGGAATCCCCACTCCTGGGTCCCTCTTGTCTTGTTTTGTGCTGACTCAAAGCTTGGGCCACTTGGGCCTCCCATCTGTTTGGGAGAAATGGCTGGATTCTGGCACCAGTGGCCCCCTTGGCTTGGAGGTCCTGGTGCCTACCAGGAACATTTGGGGCAGCCGTCAGGGTCTTGTAAGGGGAGCCCTTCGCTCGAGGGTCTCCTTTGAGAGCAACGCGTGTCTGTCGGCTTGCACGGACGCAGAGACTGTCCACTTGCTCGGGCCCAGGGGATCTTCCTAGTGGGGGCTCAGAGTGGTGCATCATGGCCTTTCTCTGCCTGTTGGAAACGCAGCACGATGTGTGTTTTAAGGGGGGGGAGGGGCGGTGCTGTGAGGAAGCTGTATGTAATTCTTGGCTGGGACTCAGGTAATTGTTTTAATGAAATGGAATGCAGCTTATTCAGAACTCACTTGGCAGAGACAGCCATGTTCTGTTCTATTTTCTTGTTGGGGAGAGCAGGGCGCACATTTGCAGCTGTTTTGAATAGTAGAGCCCTGGGTGAGCGTGGAGGTGGGCGGAAGGCTCTGGGGAGCTCTTCTCTGGTTTGTTCATGGATCCTCAGGCTGCTGAGACGCCTCTGGACAGCAGTCCGTGTATCGCTTTGAATAAGCCATGGAGTCCTGGGCCTTGCTCCGGACAAGAGAACAATCCTGTTGAAAGCAGGGTGTAAGCAGGAGCTTGCAAGAGAAGAATCCTGTTGAAAGCATGGATGGACCTGCAACCTGCCTCTGGTGTCCTCGGGACCTGCAGGAGACGAGGGCTGTGGGAGTGCCCGGCACCCAGCAGAGAGACCCCCTACAGCTGTCCGCTCACCTCACGTGTCTCTTCCCCTCATCACCTTCTGTGAGCCCCCGTACCCTTCCTCCCCACATACCCCATCAGCGTACACCTGACGTGGCCATCTGTCCCTTTTTCTTCTGGCTCCCTCTCTTTACCCATCTGCCCCTTCTAACTTCTTCAGTCTTTTCTGTTAACACAGCCTGGGTCCTTCTTTCATGTTATCTTTTTTGCTAAGAATGCGCTCTTTAGCGGACATATTTCCCCCTCCCTCCCTTGAGATCTGCTTCTATAGACACCCCCCCCCACTTCCTTCCCCACTTCCTTCTCGAATCCCTTTGTGGGGGCCCACCTCTGTGTTATTCTAAAGATTTCTGTTGGCTCCCTGTTTTGCTCCTAGGTGCCTAGGTCAGTTTTTCTACTTGCGTGACCTCTTTTTTCACTCGTGTTCTGGCAACTCCTAAATTTATATTTCCACCCCTGACGTGGATTCTATTGTCCAGATTCTTCCGGCCTGCACGCCAGCAAAGACCCAGCTCATTTCCTCTTCACTCTCTCTTTGCGGCCTCAGGCATTGTCTGCTTTCTCTGTGATTGTCCCCTGTCTTCTCTTGCCGTGTGTGACATCATGGGCCTTTGCTCAACACTTCGAGATTTAGGCAACATTTTCGTGAGCTTCATCATTGTTGATGGGATTCTGACCACAGTCCTTTGGGGGGTGGGTGCTAGTTTTCCCCATTTTGCAGATGAGGAAGCTAAACTGCAGGTACAGGGGCTTAGGGACACACCCAGTGTCACCCAGACCCTGATGCAAGAGCTTGACCGGAGAGTGTCACCTTAGGTCCCCTGGCACCAAACCCATTTTTTTTTGGTTCTTCATGCTGGAACCACAGGTTGGTTGCTTGGCCTTCATAGTATTTAAAAATATTCCAGGGCGCCTGGGTGGCTCAGTGGGTTGAGCCGCTGCCTTGGGCTCAGGTCGTGATCTCAGGGTCCTGGGATCGAGTCCCGCATCGGGCTCTCTGCTCAGTGGGGAGCCTGCTTCCCTCTCTCTCTCTGCCTCTCTGTCTACTTGTGATCTCTCTGTCAAATAAATAAATAAAATCTTTAAAAAAATAAAAATAAAGGGACGCCTGGGTGGCTCAGTTGGTTAAGCGGCTGCCTTCGGCTCAGGTCATGATCCCAGCATCCTGGGATCGAATCTCACATCGGGCTCCTTGCTCGGCAGGGAACCTTCTTCTCCCTCTGCCTCTGCCTGCCTCTCGGCCTACTTGTGATCTCTCTCTCTTTCTCTCTCTCTCTGACAAATAAATAAAATCTTAAAAATAAATAAATTAAAAAAAAAATTCCAGATTACCATTGGATCCTCAAACAACATGGTTTGAACTGTGTGGGTCCACTTAAATGTGTGTGTGTTTTTTTTAATAAATATAGAATAGTTCTATCAATGCACTTTCTCTTCCTTACGATCTCCCTAACATTTTATTTTCTCTAGTAGACTCTGTTGTAAGAGTATAGTATGTAATATACAAAATAAGTGTATAAATTATAAATATATGCAAAATATGTTTTCATCAACTACTTCTATTATCAGTAAGGCTTCTGGTCAGCAGCAAGCTATTAGCCGCTACATTTTGGGGGACTCAAGTTGTATGTGGATTTCATAACTGACTGACACAAGCCACTTATTAAAATGTTGACATTATTAAAAAAAAGAAGTTCTATGTAGATTTTCTACTTCTCGGGGAGTTGGTGCCCTTAACTGACTATGGTTGCCAACATTGAAAACATTAAGAGTTACGCATAAAAATCCTTATGTCGTCTCTTTGAAGGAATCTTGGTTGGCTGCACCAGATGCCTGTCCTCCAAGGCACCACAGGCCTGGCCTCAGCAGCTCCAGCCCTCTCACTGGTCCTCTCCTTTGCCTGCTTGGGGAGGTTCTTAGAACGCTCTCTTTCTGCCTCATGTTTATGGCAAATACACACTTGCTAAATCTAGGGGGCTTCTTTTCTTTTAAGATTTTAAAGATTTTATTTATTTATTTATTTATTTATAAAAAAGTAGGGGCACCTGGGTGGCTCAGTGGGTTAAACCTCTGCCTTCGGCTCAGGTGATGGTCTTGGGGTCCTGGGATCGAGCCCCACATTGGGCTCTCTGCTCAGTGGGGAGTCTGCTTCCTCCTCTCTCTGCCTGCCTCTCTGCCTACTTGTGATCTCTTTCTCTCTCTCTTTCTCTCTGTGTCAAATAAATAAATAAAATCTTAAAAAAAAAAAAAAAAAGGTAACCTTTACACCCAATGTGAGGCTCAAACTCACAGCCCTGAGAGCCAGGCATCACATACTCCACTGACTGAGCCAGCCTGGCGTCCCATCTAGGGGCTTTCCCAAGTTTCATTCTCTGCGTTAGATATGATTTCTGACCACTCCAAGCACTTAGTTTCGCCTAGAGTCTGGATCTTTGTCCAAGTTGTGGAAAATGGCCTCCGTACCTGTCTCCCCTCCCCCTCCTCCTTTAAGATTTGTGCAGCTCCTACCTTGAGAAGGCTTCTTTTTGGTTCAAACCAGCCAACCTCTTCACCCTCTCACTTCAGTATAACTTTGCAGATCTAAGGTATATTGGGCTTCTTCCTTTTGTATCCCCTCTCCCTTGTAGGCCCCTTGAAGACAGGGATCTTATCTGCCTTTCAAGCATCTCTCAGTGCCAAGTTCACCTCGGTTCTCTGCAGTTGCTTAATAAATATTTGATGGTGGTTGATGATTAAATGGATATGAACTGCAGACAACCACTGTGATGCCAGACCTCCAGCAAAGCTCTTTCTCTGCTGGAGAATCCGAGCAAGGGACCGCCTCGTTCTAGGTTGGTGGGGAGGCCGCATAGTCCCTCGGATGGAACACAGGCTCTGACATCAGCCCTCCCGGGTCTGTATCATTGCTGCCACTTGCTTTAACGTGTGACCTTGGCAGGTCACTTTACACCCTTAGCCTCGGTGAAAGAGTCACACTTCTTGAAGTGCTTAAAAGTACTCAACAAGGGGGCTAGGGCACCCGGGTGGCTCTGTCAAGTGTCTGGCTTTTGCTTTTGGCTCAGGTCGTGATCTTGGGGGTCATGGGATTGAGCCCTGCGTCAGGCTTCATGCTCAGCGGGCAATCTGTTTGAGATTTTCCCTGACTCTCTCTCACTCTCAAATAAATAAGTCCATCTTAAAAAAAAAAAAAAAAAAAAGTACTCAGTAAGTGGTGACGGTTGTTATTATCATTCCTCCTTGGAATAATTTAGACTTTGCTTGGGGCCTTGGCCTTCTTTACAGTTGATCTTGGCCAAAAGGCCAAGAAGCGATGGCCTTGGCCTTCTCTGTCACCTCTCCACTTCACCAGTCTGCTGCCTGTGTTTGCTGAGGCCTTGGTGGCAAACATTTGTTTATTTTTTAATTTTAATTGTTAATTTTTTAACTTTTTTCCAGTGTTGAATAGTAGCGGGTAAAGAGGACAGTGGGTAGAGAGGGCTTGGGGGCGCAGCTCTGCAGGTGAAATGGTTGTCCTCTCGTGCTGGTGGTGTGAAATTGGGTTTTGGTTATAAGACCTTACATTTCCCCAGAGCTTCTTTGGTGGCTTTGATGAGGAAGTGGCTGGTTAAGGAGGTCATTCCGTGGCTTGGTTTATACTGATTGCTCATTTAACACTATATTTGAGAGCTGCCACAGAGAGTGGTCCTGGGATCCATTTTTGGTCTAGCACTGGACTTCTCCCAGAACCGACAGGCCTTCCTCCAGTCAAGGAAGGCCATGAAGGATGCCCTGTGACAACTCTAAAGCCTCATGGGATGGGTCTAGGCCACCGGGGCTCCTAGTAGCAGTAAAGAAAGGGAGGCTTTGGTTTTATGGACCATAAACTGAGGTTTTTGTCCATTGAGTGAGCCCAGCTAATAGCAAGAAGCTGGCCCAGTGGCTGGGCCGCCCTGTTTGCCTCTGGGCGTTTTTCAGAGCAGTGGATCTGTTAGGTCAGCCCTGATTGCTTCTCGGTCTTTTGGCTAAGATCAAGTGTTAAGTCAGCCCTGAACCCCTTGGGGAGGTAGAAGTGGCTCAGAGAGTCCTGGTCAGGCTTTTCCTTGTTCTCTGTTTCTGGGAACATTCCTCTTCCTTAGGTGGAATGGGAGCGTTCCCTAGTCTGCACTTGGTTTCCTCTGGATTTGCCATTCCCACCCCTAGACTCCTGACCTAGATACCCCATTAGGGTGGTTTCTCATGACTGCTGAACTCCAGGATAGGCAGGTCAGGCTGGCTCTTCTGGGGTGGGCTTGAAGGAGAGGCTGTGCCTCAGAGACCCAATGTGGCTACCCACCTGGGCTTGCTTGGTCACACATTGGCTGTCTTATTCCCATGAGTGGACTGTGGCTTCTTCTCCCTTCCTCAGTAGAGTCAGCCTCGGTGTACCCTTCGGATGAGCTGCTGGGTAGCGGGGTGGCCGTATTTCCACCCCGCCTCACCAGCTCAGATGGCCTCTTCTCTTGTGTCCTGAACTGTCCAAGAATTTCTGCCCCTTTTCTCTCTTTGGAAGTCAGTACTTGAAGTCATTTTGCCTGCCTGAGGCAGCTACACCGGAAACAAGCTGGGGAAAGAAGAGAAGTGTCACCTGGAGGCGGTTGTCACAGCTTCCTGTGGTCACTTGTGGTCATTTGCTTCCAAACATCCTGTTTGCGCCTCTAGAGCAGCAGGAACACTGACCTGGAGACAGCTGTTGTCTGCCTGACTTCGTTCAGAGGCATGGGGGCCAGGGGTGTCACAATCTATCTGTCCCCCAGGACCCCGGGTTTGCTGGTCACTCTTGATGGTATTGCTGGTAGCAGCTCCTTTTTCCATCTCTGGCTTGGATGTCATCTCTGCTCTGCCTTTCCTCTTCTCCCCTGCTTCTACTGCCTGTGCGATTTGTCCTCAGAATATTCTCTTGGGTGTGATGAGTCAGCACTCCCCTCTCTGTGGTTCTGGACCCATCCAGTCTTCCTTGGATGGCTCCCTACACTGACAGAGCTGGAAGAAGTCTTAGGATATCCCCTATGGGTGTGGGTGGGGGCTCTCCAGCCCACTACCTTCCTCAGTCAGAGTAATGTGCTTTTTATCAGTTTATATATTGGACTTTTATCAAAGATGGCAGTTGCACAAGTTTTGAGATTTTTTCTTTTCTTTTCTTTTTTTAAGATTTTATTTGTTTAGTTGATAGACAACACAGAGAGAGGGAACACAAGCAGGGTGGAGTGGGAGAGGGAGAAGCAGACTTTCCGATGAACAGGTAACCCGATGTGGGGCTTGATCCCAGGACTCTGGGATCATGACCTGAGCTGAAGGCAGATGCTTAATGACTGAGTCACTCAGGTGCCCCAGTTTTGAGGCTTTTTAAAATATTGAAAAAAAACCAGTGTAAAAACATTTGAAAATCACAGGGTTCAATCCACGCATGTTATAGGACAAACCAAGGCCCTCTGAGGAGAAAGCACTTGCCCAGAATACTTACTAGCAGAGCAGAACTGTGCTTTTTCCTCTTTCTTATGCTTTTTGAGGAATATGTAGGGTCCTGGTTTTCTTCATTTCTAGAACTATGCACCTGCCACAGTGTGACCTCAAGCTTGCTTTTCTCTAGGGACCTTTCTCCTGTCATTTTTACTGTTACTTTTGTAAAAAGTTTTTTTTTTTTTTTTAAGATTTTATTTATTTATTTGACAGACAGAGATCACAAGTAGGCAGAGAGGCAGGCAGAGAGAGAGAGGAGGAAGCAGGTTCCCTGCTGAGCAGAGAGCCCGATGCGGGGCTCCATCCCAGGACCCTGGGATCATGACCTGAGCCGAAGGCAGAGGCTTTAACCACTGAGCTACCCAGGCGCCCACTTCATTCCTTTTTATGACTGAATAGTACACTGTATGGATATACCGAATTTTGCTTGTTCATTTGTCAGTGGATGGACGTTTGGGTGGTTTCCACATTTTGGCTGTTGTGACTGGTCCTGCTATGACCGTATGTGTTCAGATTTTTATTTGCATACCTGTTTTCAGTTCTTTTTGGCTTATGTCTATTCATTGCTTTTAAAGTTTATTTTTCTCTATTGTTGTAAAAGCCTAATAAAAGAACTATAATCATATTCATGTTACCTTTTTTTTTTTTTTTTTTGAGAGAAGAAAGAGGGAGACATTTTTGAGCAAGAGATATTTTTGAGCGAGAGTGTGTAAGGGAGGCGGGGCAAGGGCAGAGGGAGAGAGAGAATTTTAACAGGGTCCACACCCAGGGCAGAGTTCCACACAGGCTCAGTCTTACAACCCTGAGATCATGACCTGAGAGGAAATCAAGAGTTAGCTTCTTAACCAACGGAGCCCCTCAGGTGCCCCCTTTTTACTTTTAATATTGAGCTGTCTTTTTCCTGATTATCAATGTTATACATGTTCATTGTAGAAAATTTGAAAACTACAGGGTTGCCTGGATGGCTCAGTCAATAAAGCATGTGACCTTTGATCTCAGGGTTGTGAGTTTGAGCCCCCCGTTGGGTGTGGAGCCTACTTTAAAAAAAAAAAAAAAGAGCTACAGAGATGCACAAAGAAGGAAGTGGTGAAAACTCACAGATACAATCAGAGAACCACATTTAATATTTTAGTGCATTTCTGTAAAATCTCAGTGCATATATATTTACATAATTGAATAATTGCCACCATTATGCCACCATTACTGTAACATTACCCTATGCTAGACATTGTTCTAAGTGCCTTACTTACATTATTTTTTCCCTTCATAACAACCCTATGAAGTAGCTATTCTTTTTTTTTTCTTTTTAAGATTTTATTTATTTATTTGAAGAGAGAGAGATCACAAGTAGGCAGAGCAGGCAGAGAGAGAAGGGGAAGCAGGCTTCCCGCTGAGCAGAGAGCCTGACTTGGGGCTCGATCCCAGGACCCTGAGATCATGACCTGAACCAAAGGCAGAGGCTTAACCCACTGAGCCACCCAGGTGCCCCTGAAGTAGATAATCTTGTAGATGCCAATGCTAAAGCACAGTGAGGGTAAGGGATTTGCCTGGGGGGAACTATTGGTACCTGGTAGAGGAGTCAGCGTTGGAATCTGGAGGCAGCTTTAGCCCACTGTGTCCCCATCCAGCCTCTTTGATTAGACCGACCTTCCTTCCTTCCTTCCTTTTTTTTTTCCCCCCAAGATTTATTTATTTGAGAGAGAGAGCATGAGCAGGAGGGGCACAGGGGGAGGGAGAGAGAATCTCAAGCAGACTCCATGCTGGGCACCGAGCCAGACCCGGGACTGAGCCTGACCTGGGGCTGGATCTCCCAACCATGAGATCACAACCAGAGCCTAAACCGAGAGTTGGAGGCTTAACTGATTGAGCCACCCTGCACCCCTGGACTCCATTTGATTCCCACTCAGTGATGCCACCGAGGGCCGCTAGAGAGGAAGGAGGAAGGGAATCAGGCTGGTGTGCATGTGTGTGTATCCTGTGTATGTGGATCGCAGTGTGCTTGGGAGTGTGGTAACTTGGGAAAGTGATCAGCCAGTGGCATGGGGGGGGTGGTTGTTAACACTGACCCCCGTCAGATTTGTCGAAAGCCACTGGGGAGTATGGTGTGAGCTGAAGTGCCTCCCTCCCTCTGGGTAGGCTTGTGGACCCAGCAAAAGGACAGGAGCCTTGCCTGCTCTGTGGCCACCTCTCTGCTCCTTTGGTGCGAGAGCAAAGGCCTGGGGTCTCTTGTGCTCCTCAGACCAGCGCTCTGTTGGCTCTATGTCTTGTTGCTTTTTAGCTCTTGGATTATTGTCTGATGTCTTCTGGCTTATGTCCTCTTATGTCTTCCTCTGGCTTCCTTTTGAAGGGCTATTTCTCAATGACTGGTCTTTCTCAATTAGAGAGTTAAAAATCTCCATGCATGATTGTGGATTTGTCTCTTTTTCCTTTCAGTTCTTCTTCTTCTTTTTTTTTTTTTTTTAAAGATGTTATGTATGTATGTATGTATGTATGTATTTTTAGAGAGACTGACCACACACAAGTGGGAGCGTGGCAGGCAGGCAGAGGGAACTGCTGAGCCAGGACCACCCCTCCATGCGGTACTCGATCCCAGGACTCTGGGATCATGACCTGATACAAAAGCAGATGCCTAACCACTGAGCCACCCAGACATCCCCTTTTTCCTTTCCATTCTGTCCATTTTTCTTTCGTCTAGTTTGAAGCTGTTATCAGATATGTGTGCACTTAGGACTGTTAAATGTTCATGATGCGTTAATGTTTTATCATTATGAAATGTCCTTTTTTTTAATCTCTGGTGATATTATTGCTTGGAAGTCTACCTTATCTGATAGTAACAGAACCAATCCAACTTTCCTGGTATTAGTGTGTTATATTTTTCTCCATGTTTCATGCCTCACAAACTGGTAAGAACTGTTTATCTGTGTCTTTGTACCTAAAGTGTTTCAGATAGATAGCATATGTGGAATCTTGCATTTTTATCCAGTCATACAATCTCTACCTTTTAATTGATATAATTATGTAGATTTTTCTGACATTTGCAATAATTATCAATATGATTGGGTTTATTGGTGTTTGTTTTTTTTCCTGGCGGGCAGCAAAGCAAGTTTATTGAGCAATAGCAAAGTGATAGTACAAAGCTCCTGAGGGGGTTGCCCCATATGATTAGGTTTAAATCTACCATTTTGCCATGTTTTCTATTTATATATCTGTTTGTTAATTTATTTCGTGTAAGCTCTGTGCCCATCCTGGGGCTTGAACTCACAACCCCAAGATCAACAGTCACATACTCTACCTACTGAGCCAGCCAAGTGCCTCTACACCATCTGTTCTTTATTCTTCTTTTCCTGCCTTCTTTTGGATTCATTGAGTATTTTTTTTAAAGATTTTATTTATTTATTTGTCAGAGAGAGAGCACAAGCGGGGGAGCGGCAGGCAGAGAGAGAAGCAGGCTCCACTGAGCAGGGAGTCTGATATGGGACTCGGCAGGCAGAGAGAGAAGCAGGCTCCACTGAGCAGGGAGTCTGATATGGGACTCAGTCCCAGGACCCTGGGATCATGACCTGAGCTGAAGGCAAACGCTTAACCGACTGAGCCACCCAGGCACCCCTCGCTGAGTATTTTTTAGGATTCCATTGGCTCTCCATCAGTGGCCTCTTTAGCCATACTTCCATTGGTTTACGCTTTCTAGTGGTTGCTCTCTGGTTTACAGGTGGAACTCATCACAGTCTGCCATCAGGTCACGTAACACCCTTTCACATACAGTGTAAGACCTGACAACGGTATATTTCCATTTCCTCCCTTTCTTGTCCTTTGTGTTACAGTTGCCCTAAGTTTTTTTTTTTTTTAAAGATTTTATTTATTTATTTGACAGAGAGAGATCACAAGTAGACAGAGAGGCAGGCAGAGAGAGAGAGAGAGAGAGAGAAGCAGGCTCCCTGCTGAGCAGAGAGCCCGACGCGGGACTCGATCCCAGGACCCTGAGATCATGACCTGAGCCGAAGGCAGCGGCTTAACCCACTGAGCCACCCAGGCGCCCCAGTTGCCCTAAGTTTTATTTCTATACGTATTCTGTACTCTGCACATACATCTACATCTATATTCTATACGTGTAAAGCTCACACTGTGTTGTTAGGCAAATTTATGTCCTGGTACTCTCTGTTCCTTTGTAGAAAGGGCCTTTTAAAATGGAAGGAAATTGATACAAAAATGTTTGCAGAACATTTCTTTTCTTCCCTTCCTCTCCCTTTTCAAAAACTTGTCTTTCTCTGGCTAGTTTCTGGCTAGTTTCCCTGCCCGTGGAGCTTCCCTTAGTGTCACTATTTTTGGGCTCTGCTTTGTGGTCCGGCTTCTCTGCGGCTCGGTCATGAGAATCAATGATGCTATCAGCCACTCTGGGCTCCAGAGCCCACGGCTGGTGTTGCTAACATGTTCCAGTGCCACCCGTTTCAGAAATCCTCACATTCCAGCTTATGTCTCCTGCCTTGCCTGCCCCATGGGAAGAGGTGTGACAAGATGGGATCTCCCTTTTCTTTCTTGACCTGTCGCTTGCTCGCCCCTCCTCCTCTTCCTCCAGCACCAAGTGAAAGGGCCACCTAGTCCCAGGACCTCACTCCGTCTGGGTTACGCAGACCCCTCCAGGTGCCTCCCTCCTGGGAGTCAGCCCACCTCACCGACTCACCCCCCCCACCCCCAGAGGCAGCTAGACAGGCCACACAGTGAGTTTAAACGTTATGTACCCACAAAAGGCTGCTGTGCTCTGGCCACAAAATCTTGTGGAGTGTTCCTTTTTCTTTTTTCTTTCTTTCTTCTTCTTCTTCTTTTTTTTTTTTTTTTTTTTTTTTTTTAAGGGTGAGCATGGTGCTGTGTTGGGGAGGTGGTGGCAGTTAGATCCCTGTAGAGGGTCATTTCTTTGGTTAGAAGAATAGAGCAGCTTGGGCCCTGTGCACTTGGGTCACCCAACCTTCCCATGCTTTGCTTGTAGTGAGTGCTCCCGGAGGGCCTAGAAGCTGCACAGACTGGAGTGGTGGGGCAATCTCTGCTGCACATGGGCTTGGCAGGGGCATTCATTGATTTAGCACCTGTCCACGGAGCTCCTCTTATGTTCTAGGCTCTGCTCAATGGGAGGCAGTGAAGATGGGTAATAAAGACACACTTCTTGTCCTCACTGAGCTCTCACAGGCTGGTGGGACACAGACTCCCAGGCAGATGGTTCTTACCAGTTGGATACATGCTTTCATAGGGGAACTTCATGGTGCTTTGGGAACTCAAAGGAGAAGGACCTTGAACCCTGTGCAGAGAATATGGTCGAGGAGGGCTTCCTGGAGGAAATGGTACCCTAAGTTCACGCTTTGTTGTGTGTTTATTTTAACTGGAATGTTGACATTTATAAAGGGCCCAAACCTTCATCCTTTAAGTAGATACCATTCCATAATAAGATTTGGGAATGTCTTACAGAAGAGGGCCCCATCATAAATAACCACACATTCCTTTTTTTTTTAGGTAGGCAAAGCAGATCTTTTTTATCCTCATGTTGTAGAAGAGGAGACTGAAGTGTGATGAGTCTCAAGGGATACGAAAGGATGTAGCGTGGTGAAGAACACAGGACGGTGGTCTAGGCTCAGAGAACAGCCCGTGCAGTGGGCTGGAGGGAGGAGGCTTGTGTATGTGTGTGTGTGGTGGGGGGCTATGATTTGGTACCCTGTGTGCTCCCAGCTGATCTTACAAACTAATCGAATAGCCTAAGCTACAAGGCACAAGACAGTGACTATCCTTTGCTTCCTCAGTGGGATGAGCTTTTGGGGTGGCCTTGGAATGACAGCCGAGGCTGGGCCATCTCTGGGGCTTCTTCTATCCTCTGGCATATGTTACGCTGTGTCTCTGCTGGGGTCCAGTTCGGAAGGGCATTTCCCTGAGAGTTTGGGGCCTGAGATTTCATCCTGGGCCCACTGGCCCACGTGCTCACATGGCAGGAAGGACCTGGTTCCTGTGATAATGCGCTTGGCCTGGTCCCTCTTCCAGAGGGAGGCTGTCGGGGGATGGAGCTACCTTTGTATTTGGATACCAGGGCAGACTTCACCAGAAGGGTGGGAGCCCCTAGTATTCCTGGGCACTCTGAGGACCCCCGAGCAGACTGCCTGTAGTTTACAGCTCCTGCAAGGCCCGGCAGGGAGAACTTGTTTTCGAAGGAAGAACAAGCTGGAGAGGCAATACTGTATCATTTCCTAAATAGCTACCTTCTGGGCCCCTACAAGATTCACAGGTGACGTGGCCAAGGGAAAAGAAAGTCCCTCGGCCTGGCTCCGTGGCCCTGTGTCCTGCCTGTTCTCAGCTGCTGACCCTTCCGTGCCCCTTCCTGCCCTCGCCCTGCTCCTGCTCCCCCTCCTGTCCTACAATCTCATCTGTCGCCTGTTCCATCCTCCCACAGAAAACAAATGTGGGCCGCCTCTTTTCCTCCCTCTTTCTCCATAGCTGCTCAATTGCCAGGTCTCGTTGATTTTACCTAGTTTTATCTAGAACATTCCTCCAGTCGAGGCCCCCTCCCTCCCTTCTGTCCTGCACTCACTGTCGGAGTGATCTGAAACACAAGCCTGGTCCTGCCTTCCCGCCCACAGCCTTGCGTGGCTCGCCCTTCTAAGTCCAGACTCCGCAACAGGCCCTGGGTCCTTGACTCCTCTTCCACCAAGCCGAGACTTGTACTCTGAGCTCCGGCCCCCTCTGTCTGCCAGGCTGTTTCTCACCTCTGCCTCTGCTCCTCCATCTTCCTGGAAGACGCCCCTCCTTCCTTCTCCTGCCCCAATGCTGATGGTCTCCTGCTAGTTAGCGCTGCCTGGGGACAGACACTGGGTCTTTGTCTCCCCAGCGTGCACCTGTGAATAGTACCTGTTCATGGACATCGTAGGGGCCACCGCTGATAAAGACGAGGTGGCCCCCGGGGGGAGGATGGAGGGACTGGAGGAGGCAGGTGGGACAGGTATGTAGAACTCACCCATTTTCAAGGTTAGTCTTGGATACCCAAGTGGGGCCTCTCCTGCCCAGCCCCCTTCCGGAAGAAATTCCGGTCCCCTAGGACTGAAGGAGAGATGAGGCCTGGGCAACCAGACGTGTCTTCCAGGGACCCGACTGTGAGTTGCAGGGGCAGAGAGGCCACTGTCAGCCCTTGTTTCCCGCAATGGCTTCACCTTCACCCCACCCCTTTGGATCATGAATATTATGAACCGTCTCCCAGGAGTAATGCCATGGGGACATGCACAAGATGTCCCATGTGTAATTTCAGGGGGTCTGCGCATCCCTTAGAGGGTTCTCCTTTAAGCGTCAGGTTCAGACCTCCGGGGTAAGGTTAAGCTCCTCTGCTGTGGGGGCTCTCCGCCTGTCTCGCCCTTCAAGGGGACCTAGGACTCCTTTTGCCCCATAGGTGGGTCGCTGAACTGAGTCAGCAGGAGCGGGGGTGTGGGGCGAGGTGCAGGCCACATGGAGCAGGTAATCACTTGTCATACCTGACACTCAGAGCCCCTGGAGTAAGTCCGGGGCAGGCTTGTGTCAGTGCTGCTCTAAAGGCTGAGCTCTCTGGCCGAGTTAGAGGTTAGAGCCCTGAGATGGCCGTGTGCAACAGGAACTACCTTGGCCCATGCCGGGCCTCCTTCCTCAGAGCTTGAATTGTTGGGAGCAGATGGCACCGTGGGGTGGAAGCTCGGACTTTGGACCAGACTCCCAGGTAGACCAGCAGTGAGTAGCCTTCCTCCTGTTGGCTTTGTGCACTGAGCTCCCCATGCCCTGAGCACAGGGCACTCCAGATGCTCCTTCTTGGCAAGTCCTTGAACTTGGGGATGGCTCTGAAGCCAGGGAGAGAGATCACAGTTTTGATTGGGGCCTGCATAAGCCTGTCAGCTTTGTAGCCAAGATCTCCTTGTTGGCAGAGACCAGTGATCGGTCCTGGTGTATTAACAGCTAGATCTCGGGTGGGGGACTGTGTGGGGGAGTTGGGCTGCCCGCCTGACACCTTTCAGAGCACCTTCCTGTGATCACTTGTGGCTTATAGCGCTGGGTGCTGTCTCGCACCTGCTTCGGTGGGGCAGTCAGGGGTGTCAGCTTTGTGGGCGGGACAGCCACTTGGCCCCCATCTGTCATCTGCTGTCACCTGTGAGGTAGACACGAAGGATATGTACGGACTGTGTGCTTGTGATGTGCCAGATGTGCTTTCTGTTCATTCTCTGAGTTATTCTTCCAGATGGCTCGGGTGAGGCTTGGGGATTCCACAGTCCGCATGATGTAAGGGGCTGTTGTTCCTCCTGTTCTGTAGAAAAGGGAACTGGGCTCAGAAAGGTGCCGTGCTAGCAAGGGCAGAGCTGGGACTTGAACCAAAGTTCAGCGGCAAGCCCCACACTATACTGTGTTGCAGACTCACCTGCCTGCTGAGGCCAGGCAGGTGCTGTGCATGGAAGAAGTGGGCCAGAGGAGAAAGCGGGATTTCTTGCTGCAGCCAGTGGGGGCCCCGCAGGAGCAGACCAGTGTTGCTTGCTCTTCTCGCTGCTCCCAGAAAGCCTGAAATCCTGGCTCCCAAGTGAAGTCTCTCGATTTCTTAAGACAAACTCGATTTCGTAAGAAGCATAACCGCATTCATCGGGGAGCGGGGTGCAGCCTGCCGGCCCCGGGCTCTTGGCCTTTGCTGTATTCTGTGTTGTCTCCCTGAGCTCCCCATCCCCCTCATCTCGGAAGGAGAAGAATCAGAGTTCATTGCTAAAAGAGATCCTGGAAGATTTATCTGGGCCAGGCGTTAGCCGTTTATGACGCCTGTTTTACCAGAAAGATAGGGAGATGTGGAAAGGAAGGAACTCGGAAATCTGCCCTCGAGAAGCCATACTCAGGAGCCAGAGCAGTTCGGGTGCCTGTTCCCTCCTCTAGAGGCCACTGGCACTTGTCTGCTCTTCCACGCTGAGCTGCATGACTCCAAGGGTGGCATGGCCCCCTGAGACCTTCCCTCAGAGGACCTGGACACTAGGGGAGAGTGCTGTGGCTGCTCTTTGTGCCTGGGTTTTAAGATTTGTCCCTGTCACATGGAAGCTGGAGTTATTATTCATAGCCTGTGATATTTGACCCACCTCAACTCTCTTCCTACCTCAACTCAGTTTGGAGTAAGAACATGAGAGAGCCAGACATCCCCTTAGCTTCCGGGTAACCTCCCCCAACCAAGGGAGAGTGCCCATGGAGGAACACAGTCTGGGGAACAACAGGGCAGGGTAGGTGGAGACCAAAGCTTCCACTTTTGAAAAGGAAGATCAGTGGGGTGAGAGAGGGCAGTGAGAGGGTGGTGTTGGATCGCCTGCTAACTTGCTTGGTGACCACTTCCTTTCTGTTGTAGACGGAGACAGGAGAGGCAGTAGCCTTCATTGGCAGGCTTGTTCCCATCAGAGGTCGCCAGGTCATCCGTGAATTTTCCAGACACATGTGCAGAAGCACGGGATTTCTCACCAGGCTTATCTTTGGGAAGTTTAGACCAGGCGCGTCCAGGGCACAGCCCACTGCCAGGCGCAGAGCGGAGTGAGGAGTGAGGAGCGGTGGGGTTCGATGCTCCTGGGTCATGCGGGCCTGCCCCCTCGCCCCAGGCGGGCCTTCCCCGTGACCCCACAGAGTGAGTAGGCATTCTCTGCCAACATTGGAGAGCCTGACGTCCAGGGGAGTGAAGGATATAAATGTCTCCCTGCACGGTCACCCAGATCTGCTCGTGAGAGCGTTGTTTCTGTTAGAAGACATTCCCTGTGGTTCAAATCCAACTTCCAAGCAAACTGGGCATTATGGCCCGGCACTGCTGTTGCCATCTGTCCTGGCTCTGCTGGGTTGGATTCCCAGGGCCTCAGAGTGTCTCCTGCAATAAAATCCAAATGAGCAGTGAGGTGGATACTTCCCCCTCCTCCCCATCAATCTTCTGGTGTAACCAGCTGGGCCTGGTGGACGGAGGCCAGCCACACCGAATCAAGCTGGAGCACTGGGACCCTCTGCCGCCTGAGCCCCAGGCCATGGAGTCTTAGTGTCTGCTGGTCATAGTCTCAGTTCTGGGGTTGGTGGGCTTCTTGCCCGCAGACTACAGGATCTTACTTTGGTTCTTTCCCGCCCTGTCCTACTCCTCTGCACCTTCTGGCCCTGCATGTGAGCTCTGCCAGTGAGGACAACAGCCCGGAGATCTCCCTAGACGCATTTTGTTTCTGGGAAGTCCATCTTTCCTGCCTTCTTTTCTATTGTGGTTTCCCAGTGTGACTCTGGTTAGCCAAAGCTGGGAGGACTGTGGCCTGCATCTGCTCCCTCCCTGTCCAGGATGAGGCTGATTTCCTGATGTGGAGAGTTGGCAAGGATCTGGGCTTCCAGAGAAGTTTGTCCTGCCCTCCTCAGGGCAGTGGCTGGAGGCGTCCTTCCTCTGAAGATTAGTGACACCATCCCACCAAGGCAAGCCACCTGCGAGTGTGGGGAGCTCTGGAGGGGCTTAGGGCTTCTATAGGTGTGATGGGCCCTCTCTAGACCATCTATCCTCTTACTTGGGATGTGCCAGCCATCAGTTGTGACACCAGCTGCCACGTGGCCTCTGGAGAGTTTTGTCTTGCCCAGAATGAAGCAGGTGGCTTCCAAAATTTGTGAGACCACAAAGAATAGGGCTGGATAGCATGATCCCTCTAGAGAAGTGAAAGTGCCATTGGGGGTCAGCTGGGGAGCACGGGGGCAGCTGGTCCCGTCTCTCTCTCTCATCTTCCCCTTCCTCTCAGAGCTCTTGACCATCTCAGAGAGTGGTCCCAACTTTTGTTCCACCAGGACACACACTACAGGTGACTCTAGGGCAGATGAGAATCACCTGCTGTCCGTCCTTCTTCCTGAGGGCATGCCTGGGACTCTGTGCACTGCCCATCTTTTTCTCTTAAGAAAGCAGATTGAGGGACGCTGGGTTGGCTCAGTCGGTGAAGCGTCTGCCTTTGGCTCTGATGATCTCGGGGTCCTGGGATGGAGCCCAGCATCTGGTTCCCTGCCCAGCAGGGAGGCTGCTTCTCCTTCTCTCTCTGCCTGCCCCTCCCCCTGCTTGTGCTCACTTTCTTTTTGTCAAATAAAAAAATACAATCTTAAAAAAAAATAAAGAAAGCAGATTGAGCACATGTGGGTGGACTGACAGTCATGGAGTAGTCTTGAACCCACTTCAGTTTATTTCCTAAAATGAAAAGCAAGTCATTTGTGAGTATCAGTAGTTTGTGAGGGTTAGCCGGCCATTGGCAACCCTTCACAGCTAAGAGCCAGCGTGAGAACCAGCGTGAAGCCGGCTCCCAACTTGGGCTTGTGTTTCCCCTAGTGGGAGGTGGGTACAGCGTTTACAGAGGGAGGAAGCTGGGGCCTGCCCCTTTTTTGCTGGGAGGAGTTAGGCTCAGGTGAGACGTGGGCCTATCTGTAAAAGGAAGACCTAGGGGCGCCTGGGTGGCTCAGTCGATTAGGTGTCCAACTCTTGGTTTCGGCTCAGATTGTGATCTCTGGGTGGTGGGATTGGGCCCTGCATGAGGCTCTATGCTCATCACAGTCTGCTTGAAATTCTCTCCCTCTCCCTTTGCCCCTCCCCCCACTTGCACACACTCTGTCTTTCTCTTCCTTTCAAATAAATAAAATTGTCATTTATTTATTTATTATTTATTTTAAAGATTTTATTTATTTATTTATTTGAAAGAGAGAGAGAGAGCGCGTGTGAGTGAGCGTGGGAGGGGGAGGGGCAGAGGGAGAAGCAGACCCCCTGCTGAGCAGGGGAGCCTGATGGCAGGACTCCATCCCAGGACCCTGAGATCATGACCTGAGTCGAAGGCAGACGCTTCACTGAGTGAGCTGCCTAGGCGCCCCTCAAATAAATAAAATCTTAAAGGAAGACCTAGGTTGACTTTGGGTTGCAGAGTTTAGCCCAGATGCCTGTCCGTCCCTCAGTTGGCTCTTTATCGAGTTCAGTGGAGCCCTGAGCAGCTGTCTCCTGATGATCCTCATGCTGCCTTTGCCTGTTTCTGGTGGGGGCTGAGGAGCCACTGATCTGTGTGTGTCCCCCAAATGGTCCAGGCATCTCCCTCTCATCCAGGTAGGAAGGCTGCCTGGCAGTGAGGCCCGAGGTCAGTGCTTGGGCCAGCCCAGTCTTGTATCATGTCACTTAGAAAACACTCAGGCAGGTCAGCCCAGCAGCAGGTTAGCCTAGACCGTGGCCCTGCTGCCTTCTCTGAGTTCTTGAGCTCTGAGGGCCCCCACGTGGGGCTCAGCAGTGGCTCAGGACCCTGCCTGCGACTGAGGAGGAGGTGGGGAAGGCAGGGGGGGAAGAGAACAGGGAGACCAAGAGCAAGGGACCCCTGAGGAGGCAGTGGTGGAGCAGCACCCCATGGCCAGCCTTTCTGGATTGCAAGAGGGGCTCCGGAGACTGCTCTGGAAACAGGACAGTGGTGATAGGTGGAACGAAGGATGGCTACAGGAAGCGATCGCTCCTCTCCCGCTGGGGTGTCATGGAATGAACGGGAATGAGTTCCTGGAGTCAGGCAGAGCTGCCCTCACCATAGACTCCGCTTGCCTGTGGAGCACACTCACTAGACATCTCAGCTTCTTTGTCCTTATCTGTAAGATGGGGTTGGGAGGCCAGTAAGGATTACTTTTCTTCCCCTCCCCCTGTCTGAGCTTCTTCCTGTCCCTGCGGCCCTGTCTTTGGGTTCCTTTGTGGCACTCTGCTGGGTTTGGAGCCTCGGTGTTAGGAGCAGAGGCTGCTCTGTCCTGGGTTTGCTCCTCTGGGAGTTAAGAGGCTGAGAGCTTCTGTGGAGTTCGGGCAGCTCCTTCTGTTGTCGCCATTCCAGGTTCAAAGCCACAGGGCTCTCAGACAGCTGTGACTTCCCGGCAGCAGGAGAGCTGGCGTTGTATGTGTGTGTGTGGGTGTGGGGGGTGCTAGAGCCCTGCAGCTTCTCTCTTGCCTCTGTCCTTGCTCGGGAGTGAGTTGGAGGCTTCTGGGCTCAGCTGATGTACTCTGAGGAGGACTTGGAAGAAACCCCAGGCACGGAGGGGTGAGGTCAGTGGTTTGCTCAGCAAGGAGGCCTGAGTTAGGGACGGGCCTGTCATAGCTCCGAGGATTCCTGGCCACTGTCCCTGGCTCCACCTCTGCCCCTCCCATCCTTAAGGGAGATGAAAACCAGTGATGTGGGTTTATCTACTGAGCGTCCCCTCTGTGTCACAGTGGGAGGGCAGAGGAGGGCCTCCCCAGCCACCACAGTGGCTTTTGCATGCTTTGTCATGGATTCCTCACCATGTGTTCTCTGAGTTCTCTGAGTCGCTGAAGCCCAGAATGATCTAGTTAAACTGCCACCCAGGCTGGTGAGTGGTGGAGACTCGGTGGGGGCCCCTTCTTTCCCCACTGCCACACTGCCCGGCGTTGGGATGCCAGAGGGTGTACAAAGAGCTATGTGACTGTCCCCACTCCCAGTGCCACTAGAGCAGCCAAATTTGTGGTATGGACAGGGGTGGCTTTGTGGTCCTGCTTGAAATTGTTCTCCAGAGTCCCCAAGTGCACGTGCAAAGAGTCTCCTTGAAGCCTCACTTTTTATCTTACAATTCATTTGCATTTTTGCCTTTGGCTTCATAAGGTAGCCTTGCTTGTTTTAGGGCAATGGTTTAAATTTCTTTCTCCTGAGTCAGTTTGATCCTCAGAATATATTTATCCTGAGGTTCCTGTGCCCCGGCCTCCATGTGTTCCCATGTGGCTGTCCCGGTAGAAGATGGGGGGGAGGCATGTTTAGTATTGTGAATATTGGCACACAGCTGGGGAAAGGGAAGAGAGGGCCCAGTCTGTCTAGAGAGGCAGGTTGCAGTGAGTATGCTCCAGGAGGAGGTAAACGCATGTTTCGGGCTGTATTCTGAGAAGCTCAAGCCCTGAATGCCAGCCCCTGGGCCTCTATCTTATCCTGCAGGCAGAGGGAACCATCCGCGGCTGAGCACTGTGACTCCGCCTTGCCCGGCAAACACCCACTCCCAGTAGGAAAGGCTCATGAGGGTATTTGTGCTGTGGATCTAGCAGGAGGGAAGGGAGTTCCTGCCCCAGGAACACAGGGTGTATGGTCTAGTGGGCAAGGCGACACACACCAGAAAGGGGGTTCCAAGAAGTTCATATTGCTGGTGTTTGCTGAAAGGGTCAGAGTTGGGGAACCTGGGCAGGGGGCTGCAGGCCAGGCGGAGAAGGGGGCTGAGCCTGGACCTGGATGCTGGTCTGACCTGTTGATGAAAAGAAAGGAAGCCAGTAATGGAGATGCACCCGGGAAGGAATAATTAATTTGCCAGTGAAGTTTGGGAGCTGGGGACGGCCGCAATTGTTAGGGTTGCTGTCAGGTAATCTAAAGGGCAGGAGGGAGAGAGCTGAATTCGGGAAATGGCCCAGTTGCCCGAGATCTGGAAGCTCTAGCCGGTTCTGTGGCCACCTCGGGCTGTGTTCATTCGTCAGAACTCGACCGGCAAAGAGTGGGTAACTAGGGCTGTGAAATCCACAAACATTGCGAAGAGAAGACCGTGGCTTATCCCTGCAACAGGCAAACTTTTGAACTTTCTGTTCGGGTCTCTGCAGGGCAGATGACTCACTTCTGAGCCCCTCCTAACCTCTGGTGGTGATTAGCAGGACTGAGAGGCCCAAGGAGCCGCCCTGCCCTGCGACAGAAACGGGAGGACTGGCCTCCAGGAGCCTGATTGCCGGAGTGGTTGGGAGCTGGTGCGGAGCTGGTGTGGAAGAGCTGAGAAAACTTCCAGCACCTGAGCCTCCTGTTTTTGTATGTAAATCCGTGTTGAAGGAAATGTGGGATGAGCCCGGAGTTGGGTCCTAGCTTGACCTTAAAAAGAACAGTTTCTGGATGACCCAGAGAGGTGAATGAAATCTGACCAATGGAATGCGTCCACGGTGGTTCTGGGCCCTCTGGGGGAGGGCGGGGCCTACTGATCCCCGACTGAGGGATGAGTTACCGACAGCAGAAAAGAGCCTGGCGTCTAGCCAGCTCAGTCCTGCTCCTGGGCTGGGAGGGAGGTGTGCAGGGGAGAGAGAGATCTGGGCAACTCCTCCCGTTTACCACTGCCTGGGGAAGCCTCAGTAGCAGCCAGGGGCCTGATGGGGGGTGGGGTGGGGGCTGTGTGGGTGCCTGGTGCCGTTGGGCTTCTTCCTGGAGCTCAGGGTGACTTCTGGAATTGCCTTTCTGCCTTCATTCTCTCGACTCTCCGGTTACCTGTGCTCTGTGACCTTGGGCACCAGCCAGGACCCAGTAAAGGTGACCCAGCCGGCATACTCATGTTGTTTCAGCCTCTGTGAGGAAGGACTCTTCAGCAGACAGGAAACCACCCTCCTCTGGCGTGTAGGAAGCCCAGGGTAGAAATGCCTCACCCAGAGGGCACCTCCCAGCTTTCCCAGCAGCAGATTGGAGGACTCCGCCCCCCCACCCCGGTTTCCCGTGTGTCACCCCCAGCCCACACTTCCTCTGGGGCTGAGACAGTAAAATGGCAGTTCCTGTTGAGCGAGGGATGAGTCAGCGAGGGAGAATGGTGGCTAAATCTTCATAACCTCCAGGCATGGCTATGAAATATTTAAATGACACTAAAGTATTGATTGTTTCTCATCATCCCCTTAGGGAGAGCAGTTCCTGTCTGGGATTCAGATGATAGCAATGCCTTGGATTTAGGCAAACTCCAGAAAGCCCAGAGATGCTAAGTCTTACCTGAAATTGTATTCTCTCCTCTCCAGAGCTTGCTCCCAGGAATTGGGTTCTGCCCATTTTACAGACAGGGAAGAAAGGATGACCCGTGTGGATGGTTTGACCTGCTGCCAGGCACTCAGCAGGCTGGGCCTGGAAGCCTTGTATCCTGGCCTCTCTGCACTAGCTTTCTCTGCTCCCTTCTCCCTCCCTGTCTTCCTCTTGCTCACAGCCCCTGGCATTCCAGCTTCTGGGGAGAGAGGCGTCAAGCAAGATGGACAAGTGCTCTCCAGGGCTTAATTCTTGGAGTGGAGACAGTTGGTGGACAAGGACCCAAACTGGCAGGGAAGGCCCCTCCAGGAGATGGACCTCCTCGTCAGTGTCCAGGCCCTCGGTCCCTGGGCCCTGTGGGGGGCAGAGTGGAGCTGGCCTCATTGGCCCTTACTGGTCACAGATCTGCCTTTCCTCCCAAGACAGTTATCAGGATAAATATACCCAGCTCCCCATTCCTGGGGAGTTACTCACCCAGTAAAAGTACCCTGCTGTGGATTAGATTACCTCTGCTCTGACTGTTCAGAGCAGCCCTGACTGCTCAGGGCTCGGGGAAGGGGGGGACCCGCCTTCTTGTCCTGCTTCCTTCCTAATCTGGAAGAGTCCCAGCAAAGGGGCTGAGAGGAGACCATCCTGGAGGAGCTGGTCCTGCTGTTTACATAACTCCTTCCTTAGGAAGGCCCGAGTCTGCTCACTGCTTGGATCCCTGAGCTTGGGCAGCTTCTCTTCTGACGTTTGAGGCCCCGCCCCGCCCCCAGCAGGTGGTCAGCAGGGGGGGCTGAAACTTCCCTTGCCCAGAGTTCTGAACCTAGCAGGGTAGACAGGCCTAAGACTGGGCCTCTCTAGGGTTGTGGGAAAGGGACTTGTGGACCCTCCGCTGTCTCTTTGAGAGTCCGATCTCGTGTTAAATGGCAGGGATGGACAGACAGCTGGCCGTGGACTGCCGGGAAGGCCCTTGTGCTATGGCAGCCCCTTGCCTCCCGTGTTGGAGCTCTCAGGGCGGTGCTGGATGCTCCTTCCTTCTGCTTGTCAGCTCCTAAGGACACCGTGCCAGCCCCTGCCCAGGGTGACGAAAGCTGAGTTAAGCCCCGCGGGAAGAAGGTGGGTGAGTGGAGTCTGGAAAAGATTTGAGTTTTAACTGTGGGCTCTCCTGGGCCTCAAGAATGCAAGGCATTTTGAGGTGGGGTCTTCCTGGAGGCTAAAGGAGCCCACCTCTTCTAGTGGAGCCCAGTGCTGGGGGTGGAGGAGGATTGGGAGTGTACCTGCCCCGTCGTGGAGACCTGGTGGGGAGGCTTCTCCAGGTGGTTTTCTGTTCCCCAGAATAGTGCCCCTAACTGCTTCTCTGGGATTGCAGCATCCTCTGCCTCCAGACTGGGATAGGAAGGGGAGGTGCTTTCTCATGCCCCTCCAGGGCTACCCTTCTCTCTGGGAGCCAGCTCCCCTCAGGTTAGCATTTACTCAGAGTGTGCTTTCTTCCAGGACAGTGCTAAGCCAGCTCCGTGTATCCATTTTTTCATGATATTCCTTGCTCCTGTGAGTAACATGGTAGAATTTCAGTCAGACAGACAAGGAGACTGAGGCACAAGCAATTTGGCCACTGAGCAGAGTCTGTGTGACTCAAAATCTCCCTGTGTAAGTTCTCACATCTGGTGTCTTTAGAGCCTGGGAGGAAAGAATGGAATAGTCCTGGGTCCTCCCTCACCCACACCCCCCCACCTCACTTGAGGGATCCTGGTGGATAGACCTTTATCATCTGGCATCTGCCCAGCTCTGGGCGTGACAGTCTTTATCACACACTCAGGAGAGGCCAGGGCTTGGGTAGGAGGAAGCCAGTTTTGTGAAAGGGTCTAACTTGTTTTTACACTTCATTGGGGGCGAAGGTGGAAAGGGTTCGTTGCATGTCTTTAACTTATAGGGTGTCATGTGTCAGTGGATCAGCCTAGGTCCCCAGAGCCCTCGTCTGGGGCACGTGAGGAGGGCGGGGGGGGGGGGGGGGCTGCCCCTGTCCTGCATCCTCCGCCTTGTTTGGGAATGTGAGGGGCGCAGCTGCGGCTTGCATCCTGGAATGCAGGCAGACCGGCCCCTCTCTCTTCTCCCTTCCTGGGCAGCCAGCGTCTTAACCCCCTCAAACCCTTGGGGCTACAGACCCCAGGCTCCCGCCCCCTACCCCCATCACCCGTTGGGTCCGCGGGATTACGTTTGGCGGGTCGCTGGGGCCCGGGAAAGGGCGTCTTCATCTCGGCCTGGCAGCGTGCTCCGTGCACGCCCAGGCAGCCTACCCCCGAGCGGCCTGCGGGTCCGAAGGCACCCCTGATCTGAGCGGCTGCTTGGGCCCAGGCCCTGCTGCGGGGTGGGGACGGGGCGCCCGGGGGCGCTGCGTCTGCGGAGGGGCGCGCGTCCCTGTGGGTCTCCGGAGCCCCGCGGGGCTGCGTCACTCTTTGGTCGTGCCTTCAAATGTTCGTGTGCCCCAAGCACGGGTGGCAGGTTTGGCACCTCCTCGTGCGCCTCCCGTAGCTGCTTCGTCCCTCCAGCTCACTGAGCTTTCTCGGGATTGAAACTTCCCCAGGGAGCCCGTGGCCGGGGGCTCCCCGGTCTTCCCCGGCTCGAAAATTCCGTGGTTGCTTGAGTTTACCTTGGGTTACTGCGCCCGCCGCCGGGAGCCGACGGGCCAATAGCGCCCTCTGGCGGGAAGCAGCGGAAGGGCCGCATCCCTTCCTCGCCGGGGCGGAGCTGGGTGTCCTTTGCCCCTGGTGGACTGGAGACTTTGCACCCAGCCGGCCATCCCCTCCCCCACCTACCTGGAGAGGAGAACCCCTCCCCCTGGCACACGCACATCGGATGGTCTCACCCGGAGACTTCCACTTCCCCTCTTGTGTGGGTGGAAGTGCCAGGACATGCATCAGCTGGCCCGGAGAGGCAAAAAGCCTGCAGCATCTAGGGTGGTTTCTTCCAGAAAAGGGATGGGAAGCCCCAGGGAGAGCTTCCTTCCACAGGGTGGCTTGGATGGTTCCAGTGGCTCTGACTTGTCCTCAAGGTTTCAGGCTTGGACCCAGAAACTTAGTGGAGAAATGTTCAGGACGTTTGGAGCCTTCCTTAGCCTGGAGGAAGGAGCCCCCCACAGCTTCCGGTCCTGCTTCTGTGTGTCTGGAGCATATCCTACAAACACCTTCTTTGGGGTCTGGGTGGAAGGACTCTGGACTCTGAGCCCGGCTGCCTGCTTAGAGCTAGGTACCAGGCAGTAGGTGTAGCTGAGGACTGGAGGACCCGCCCATGGGGTGCTGCTCCCAAGTGAACTTCCTTAAGCAGTCTTGCCTCTGCGGCCTCTGTTGACTCAAGCAGGGGAGGAGTTCGCTGAGTTTGCAAGGAGACTTTGGCCTGGAACCATTTTGCCGGCTTTCAGGCCATAGCAGCCTTCTACACCCATAGGAGTCCAAAGCAGAGCCCAGAGCCCTCCTTGGCTGCCTCCTATATTCCTGGCTCCCTTCCCTGAGGCGTTTGTGGGGGCTTTGGGGAGAGAGTGACACTGTGCAGTCACTGAGCAATGTCCAAGGGTGCGGAGACGGAAGGAAGCTATCCCAGAGGCCCCCTGGCTCGGGCATGGGCTCTCTTCCACTCAGGCAGACACACTTTTGATCGCTTTCCCGCCAGCGTCCACACCTGCCTCCCTCCGACTGGTGCTTTATTACTTCTTTTCTCATGAGGCTTGCCCTTGGCACGTCTCATCCAGATTCTGACCATAGAAGATGTGGGAGTGATAGGTCCGGTGCCTCCTACCCTGACCTCCTTGGAAAAAGGTGTTTTTCAGAATGTCACAAAACAAAGAAGATCTGATGTTTGTAGCTTTCCAGGGACTGTAGCCCCCACTGCCCCAGGTAGAGCTCCCACCAACACCGTGAGGTAGGAATGATGAACCCCAGCTTGTCGGGGCAGCCGAGACTCGGGGATGGCCTCGGAGAGTAGATGGAGGAGCTAGACTCGAACTCCTGGAATCTTTTGTTTCTGTCCCCCTAGGACTGCTCCTTCTGACCAACAGATGTACCGGTGTTTTAAAGACCCCAGTGAAATTGTAAGCCAGACTTAGAGTCGGGGGAGAAGAGGGGGATTCGAGGCAGAGGGCAGTGGAGGCCCTCATTTGGGGGGTCTGATGGGATAGGTTATCCCTTTGCCTATCCCTTCACATCCTCGCTGTGTCCTCTCAGCCAGGGGTTGGCAGCACGGGCGTGTGATTCTGCCTGCCTGCGCCTCACCTTTACCCTCCATGCTGGCGTTGCTGTGAGGAGGAAGGGAAGGGAAGTGTGAAGCTCCTGTTATTCCCACTGGGGCTGCACATGGTGCCTGCTCTCGGGAGCCCTGTAGGGTTTTCCAGCTGGCTCTGCCTTTGATGGAAAAAGGAGAGACCCTGCCCCTGCCGAACTGGGCCCAGGGCAAGTGGGGATGCTGTGTGAAGCCACGACAGCAGGTGGTGGCCGTTCAGAGGCCACTGAGTTCGGCCCTGGACCCCAGTTCCTTTTCTGTCATCACCTAGGCACGCACTGACTGCCTCTAGTTCTGCTTTGCTAGAGACAGGAAGCCAGACTTATCTAGGGGATCTCACGATGGGTGGGGGGCTGCAGGAACTGACTTTCCTCGGGAGTCAGGAGGCCCTTGTGCCGAGCTGCTGGCCCCAGGGTCCTGGGCCTTGTCACAAGCTCCCCCTCTGACCAGCTGGGTAAGAGCTGGGGGTAGGTGTGGCCACCCTTGGGGGTAGGAGGGCAGGGCAGGCAGCTGGGAGGTGTGGGACCCCCTTGGTTCCCTCTACTGAGCTGGGGTAGGGTTGGGGACAGGGCCATAAGGAAGGATCAGCCTGGGCATCGGCACTCAAGAAGTTGTACCATTGAAATATGGCATCATGTCGTGATCTCAGCAGACTGTTCCAGGCCAGATTTTGGGGGCTTGGGGCTACCGAAGAGCCACACAGTCCTTTCTTTCACTGGCTTTGTTATCTGGGCAGCTTCCACTACCTCTTGAAGCCCCTTTCCCTGCCTGTAAATGTAGGATCAGAATTCCAGCTTTATCTGGTATTAGGGTTCACAGAGAGACCCCATACCACGCAGTGCCTAGCGTGGTGCTCGTTACTAGTGATTGGCAGTAGATCCAGCCATTGCTTTCTGATACATAATAGCCTAAGGGTGGAGAACTGACCCTTCCTGGCCCCCAGCGGGTCAGCAGGAGAGTGAGAGTGAGCAAGTCCTTGAATATGGTAAGAATGAGGGTGTGGTGTTGGGGCCAGGCTCTCTGGGCTGGGGGGGCTGGTGAGGGTCTCCGGAGGACGGATTGAAGTTGAGGGGTTATCAGCAGTTCCTACGCCTGCCCCTCCTGCTAGGGGAGAACCACGGCCCCCCAGTTGGCCGCCTGGTGTCAGGGTAATGGAAGCTTACACTTGATTTGGCTCCCTTCTGCTGTTATAAGCAGAGTAGCGGGGCCCTGGAGCCTCTGGGGCCAGGCGGCTTGCCAGGCATCCGCAGAAACAGCCTACAGAGCAGTCCTGCCCCCTGCTCAGCTGAGGGGGTGGGGATCCCTGCGCCAGCCTCCACCCAGCCCCCACCTCCCCACCAACCTTGAGCCTCCGCCTATAGCCCAGGGTATTGGAGGAGTAGGGAGCCTGGGGTTTTGCTTTTGCCTGGGCAGAGGGCCAGGTACCATACCCTGGAGAGCGCTCCAGGTGGAGGGGGTGCATTGCTGAGAAAGCCCGAGCTCCTGGAATTTCAGTGGGACCTGGCAATGCCTGTGCCCCTCCCCGTGACGTGGGGCCCCTCCCGCCCATTCTCCCCGCCTTGCCCTGTGGAGTCAGAGTGCTGAGTTCCAGGCAGGCATTTCTGACTTCCAGCCAGCCAGCCGCACAGCCCTGTCGGCAGGGAATGCAGGTGCCCGGGCGCCAGAGGTAGGAGAGCCCCAGGGGCAGCCCAGGAGCCTCCAAGCACCTTCAGCCTTGGGCTGGGGAGAAGAGGTCAGTTTCAGAAGCTGGTTCTTTGCCAGGCTGGTCTGGGCTACTGGCTTCCTGCCCTGAGGCTGGTTATTTCTCCCAGGGGTGGGGCAGGTGCCCTTAGAAGTCATTAGCTCTTGGGTGCAGCGGGCAGGGAGGGCACTGCCACTGGACAGCGTGTTGCCAGGATCCCTGGTTCCTAACAGCTCTCGGCGTGTTCTCTCTGCAGACGCCCTGCTGGCTGACTTGGAGTCCACCACCTCCCACATCTCCAAACGGCCCGTGTTCTTGTCGGAGGAGACCCCCTACTCGTACCCAACTGGAAACCACACATACCAGGAGATTGCCGTGCCGCCCCCCGTCCCGCCACCCCCGTCCAGTGAGGCCCTCAATGGCACTATCATTGACCCCTTAGACCAGTGGGAGCCCAGTGCCTCCCGATTCATCCACCAGCAGGTAAGGTGGGGACGGGGGTTGGGAAGACAGCCCGAGGCTTTGGGGCAGTAGGAGCTTGCCTGGCAGTAGCTGGGGGAGCCCGGGGAGGAACGGGATCAGGGGAATAAGGACAGGGGCCGAGAAATGGCTGGGTCTCCCAGAGGCCACGTGAGGGGGCAAGTGACCAAGTGTTAATCACCTGTCCCCTGGCCGGAGTGTGGAAATTCCCTGGTGAGACTGTCTGTGAGCAGGAGCCTCCTGGGGGTGACTCGGGTTGTTCCTTTTCCACCCCCTCGGGGGAGGCTCTGAGCATTCTGTTCCCTGCAGCCTCAGTCCCCGTCACCCGTGTGTGGCTCCAGTGCCAAAACTTCCAGCGCCTCCGTGCCCCAGGACGGCGCCGGCCCCCCGTGTTCCCGAGCCGGTGAGGAAGAGCACGTCTACAGGTACTGACGCAGCCCTCTGTGCGCCCCTTCCCCTCCTGCCTGGGAGGTCTGGGGCCAGGGGTCAGGCCTGGCAGCGGCCCGCACAAGGCCCCGAGGCTCCTGGCCAGCTGGTACTGCCTTGGGCTGGCCTGGTGGCCTTCGCGCTGCTACTGCCACACAGTAGCACGGTTGGGTTGTCACGTCAACTGTGTCGTTGAGGAACTGAGGCAAGACTTCCTTCCTCCCCTCTTCTCACCACATCCCTTCCCCACTGTCCCATCTCTTGCTGGGGGAGACTTCATACCCACTCCACCTTCCTCTCCTGGAGGTCTTGAGGCCGCCAAAGCTGGGGGCACCTCTCATAGTGGCCTCCCCTCTGCCTCTCAGTTTCCCCAACAAGCAGAAGTCGGCCGAGCCTTCACCCACTGTGATGAGCTCCTCCCTGGGCAGTAACCTTTCTGAACTTGACCGCCTGCTGCTGGAACTGAATGCGGTGCAGCATAACCCCCCGGGCTTCCCTGCAGGTAGGACTGGCTCCCTGGGCCCCTGGGGGCCACCTGCTGGCCTTTGGATCCCCAGAGGGGTCAGGGCTGAGCAGCCTTTCCCTCTCGCTCTTCCAAGATGAGGCCAACTCAAGCCCGCCGCTGCCTGGGGCTCTGAGCCCCCACTATGGCATCCCGGAGAATAACAGCCCACTGGGGGGCAAAGCTGGACCCCTGACGAAAGAGAAGCCCAAGCGGAATGGGGGCCGCAGCCTGGAGGATGTGCGGCCCAGTGTGGAGAGTCTCTTGGATGAACTCGAGAGCTCCGTGCCCAGCCCTGTGTGAGTATCGGTGGGCTCTCCCGGGCAGGGGTGGTCTTGCCCAGCCAGCGCTGTGCTCTGGTGTCTGTCCACTTGGCCCAGTTGTCCCCCGTTCCTTCTGCGAGGGCCTGTCATTTGCCGGGCCCTGGACCAGGCCCTGGGGGAGCCACCAGCTTAGTGGCTGTCCACATGGGCTTTGGACCACAGTGTTAGGGCTCGGGTCTCCGGTCTGTCCTCACTAAGTGCTGTCTCTCAAGCCCTCGTGTCCCTGTCTGTAAAATGGGATGAAGGGATATAGGATAATGGTGAGTAAGACCACCTGCCTTGATGGGATGAGACCCAATAATCCACGTAAAGTGTCTGGAGTGGTTTCTGGCTCAGAGCATGTGGCGCACATGGCTCGTTACTAAATGTCAGCCCCGCTCGGTGTCGGTGTGTCGTTGGGGCAGTCTCACAGGTCTGTACGGTGTTGTGCCTGGTGCTTGGGCTCGTTTAAAGGCGAGCTTGAACTCAGGCACGGAGGACCACAGATGTTCTCCTGAGAAAGGGGCCGGTTGAGCTGCCCTCTTGTCCCATGCCAGCAGCTCATCTCAGCTTTGTCCCCGCCCGCGGCTGAGACTGGGAGCTGGCGAGTTTCTCCGGAGTCGGGCGGGAGGACCCCAGTGTGAGAGCTGAGATGTTGAGACCCTGGAGAGGAGAGGGCCGCTCTGGGGGGACACGGAGCTGGCCTCTGGGGTCCTGCTGACGCCGTGCCCGCCCCGCAGCCCTGCCATCACTGTGAACCAGGGCGAGATGAGCAGCCCTCAGCGAGTCACCTCCAGCCAGCAGCAGACACGCATCTCAGCCTCCTCTGCCACCAGGGAGCTGGACGAGCTGATGGCCTCCCTTTCGGATTTCAAGGTGCCCTGAGACCCCTCTTCTTCCCTGCCCCCTCATTCTTCTTCCCCTCTACCTCGGTGTGAGTAGTTGGAGTGCGGGCCCTCAGTGTTTGGGTGCCTCGCCCTGAGCCAGGGACCCTGTGGTGCTCTGATCTCACCAGGGTGCCGGGGAGGGAGGGCCACACCAGGCTTCACTCACAGCTGATGAAGGCAGAGAAGCACTTAGCAGGGAAATTCCTTCTTCCTGGGTTGCTCCCAGCTCCCAGCCACCCAGGCGAAGGGATCAGGAGGCTGAGACAAAGGGTTCTGTGTTGATGGTTGCTCTTGTTGGGGGAGGGCATTCTCTGCTGGGCCGTGTGGGACTGGGATCCTGTGCCTGAGAGGTCATTTGTCCCGGAGCCCCGTCTCCCACGCTGGCTGGCTGTCCTCAACAGGTCCCTCTTCCTTCTGCCTCTGGCTCCAAATGCACAGGTCTCCTTTACCAGCCTCCCTCCATCCTTCCCCATACCCTCCACAGACTTGAGTCCCCACAGGTTCTATCTGTGGGAGACCTAAACCCTTCAGGCTCCTGGGCCAGTCCTGCAGGAGGCATCCTTTCCCCTCCTGTCCTGGACCTCTCAGGCCTGCCAGACCCGGGATGTTTCAGTGTCAGTGCCTCGGTGGGGATTTATACTGCCTGATCTCCCGCACTTGCTGACTTCACCCTTCCACGTGGGTCTGCCTGGGACCTTTGGGGCATGAAGTAGGGAATCTGAAAAGGGGAGCAAGCCTCCTGAGTGCTCTTGGCCCTGAGGGGGGTACAAAGAGTCCCTACTCTGACTAGGGTGGCCCCACAGGCATGGCTCAGTGGTGGCTCTTTGCTGCCTGGGTTTGATGGGGGCCAGGAAGGTGGAGCCCAGGAAGACCTTTTTGGGGTCTGAGTCTTTCTCAGGCCAACCCTCGTGCTTCAGCTTCTCAGCCCCCTCGGTCTGGTGTTGGTCAGTGTAGTTGGTGGCTCTCAGTACCCTCAGGCCAAGCCCATCCCTTGCAGAGAGCACCTCTCCTCACCTCTTCCATCTCTCTCTCCTCTCCTTTCTGCCTTTTGTCTTTCTCCTCTTCCAGACCAGCTCCTCTGCTGTGGCCTTGAGCTCCCTGGGGCTGCTGCCCAAACCAGCTCCATCCCCACGCCACACACCTTCCCCTTCTCCTCCTCCTCCTGGGCCCTCTCTGTTCTTACCATCCACTCCTAAGCTTGTCTCTGGAGGTCCTGCTGCCTCCCAGGAGGTCCTCTGCTTGGAGGACCCCAGTAATGGGCAGAGCCTTCGACCTCCTGTGGCTGCCCTCCAGGTGACACCTGACACTCCCAGCGCAAGGTCTCCTTCTGTGGAGGCCCCTCTGGGGCTGTTTAGTGCAGAGAACCAGGCTCAGATTTGGAGAGACGTACCAAGCCTCACAAGTGAGGTTTCCAGGGCACCCCCTTGCCACACAGCACCCCGCCAGGCTGGGTGCACAGGTCCCGAGGAGCCTGGAGACCCCAACGGGCTGTTGGCCAACCCTTTGTACCCAGAGAAAGCCATGGCTGCCGCTCAGGAGCATCCGTGGGCTTTGGAGGCGCGTGAGATCCCCCACGGAGCCACACCCAGCTTCCCGGAAGTAACTGAGCCAGCTGTCGTGGCCGTGGACCGTCAGGCTATCTTCCCAGATACCTGGAGTCTCACAAAGGAACGTGGACAGCCGAAGCAGCGGGCAAAGCCAGAGCCAGGGGAGCCGGAAAGCAGCCGCCCGGCCCCAGTTGATGAGGAGCAGTTAGGTGGACGGACACCCATGAGGGGAAGCCTGGTCAGGCCAACCCAGGGACCCGAGACCCTCAGGCGGCCGGAAGGCACCATTGAAGCTGCTGCCCAGGCCCAGAGGGAACAGCTGGAGCCTCCACCTGCCGTGGTCACGGACACGCCCAACACCACTGAGAGGATTTCCGCCTCCGGCCAGGCAGGCGCAAGCTCGCACGGCTGCTAGGCATGGCCCTCGGCTGGCCCGAGTGTGGGCCGCTCCTGGCTAACCGCATGCGGCTTCCCTCTCCGTGCATGTCTGCTTGGGCAGCAGATCCCAAGAGCGCGCGGCCTCAGACCCTGATGACCAGGACTGGGTTCTGTGGGGCCAGTGGAGCCTCCAGGCCCTGGAAATTCTCTTAATGACCAACCCTCTTCTTGCTTGTTTGAAGGCTCTTTCCTCTAGATGGGCTACTCCTCACCTCTTGACAAGATGTGTGCGAAATGGTTAAAAGCATGGGCTTTGGAACCAGATAGTCCTGAATACAAACCACGCTTCCGGTACTTGCTACCCTGTGTGACCTTGGGCAAACCCCCACCAGCCTCAGCTTTCTCGTCTTTAAAATGGGGGTAACAGTAAGGGGGCCTTGCTGGCTCAGTCAGTAGAGCATGCGACTCGATCTCAGGGCCATGAGTTCGGGCCCCATGGTGGGTGTGGAGTCTGCTTAAAAAAAGAAAAAGAAAATGGGGGTTATAATAGACCATTTCCCCCCACCGTTGTCCAAGGACTAAATGAGGCAATGTCTGTAAAGTGCTGAGAACACAGCACGTGGTCCCCTATAAGCCGTGGCTGATGTTACTGTTCTTACTGGCTTCTTGCTTAATGAAAATTTTATGTCCTTTCCAAAAACAGACTAGAGCAACAGCAAAAAAAAACCCAAACAACTACAAGTGAGGTTATAATATACACCAGAAAAAAAACTAATTAAAAGATGTACTGGCAGAAAAGATCACATTTTTCTATTACAGATAAAAAAAAAAAGAGTCTTATGCCTTTTCAGGAATGTCCACCACTTACATCCTTATCCTTTCAAATAATCTTGGAATAACCCTACAAGGCAGCCGAGAAAATACTCTAATCCCATTTCAAGGATGGAGACGCTGAGACCCCTGGAAGTGAAGTCTTGCCCAAGGTCATTGCTGACTTGGAGATGAAGTGCCAGGTGGAGGGAGTCCGCTCTGCCCCCTACCTCCACCTCACCTCCGCTTAGCTCCTCTCTGGCAGTTGTGTTCTGCCCTCTCCTGCCCGTGGCACCTGAGTGTGGACTGAGCAGCCTTGGCTGAGCCCAGAGTGGGACAGTGACAGCTTCCCCCTCCCCCCTCAGATCCGCTCTGTGATCAGGAGGAGCCGGGAGACGGGCCACGCACACCCCATGTCCCGGGAGCCCTCCCCTCGCCGCCGGCTGGACCCCGCCACCCTGAGCAGGACCCCATCCCAGGAGCGGCTCATCGCAGAGCTGCAGGGTCGGCTGGGCATCCAGCCAGAGGCAGAGGAGGCAGCGGGGGCAGCGGGGGTCTCTGCCGAGGACTGGCTGACCGAGGGCGTCATCATCACTGTGCAGCCTCGTGGGAGGCGGGCTGGGGGGCAGCTTGTAGAGAAGGTAGCGAGGAGGTGCCTGGGGCTGGGCCAGGGCCAGGCCAGTAGGCGTCCTGATTCTTGCCCAGGATGGCTGGAGGGGAGATGTGGTGTGGAAAGGAGGGTGGGGGGAGGGTCTTGCAGCCTGTGGCAGAGTGAGGCTGGCCTCACTCTCGGTGCCAGGGTGGGAAGGCCCAGGGGGAGCCTGGGGATGGCATGCTTCCTGCTCTTACACTCTGCTTCATCTCTCTCCTTCCTTTCTTCTTCCCAGGTCGTCTTCCCTCCTGGCTCCCCTGTTCCCCTAAGAAGAACCTTCCCTCTTCTGACTTCTCCTCCTCCTGTCTCTTTGCTCCAGCCGCACAAAGACGCCTCACCCAACAGCCCTTGTCCCTCGCCCAGCCTGCCCGCCCCCTCTTCCCTGGGGCCGTCCGCTCTTGCCCGAGGTTCCCCTGGGGTCCCAAGTGCTGCGGCAGGGCTTCGGGAAGAGGGTGTGCAGGGCCCCACCCTGCCCCCTCCTGCACCCCACACTTGGAGGTCCGTGGGCTGCCAGACCGACGAGGACCCGCTCTTCCCCCCGATGCAGGCAGGCCTCCCTGTCTCCGTCCTGCTGCCTGGGCCGTGTTCCCGCACTGCACACTTGGGGACACATACACACACCCCCTCTCTGGCCCTCCGTCCATGAGTCAGGACAGTACCACAGTCCTTCTTTAGACCTTGCCTTGACCCTGGGCCCTCTCAACCTGCTGTCAGCACTCCCAGCCCCTTGATGTCAGCTGTCCTCTTGCTTCCCAGTGGGGCTTCTCTCTGCTTGCCCCTTCCCCATGTCCCTTGGTCCTGCCTCAGGCTCCTCTGAGGAAGCCATTCCCAGAAGGGAAACCAAACCTGCTCCTCCCGCTCCAGCCCCCAGGCCAGTACCTGGAAGGCCACTGTGCTCTCAGCCCTGGTTACCTTCCTTTCCGTTGTCCGTGCCTTTAGTTGGCTCACCTTCTGCCCCTTCTTCATCTCTCCCCGGGCCTCTCTCTCTGGGTCATTTTTCTCTAGACTTTTCCTCCTCATTCTCATACTGCCGGGGTTGGGGGTGGGGTGGGGTCCTCTTATTTCATCCCAAATTCCCTTTTGTGAAATGTTCCCTAACAAGGTTTCCTTTTCTTTCTTTCCTTAATTAAAAACAATTTTCTTGTCCTCGTTTCCTCCCCTATCCAAGATCCAGGGCCTGGAACAAATGGCGGATGGAGAAGCGTGGGCGGCCGGCTGGCCTCCGAGCGACAGGCAGAGCAGTCCCGAAGGGCAGGACGAGGGAGGGGTCAGTGCCGAGGCGGGGGTGCCTAGGGTCCTGCTTGCCTGTTTTCTGGGCCTTGGTAGGCCAGTGGGGTGCCGCAAGCCCCTCTGATTCCCAGGATATCTTGTGGATGCCAGTCCCACCCTCGGGGTTCGGGGCTCTGGGGGCCCTGGACGAGGTTGTACCGCTTGCCTCCGACAGCCCGTCTGTCCAGGAGGGCGAAAAGCCCCCGGTGCCGCGGTGCTGCGAGGCCTCCTCCCCAAGCCTGAAGTACTGACCACCTCTCTCCCTGTCTTTGCAGTTCATGGCCCAGGGGAAGACGGGGAGTAGCTCTCCCCCTGGGGGGCCCCCGAAGCCTGGGAGCCAGCTGGATAGTATGCTGGGGAGCCTGCAGTCTGACCTGAACAAACTGGGGGTCGCCACGGTTGCCAAAGGGGTCTGCGGGGCCTGCAAGAAGCCCATCGCTGGGCAGGTGATAGAGGGGGAAGGGGAGCAGGGGAGGGAGCTGCAGATGGCTGAAAATTGGTTCCCCTGGGCCCCCCGGCAGCGGGGGGGCCCTCCGTGGCAGGCCAGGGCCCTGAACCTCGTTCTGCCTCTTTCCCCAGGTCGTGACCGCCATGGGAAAGACGTGGCACCCAGAGCACTTCGTCTGCACCCATTGCCAAGAGGAGATCGGATCCCGGAACTTCTTTGAGCGGGATGGACAGCCCTACTGTGAAAAGGACTATCATAACCTCTTCTCTCCGCGCTGCTACTACTGCAATGGTCCCATCCTAGATGTGAGTCCGGGCGGGCGGCCTGGCGGGAGGGCAGGTGTACTGCCCAGTTCTTTCCTGTTGCTGCTGCCATCTGATGCTAAGAGAGGTCACTCATGCTTGAGCTCACACAGCTAGGAAATGGTGGGGTTGGGATTCAAACCCAGGCTAGATTCGGGGCCCTTCTACCTCCCTTCCACCTCCCATCCTAGATTCCCTGCTGCGTACACTCCAAGGCTTAGGAGCCATGGCCTGATAAATAGAGTGCCGGTTCCCTCCCTCTCCTGCTGCATGATGTGGAAAGAACCGCACAGACCCTTGGAGCCTGTTTCTCCACTTGCAAGATGGGAGTCTGAATAGAACCCATGACCTTGGGTTGCCTGGGTGGCTCAGTCATTAAGCGTCTGCCTCAGCTCAGGACATGATCCCAGCCAGGGTCCTGGGATTGAGCCCCGCATCAGGCTTCCTGTTCAGCGGGAAGCCTGCTTCTCCCACTTGCCCTGCTTGTGTTCCCTCTCTCTTGCTGTATCTCTCTCTGTCAAATAAGTAAGTAAAATCTTAAAAAAAAAAGAACCTATGACCTTAATCACATGGCAAGATTCAGGAGAGAGAATGTCGAGAGAGTATGTCTGGCATGTCAGATCCCTCCATAAACTGGAATTCCCAGTGGTAATCAGAGCGCATTGAGCACAGACTTGATCTCTGGGTGGGGGTGGGAGTGGGGGTGGAGGTGGGGGGGTGGGAAGGACAGTCCTGCCTGTGGGTCTCTGCTGTGGGATCTGTCCAGTGGGTCGGCACCTGGGCTCTGATCCCACACTTTGCTCTCACAGAAAGTGGTGACAGCCCTTGACCGGACGTGGCACCCCGAGCACTTCTTCTGTGCCCAGTGTGGAGCCTTCTTTGGTCCAGAAGGTACGACCAGCAGGCAGATCACCTTGCTGGAGGGTCTCCTCCCCCTCCCTTCCCCCTTACCCCCAGCGCTTGGGAGGCAGGGGCAGGAGACTTTGCTGCTCTTCGAGTCAGGATGATTCCATATCTAGAGGCCCTCACTCGGCCCCCTAAACCCCTGTTTCTCAGGGTTCCATGAGAAAGACGGCAAAGCCTACTGCCGGAAGGATTACTTTGACATGTTCGCGCCCAAGTGTGGCGGCTGTGCCCGGGCCATCCTGGAGAACTACATCTCGGCCCTCAACACCCTCTGGCATCCTGAATGCTTTGTGTGCCGGGTAAGGAGCCCCCCTCATCTGGAGGGAGCTGGGAGTGGGCAGCTGGGAGAGAAGGTCTGCACCCCCCACCCCCTTGTGCTCTCTGGATCTAACATAGGGGTTATTAAAGGGGTGAGCAGGTAGGAGTGCAATTCTTCAAGTTCAGAGGGTCTTGGGCCAGGGCTCACAGTGAGGTTGGGAGAAACCAAGAGGAAGGGAGACAATGTCCCCCAGCCTTGTCCTGTGCGATGGCCCTGGGACTGGTCATGTTCAGCAGAAGGGCGTGTGAGAATGAAATGAAATAATCTTGTACCAGCTTCAGTGGAAACAGGCAGTGGTCTCCAAACTGTATTTTGGTGGTAATGGGAGTCCACAGACGTTAGGGATCCAACAAGGGCTCTCAGACCAGATATGTTTGGGAAACTGCTCACTGCAGGACTTCTCAGTGCCTTTTATACCCAAGTATGCAGGTTGGTTTCTGGGCACATGTTCCAGCCACCTGCTCAGGAGTCAGACCTCTGTTTGAATCCAGGCTGTGCAGCTTAATAGCTGCATGACCTCAGGCGAGTCACTAAACTTCTAAGCCTCAGTTGCCTTTGTTGAGAGAATGCAGTTAAGTGTTTAGTGCAGCACTTGGCACATAGGAAGTGCTCAGCCAGCAGGAGTCATGAGCGTGACTGTGTGCTGCCCATCCCAGTGGCGGCTGTCCCAGCCCCAAGCCCCAGCCTGAGTCCCTCACCCTCCGCCCTGCCCCCTGTTCTGCCTCACAGGAGTGTTTCACGCCCTTCGTCAATGGCAGCTTCTTTGAGCACGACGGGCAGCCCTACTGTGAGGTGCACTACCATGAGCGGCGAGGCTCACTCTGCTCCGGCTGCCAGAAGCCCATCACGGGCCGCTGTATCACCGCCATGGCTAAGAAGTTCCACCCTGAGCACTTCGTCTGTGCCTTCTGCCTCAAGCAGCTCAACAAGGGCACCTTCAAGGAGCAGAACGACAAGCCTTACTGTCAGAACTGCTTCCTCAAGCTCTTCTGCTAGGCGCCTTTCTTGGCCCTTCTGCCCTGGCCCAGCCTCCCCAACTGCTACTGTGACCCAGAGGCCTTGCCCTGAAACTGGAACGCGCGTCCTCGGCTGGTGCAGGATGGCGAGAGGGCCTGCTCTTCTTTCCCCCCTGCCAGAGCCACGGCCTTCCTCCTCCTGCAGCCCTCCCCAGGCTGTCAGCTCTTCATGCTCCCTGAGAGGTGGAGGCTGGAGGGCCCCGCCCTGCACCGTGTGTGTCCCCATGACCCCGCCTGGCCTGGCCAGCGCCCCACACTGGAGCCGTCTCTTACTCATACTTTGGCAGTGCAGCAAGGGGGAAGGGCAGGCAGGGTCAGATGGGGTCTTTTTTTATCCTTCTCGCCCCATCCCGACCTCATTATCCTTGTCCTGAGAGTATTGGGGGATTCCGGCTCCCTTCAGACAATGCCAGCATAAATCCACCTGTCCAAGGGTGGAAATGTTCGAGGGGCCGCGGAAGGTTTCTTGCGCTCCTCCTGCCCTTCCAGTGTCCCCAGGCCTAGGCCCCTCCCCCCTCCCCCCATAACTGCTCTGGTTCTACTGAGAAAGGCCTCTCCAGCAATAATGTTTTATAGTCACTTCCTCCGCCTCTGGGACGGCATGAGGTGGGGAGTTTCCCCCTGTGCCTGGACACTGTACCGACTTTGATAGATTTCTACACTGAGGTTTGAATTCATATCGTCTGAGTTGCTTTTACTTCTCTATACAACATGATTTTGAAAAGATTTTAAAGATGTCCCCTTTTGTACTCTCCTCATCCATGGCCACTGGTCCTGTTGGCGTCGATGGCTGTGGTGTGGGGTTTGCCTTGTACTGAGGGCTTGGGGTGGGAAAGCAATTTGTATTTTATTTTTTCTTAGCACAAGCAGGTGAACTGGGAGCAGCTCTGTGACTCCCCTTCCTTAACTTCACAGCTCACCAGGACTGTTTTATAAACTGCTGTATTTTAAAACCCCTTCCTGGATACTACCTGGGCCAGCAAGCTCTTAACTGAAACTGGCCTCAGGGTGTCTTGCCCTTGGGGGCCTAGAATTCTGAACCTCATCCGTCCTGTTCCTGAGGGAAGAGAAGGGGAAAGTACACTTTGGGGGTGCTGATTCCTGTCTAAGTAAGCCATCGGGAGCATTTGCTCCCCTGTTAACTTTTTGGCAACAAAGAGAACCCAGCAAACATCTTGGCCTCCTCACCGCTTCTCTATGGCTCTTCTGCCTCCTCAGGAAAGCTGGTATCTGGTCGTGTTGATTCCACTGGCGCCATCACTTCCCCAAATTTCCTGCCCTCCCTGGAGACTGGAGGTTTGGGAAAAAGGGCCCAGGTGGTTGCAAGGGGGGCCTGATAGGACTCGGGGCAGTGGGATAGGATCCTGCTAAAGTAGTGGGACACCCCCAGAGTTCTGGCCCTCACAGATGAAACAGGAGCAGGCAAGCCTGGGGTTCTGGGTCAGCAGAAAGGGGCCCCCGTGGGGTCTAAAGTGAGGAAGATCCAGACCACTCCACTAGACTCACAGCAGAGGCTGAGCATGCGGGGGTCTCAGAAGAGGGTCCCCTCCTTCGAGGCGGGACTGGGAGCAGCCCTGGTCTGAGGAGGTCAGCCAGGCCCCTCCAAAGGTCTGATGTCTCCACTTCCACCCATAGGCCTTATTGCTCTGTTTACAGGGACCTGCCCCAGGCCCCTCCCCTAGGGGGACGGGGTTTCTGGGGTCCACCCTCTGGGTCAATGGTTATTTGATGATTTTATTTTATTTTTTTCTCTGTAAACTTCTAACCTGGCTTTTCCCCATGTCAGTTCCTGTGATTTATGCCAATAAAGTTTGCCATTATTTTCACCCATGCCTAGTTCCTTTTCTTGGCGGTCTGAGGTAACAACTTAGTACCAGAAGAGAAACCAAACCTTTCCCAGACTCATGGGGACCATATTGAAGGTAACTCAGTGATGTTCCCTTAATTGAGGCAGAAAGCCCCCTGGGGATGGGATCCCTGCCTGAGCTTTGCTCTTCCCTCAGCAGTTGGTGAGGAGAAGCAGGAGGAGCAGTGTTGGGCCCCGTTTAGTGGGTCATGTCCTGCCCTAGTGCTTGGGTGTCACTTCCCTGAGGGAGGGCATCCTCATGTGGGCCTGTGGGTGGCCTCACACTTACAGAACCGGAAGGAGGTTTAGAGAAGAGAACGGACATGCACAACACAGTCCTCTTAGTGAGCTCAAAGGTGGGATGTGAACCCAGAGCTTGCCTCTGCCTGTGTTCCTGCTTTGACCAGACACCACCCCCTCAATGTGTTGGCACCACACCTTGGGTGTGGAACCTGCCCAGCAGAAGTTGGCGAACTTAGAGTGGAGGATGGGTCTCTACTTGTCCTCCTAGTGGTCATGTCCATATTTGCATGCTTCCTTCTTGCCTGAGCCAGAACTCCAGTGCGGGGGAGGGGGGGCCTCCTGGATAGCATTGTTCCCCTTTGAGATGCTTCACAATTTCCCTGTTCTCTGGAATGGTTTTCCAAAAGGAGCATGTTGATTTCTAGTTGGTATCTTGGCCATTTCACAGTGAGCTCAAATGGAAATTACCTTGGACCCTCACCCAAAGGTGATGACGGTTCCTTCCTGACTATTTCGAATTTATTTTATTTATAGAAATGGATATGGCACATTTCACTGTAGTTTGCTTTTTCACTCAGCTGTACTTTGTGAGTATTTTCCCGTGTCAATAAATATACATCTGCATCATTTTCTAATGGCTTCATGATATTCCATTATATTGATGTACTACAATTAGAGATGGTATTTATATCATCAGAGCCAGGATGTCCTCGGAAAGGTACCATTGAGTGTGTATATACTTGGAAAAGTGCATTTGGGGAGAGACAGCCTCAAGGTTTAGAAGGGACTGTATAGCATCGTGAGACTCAGGGGCTTTGTACTTGCTTCTAGATTTCAGTTCCAAAACCATTGTTTATTAGGGCTGAGCAAGCTGTTTAACCCATGAATTTTCTCATTGATAAACGGAAATGCTAATACTGTACCTCCTCAGGGTTGCAAAGATTCACAGCAGTAACGTGTACAAAGTACTTAGCACAATGCTGAGCACGCAGTAATACACTGTCATTAAAAAGATCTTAGCAGGACGCCTGGGTGGCTCAGTTGGTTAAGCGACTGCCTTCGGCTCAGGTCATGATCCTGGAGTCCCGGGATCGAGTCCTGCATCGGGCTCCCAGCTCCACGCGGAGTCTGCTTCTCTCTCTGACCTTCTCTTCGCTCATGCTCTCTCTCACTGTCTCTCTCTCTCAAATAAATAAATAAAATCTTTAAAAAAAAAAAAAAGATCTTAGCAGTAACTGACTCCAACAGTTCTCTAAACAGCTGGTCATCAGAGGCACTAGGAGGCTTTGAAACAAAAATACAGAAACTTCTAACTTGAAAGGGTGAAGGTGGAACACCCCTTCTGCCCTAGGGTCTACCTCAGTCATTACCAGAAAGAAAAAATTATTGATCTAACACAAGTGTTCAAATAAGTGTTGAATGAATGCATAATAAAAAACTAGAAATCCTCCTACATTTCAGGGACTGTGTTAAGACTTAACACATGGGGGTGCCTGGGTGGCTCAGTGGGTTAAGGCCTCTGCCATCCGCGTGGGTCATGATCCCAGGGTCCTGGGATTGAGCCCTGCATTAGCTGTCTGCTCAGTGGGAAGCCTGCTTCCCCCCACCCCCTGCCTGCCTCTCTGCCTACTTGTGATCTCTGTCTGTCAAATAAATAAATAAATAAATAAATCTTAAAAAAAAAAAAAGATACGTATCTCATTTAATCCTCATAGCAACTCTAGAATGTGCTTACTTCATTATCCCTATTTTACAGTTAAGGAAAAGGAAACAGAGGATCAGCAAGGTGAAATCACTTCCTAAGATAACACAGTTAGCAAGCGGTAGAAAAGGATATGGATCCAGGTCGTCATCTTCTCCTTCTCCTTCTCCTTCTCCTTCTTCTTCCTTTTTTTTTGGATCCAGGTTTTCTGACTGCAAACCTTGCATTCATTCAGTCAACAAATATTTATTATGTGCCTGCTATGTGTCAGGCGCAAGACAAAGGTCTCTGCTTTGTGGAGCTTGCTTTCTTGCAGGGAGAGACAGACAACCAACAACATAGTAAGTTATATAGTGTGTTAGGAGGTGGAAGTGCTAAAAAAAAAAAAAAAAGAAAGAAAAGAAACGGAAAGAAAGAAAGAAAAAGGTGGAAGTGCTACTGAAAAAATAGAATAGAGTAAGGGGGAAGTAGTAGTGGATTTTTGGGTAATTTTAAATAAGGCGATTGGGTAGGCCTCCTTGAGCACATGATATTTGAACCAAGACTTGGAGTTAATTCCGTGGATATCAGCAAGGAGTCTTCCGGGAGAGGGACTAGCTATTTATTGCACGACCCCTCAAGTGGGAGCGTGTTTTGGAAAAACACCAAAGAGCATCGTCTGGCTGGAAGGGAGCGTCAGTAGGAAAAGAATGAGATTATAGGGGTGGAGGTCTAGAGCAGATCCTGTAGGGTCTTGTAGGCAGTTTAAGTTTTAAGCTTTTTCTCTGAGCAAATTCGAAACTTTTGAGGAATTCTGAGCAGATGAGATAATGATCTGACTTAGGTGTTAGAGGGTTCCTCTGTCTTGGTAGGGGGAAGAACAAACTATAGAGTAGACAAGAGACCATGCTGTTTCTAACGCGTGTGCAATTATGCCTCAGCTCCACATCGTACTCTTCTGTTTGTGATTTAACCAGGTGTCAGGAGAAAACTTGAACGCTCAGCGCCCAAGCTCTAGCCCCTGAACGTGAGCGGCTCCAGGCCAGCAGAGGGAAGCAGCTTCGAGACAGCTACTCCAACATAAGCGGCGCCTTCTTTAACGGCTTTATTTAAAGACGGCTTCCCGTTGGGGCCAGTGGCAGCAATATTATCCAATGGCTGTCTACCCCAGTTTCGCGTCACTAGATAGGCGTCGGCGCCAGCCAATAGGTGGGGACACTGTCCTCGTCTTCTGATTGGCCGCTTCGTTCACATATAAAAGGTGTGCGCCGGCGCGCGGCCTTCCTCTCTCCAGGCGTCCTCGTGAGAGGTTTGTGTGGCTGCTGTGGCCGCACTGGGACCCGGCGGCGGGAGAGATGGGTTGGGTGGGGTTTCTTTGTGGGATCTTGGGAGGGGGCGGGTCCGGGCCTGTCCGGCCTGGGGCCTCGGCGGTGGCTTGCGCTCTCGGAGTGGCGGCGACGGCGGCAGCCCCAAGTCGGGCTGGGGGGCGTCCACGCGTGGCCTACCCTGTGTAGGCCTCGGCCTTGGAGCGCGATGGGGCCGTGGTGATGGGTGTAGGGGGGTGTCTGAGTTCCTTTCCTCTGCGCAGTGACATCGTCTTTAAACCCTGCGTGGCAATCCCTGACGCACCGCCGTGATGCCCAGGGAAGACAGGGCGACCTGGAAGTCCAACTACTTCCTTAAGATTATCGTAAGTGCGGGGATGGGTCGCCATCGCCCATATGCTGCCTGGGGCCTGGGCGCTAATAGGAATCATGAACTGTCATGTGTTGAGCACGTCCTGGGTGCCAGCTGCTGAACGACCATTTCAGGCAAATCTCGTTTAGTTTTCACAGTCTGCGGAGATCTGTCCCCCCCCCCCCCCACCCCCCCCTTTTTTTCCCGCCGGGGGGGGGCCCCCCCCCCCCCCCCCCCCCCCCGAATCCTTGTTGCAGGTAAATGGGTTCAGGCAGTTTAAGTGGCTCCTGAGTTGACACCATTCATACTCCCGTCTGTCTGGTTTCCAGAGAGCACTCATCATCCTTCTGCTCTTCTGTCTCCGCTTTGGGAAGGCCCATGAGTGACTCACTGCGAAGTGGCAACTTTTTGCATATTTAGGTTCCCTCAAGATACCAAATACCCTGTGAACGTTCTCTTGGATGGTCTCCGTGGCCCGGGTGGGGGAGTCTTCCCTGCGCAGAAAGGAGACCCTGCTTTTCTTCAGGCATTAGGCTGCCTTGTGGAGCTTTGTCTCTTCTCCCGTTGATCACGAACGTTTTCAGATACACAGAGAACTTAAAAGGATTGTCCAGTCGTAACCACAGTTTAGATTCTGCAAGCAACGTCTTGTTGTACTTGTTTTACCTCGTGCTTAACATGGTTTACAAATCTAACCTTGTTTGGAATAGTCGTTTTTTCTGTTGATGCAGCCATTTAATGAATCAGAAACATGTCTTATAATTGGAAAAAATTAAAAATGCTCCAATAAAAAAAATCGAGGGGTTGAACGGAGATACCTCATTTTCACCATTCATACTCAAGGGTACAAATCTTTGATGCAGGCTGTCAATTTTGCAAGTCAGGTGGCTCCCAGTGGGAGGAATTGTCCCAATTTCTGAATCACTTCAAACGCCTAGAAGAAAGGGAGTGAGATGGAAGCCAGTGATTATGGGATTTGGTTTCTTTTGATATTTTCTCTTTCCTCCTGTTAACCATTGTTTCTGGCTTGTTTTTGTAGCAACTTTTGGATGATTATCCAAAATGCTTCATTGTGGGAGCAGACAATGTGGGTTCAAAGCAGATGCAGCAGATCCGCATGTCCCTCCGCGGAAAGGCTGTCGTGCTGATGGGCAAGAACACCATGATGCGCAAGGCCATCCGAGGGCATCTGGAGAACAACCCAGCTCTGGAAAAGTCAGTTAATTCTCTTGGGCATCTTTGTCCTCCCTTCTCAGAGCCCTTCTCCCTTTTCCTGGAGAAGAATGGTGCTGAAAGGTGACTGTCTCCTGTCAACTTCTCTTTGCAGACTGTTACCTCATATCCGGGGGAACGTGGGCTTTGTGTTCACCAAGGAGGACCTCACTGAGATCAGGGACATGCTGCTGGCCAATAAGGTAAGGAGAGAATCAGGACGGCTAACGAGATCTTATCGCTTATTTTGACTCCTTAAAAGCAAAACTGATCATTTTCAACTTGTGTTTGTGGAGAGAAGACTTCTCACTGTTGTTTCCGTGTAGGTGCCAGCTGCCGCCCGTGCTGGTGCCATAGCCCCATGTGAGGTCACTGTGCCAGCCCAGAACACTGGTCTGGGGCCCGAGAAGACCTCCTTCTTCCAGGCTTTAGGCATCACCACTAAAATCTCCAGAGGCACCATTGAAATCCTGGTGAGTGGACTTGGCTTGCCAGTGCTAGCCAGGCAAGTTGTGGGGACTTGGTTTCTGTGGGCCTGCTGGCTGTCCTGGTGTTGACTGCCAACCGTTACCTTGTTCTTCAGAGTGATGTGCAGCTGATTAAGACCGGAGACAAAGTGGGAGCCAGCGAAGCCACGCTGCTGAACATGCTGAACATCTCCCCCTTCTCCTTTGGGCTGATCATCCAGCAGGTGTTTGACAATGGCAGCATCTACAACCCTGAAGTGCTTGACATCACAGAAGAAACTCTGCATTCTCGCTTCCTGGAGGTAAAAGCTGTCCATTTCAGGCCCTTGGTTAATGGTTGAGAGCCTGGCCAGTTTCAGACTGCATCCTGGCTACACACCTGAAATTAGCCACATAACCAAGGACAATGATTTAATCTGTTGACTTTGGTTTCCTCGTCTGTAAAACAGCAGTAATAATACAAGGTTGTTGAGGGATTTAATTAATTAATCAGTATAAAGCCTAACAGCACTGGGCAAATAGGGCCATTGTTACTCTAAGACCTGCAGTAAAACCTGAGATTTTGAGTAGTGTGTCCTGAGTCAGAGGAGAAATGAGAAAAATGAAGACCGTGTATAAGTAAATGTTGCCAGGTACCCTGTTTGGGGAGAATTGATTTTTCCTGAGACTAGCTGGCTTAGTTTTTGCCGTTAAAATATCTTTTAATTGATGAATAAGGAGATAGAAGATATAATTCCTTTTTTGTTTTCTTGGACAAATGAGAAATTGCGTTTAATATATATAGTTTTTATTATTTGGAAATTTTATTAGTGGATGAAATTTATATCTGCAATTAGCTTAACCTTTTTTTTTTTGTTCTCACAGAACTGAATGGTTAGCTTAGTTTACATTTTCATAAAATGGTGACTTTTGAAGTAAGTGCCATCATGGTATAGGAAATAATCATGTTGGCAAATAACCATGTTGGAAATAGGGGCAAAAAGCATTTATAAATTACTGCGTCTGAATTGCCCTGCCAGAAGCATTTGGTGTGAGGTAAGCGCCCTCTGTGAGACATAGCAAGTCAGTCTTGAAGTCTTGCCTGCTGTTGAACTTCGCTTGGACTTCACGGTCCTGACTGTAAGTTACCTAGCTTAGTTGACATGGAATTTTTTTCCTCCCCTCATAGGGTGTCCGCAATGTTGCCAGCGTATGTCTGCAGATAGGTTACCCAACTGTTGCATCAGTGCCCCATTCTATCATCAATGGATACAAGCGGGTCCTGGCTTTGTCTGTGGAGACTGATTACACCTTCCCACTTGCTGAAAAGGTAAAAATCCCATTAGGACCACAGTGGCTCTGATGGGATAAATAGATGGTAGCATGCTTAGTTGCGTTTAATGATCATATTGTACAAAGTAGATTTATTTTTAAGAGTTTCCTTAAGAAGTTGGGGGGCAGGGGAGGTGTGTCCTTGACTTTAGAAATGACAAGAAACCAGAAGAGGGGTTAGTTGATGGATAAGAGCTGGGTCTAAGCTTACCAGGCCATACCCAAGCTGTCTTGCCTGATCATCTCCAAGAAAGGCTCCAGGGAGGGCTTTAGTGGCTGAGAAGTTGTTGGCCATTGAACTAGAGCTGAGGGGTTGTGGGTAGCAGAGGTTGTGAATGACCATTTTGATCATGAACTTTTCCTCTTGCTTCAGGTCAAGGCCTTCTTGGCTGATCCATCTGCATTTGTGGCTGCTGCCCCTGTGGCTGCTGCCACCACTGCTGCACCTGCTGCTGCCGCAGCCCCAGCCAAGGTTGAAGCAAAGGAAGAGTCGGAGGAGTCGGATGAGGATATGGGATTTGGTCTCTTCGACTAATCAGCAAAAAGCAACGAATTCAGCCAAGTTTATTTGTGAAACAAGGAAATAAAGGCTTACTTCTCTTAAGTGTCTCTGGACTCTTCATTTTGTGCATTTTGAGGTTCATAATGCTTTGTACTAGAAACTAGAGCCATGGTGGAACAGTAGAGGTTTATCTGAAGTTGACATTTCAGTGTCCTTTTTTTTTTTCTTTCCAGTGTTCTTGTAATTGAGGTGCTGCTTTCCCAGCAGCTGGGATCATGACCTGAGCTGAAGTTCTGACGCTTAACTGACTGAGTCACCCATGTCCCCCAAATACTATCCAGCTTTAGCTGTTTGTTTTTTGTTTTTGTTTTTGTTTTTTTAAAGTAATCTCTACCCAACTCTGGGCTTGAACTCACAACTCAGAAATTGAGAGTTGCATGCCCCACGGACTGCCAGCTGGTCTCCCTAACTGAATTTCTATTACACCAGAATTCTTATTTCCATGGCTATCCGGCCACTAGTCTGGGTCCCTCAGATATTTTGAGTAGGTGGTGACCAAGATAAAACGTGATTGCTGCAAGGGTAGGGGTTTCCTTGTGGTTGTTAGAAATCTGTACTGGATCTTGATGGAAAATTATTTGTTGTAACTAGGTTGACTACAGTTTGAAGGTCATTGCTAAGAGGGTCAACAGCTAAGCTGCACAGACCCCTTTCTTTACACCGTAGTCTGTAGAGTTGACCCATCTGCACAATGAAAATTAAGACCATGTCCCTTGGACCGTGAGGTCCTTTACTGCCCTCAGGCTCCCACCCTGTGGCCTTGCCTACGTCCCAATCTGGAACATTTTGTCCTGTTCCCCTCTCAGCTCTACAATACTTCCTGATAGCCAGAGTTCCCCTTTGTTTTCTAACTCAGCATTGTCTGCCACTGGTTACAAGCTCAGGAGAAGATGCGAGTTCGCTGACTCCCTTTTACCTAGGTTAGTTCTGCCATTTAAGAATCTCATTTCCTGGGTGCCTGGGTGGCTCAGTGGGTTAAGCCGCTGCCTTCGGCTCAGGTCATGATCTCAAGGTCCTGGGATCGAGTCCCGCATCGGGCTCTCTGCTCAGTGGGGAGCCTGCTTCCTCCTCTCTCTCTCTCTGCCTGCCTCTCCATCTACTTGTGATCTCTCTCTGTCAAATAAATAAATAAAATCTTTAAAAAAAAAAAAAAATCTCATTTCCTTAAAGAATGTGGCCTTCGCTTGGCACAGGCCACGTGGGGCCATACCTGCGAACTCAAGCGGGTCGAAGACTACGGGGTGGTCTCACCACATTACAAATCCTCAAAGACCTTCGTCTCCCACGAGGCCAGGCTGTGAAGGGCCCCGGGGTTGGCCTCCACTATCGCCGGCGCCGGTTCAGGCACTCCAACCCCATGCCCGCCTCCTAGCCCGGGCTGTTGCGGCCGCCGTCCCGCCCGGGGGCGCCAGGCCCGGGCCCGGCGGGCTCCTGGCCTCGCCCTGCCGCGTGGGCCCGCGCTATGACCCGGAAGCGCTCCGGAAGCGGTTCCGGAGTCAGCGCCGGCAGGATGGCGGCGGACACGCAGGTGAGGCGGGCGGCTGCGGGGCCAACGCGGCCAGTGACTGGGTGTGGACGGCGGCCGTCGAGCTAGACCGCTCTTGCCTCTGGCCTAGGGGTATTGGGGGGCAGTGGTTGCGGAGGGCGCGGCCCCAGCGCCGTCTCCGGCCGACCCTTCGCGGCTCTTGGTCCGGCCCGGCCCGCGCGGCGCACACCGATCCCGGACTGGAGGAGGCAGGGGCTCCGGCCTGGGCTTCGGCTGCTGGCGCCCGGTGGGGCCCTCCCTCACCCTGGAGTTGCAAAAGTTCACCTTTACGAGTCTTTGCTGCATTTCTCCGAGCTCTCGGGCAGTGAGCCCCGGCCAACGCCGGCTCGTCCTTAAACTTTACGTTCAGCAAACGTTTCTCGAGTACCCACGGTGTGCAGGGACTTAGAGCACAGGCTTTGCATTTATACAGTTTGAGTCCATCTCGCTGATTTCCGTGAGATCCCCGGCAACTTACTTAGCTCCGCCAAGTGTCAGTCTTTTCGTCTATAAAATGGGGCTAAGGTAGTACCTACGGTAGAGGCTTGTGAGGATTCAGTGAGATAAAGTATATGTTATACGTTATACGTTGGTGGTTGTTCTTAGGACCAGGGTTGGAAGTAAAAGAACCGTTACTACTTTGGAAGAGCCTTACCATCCTTGAGTGTAATACCTCGTAGTTTGGGAAGGACTTGGGAAAAACTTTTTCCTCCACCTTAGCCTCGATTATAGTCACGAGTGTTTTAGAGTGAAAAGACAATAATATGGGAAAAAGAAACCCGTGTCTAAGGGACAGCTTGGCTTACTTGGATCTCCCGGGAGAGGAGACTAATTGATTTTGATAGGGAGGCCCTGAGACCCGAGAGTGAGCACTTAGGGGACATTTGGGAGTTGTGTTTTGAGTATTATCTGTGCAGGGGGCTGGTAATTTGTTTCAAGTGTGTTATACTGAATCCTGGAAAGAAAAGCTTACTCTCTTGGGTATCTTGGAAGGGGTTAGGGGACACACATTGAATGTTTAACATTAATACTCAAGTGGAGAAACGTCTCTCAAGAGCTGTGGTGTTCGTTATGGTAGCCATGTGGGTATTTAATCGCTAGTTAAGTTAGTTAAAGGTAAATGAAATGAAAATTTTAGTTCTTCAATTGCTCTAGCCACATTTCAGTGTGTGGATAGCTATGTGTGGCTGCTGGCCACTGTACTGGACGGTGCAGAAGAACAATTTCCATCATCACAAGGTTCTTTTGGACAGTGCCACTCTAGAGAGAAAACTGTGATCTCTAAAGCTGTTTGCATCTGGTCACACCAACAAAAGACTTCTGTAAAAGATCTTGGTGTGCATTTCTTCAGTTTTCTGATGGGGCCTCAATTCATTTTCTGATTAAGAGAAAGAAGAGCCTTAAACCTAAAAAGTTCTTTCAACTTTGTGAGAGAAACTGTGGCCAAGAATCTAATATTATCCTAGAAAGACAGCTATGTGGGAATTCTAGATAGAGAGTGGGCTGTATTCATGCATCTATTTTTGATGTCTCCTCAGCCCTCACTAAAACTAGTGAAAGGTTTTTTTAAAAAAAAAGTAATCCCACAAGGATTGGGAGAATGGGGAGCAGACAACACCAGCAAACTTTTGGAAACTACAAAGTGATGAATGGCAAGGATTTAGCAGACCCAAGGAAAATGACTCCTAGGCCAACAGTTGGGAACGCTGAGAAGCAGCCTGATTCAAATGGCAGAATTTCTGACAGATGAGAGCTGGGGGTATCAGCTAACCTCTGAAAGTGAGGGTGAGTTAGGAGGGGTCAGTTAGGAGGATTGGATGAAAGCCCTTTTCAGATGCAGTCAGATCCCCAGCTGTCTTTCTCCACCTTGGCAAAAGCCTGGACTTTTTTTTTTCTCAGGAGTGTGTAAAACAGGATCGCTGGGAGGACTAGTGTAGGAGGCCCAATATCCAAGGAGGTCATCTGCAGAGTAATTCAAGAAACTTGCCCCGCAACTGGAGGGTGTGTTTCCAGACCAAAAATGCTCAGCACAATAGATGAAAATAGACTTGCAACAAAGCACATTAGTGTGAAACTTTAGAACCTAGGACACAAAGAGAAGATCCTAGACGTTTGCAGGGGGGAAAAGTCAGGTCTTGTACAAAGGAGCAAAAATCAGAATGACACTGGACTTGGTAACAACACTGAAAGCTGGAGTTCAGTGAGAAATGTCTTTGGTAGTCTGAGGGAAAATGATTTCAACCTAGTATTCTGTATCCAAACAAACTTAAGTCAGCTGTGAAGCTAGAACATTTTCAGATTTGCAAGGACTTCACAAAATGGAGGATATGCTCCATCTAAACATAAGAGAGAGTACATTTTCAGGTGATACGCTGTGTCCCATCTGTAGAGGATCACCTGCCAAATTGGGGCAGGTCATCAAGTTCTGGGAGACACTTCTTCAGGAAGGTGGAATTTGGTAGAATACCTGATCTGCCCAAATGTCCTGAGATTTAGACAAGTGGCAAAAAGTTTGGGATCGAAATGCAAATTAGACCACATAAAACAAAGCAAACTGAGGCAAGGTGGGAAAGGGCATTTATTAACTCCAGGGTAAATAAAGCTGTATAGGATAGTAGCATAGTGTATTAAATGGAGGTTGAAGGACGCCTGGGTGGCGCAGTCAGTTAAGTGTCTGCCTTTGGCTCAGGTCATGATCCCAGGGTCCTGGGATTGAGTCCTGCCACAGGCTCCTTGCTCAGCAGGGAGCCTGCATCTCTCTCTGCCTGCCTGTCTTTCTCTCTCTCTCTGTCTCTCTGACAAATACATACAGTCTTTAAATGGACGTTGAATGGGGCGCCTGGGTGGCTCAGTTGAGCATCCAGCTCTTGATCTTGGCTGCAGTCATGACCTTGGGGTCGTGGGGTTGGTCGCCACACTCAGCTGGGAGCCTGCTTTAGGTTCTGTTTCACTCTGCTCCTTCTTCCGGTTGCTCGGGTACGTGTGTACATGCTCTCTCTCAAAAAATAAGTAAATAGGGCGCCTGGGTGGCTCAGTGGGTTAAGCCGCTGCCTTCGGCTCAGGTCATGATCTCAGGGTCCTGGGATCGGGTCCCGCATCGGGCGCTCTGCTCAGCAGGGAGCCTGCTTCCCTCTCTCTCTCTCTGCCTGCCTCTCTGTCTACTTGTGATCTCTGTCTGTCAAATAAATAAATAAAATCTTTAAAAAAAAAAAAAAGTAAATAAATAAATAAAATCTTAAAAAAATTAATTAGAGGTTGAATGCCTACCATTTATATGCCGTGTAAACACTGACTACTGAGCTAGCCCATATTATGGAACTGAGGAATTATGTTGGGGAAAAGGGGAGGGTATGAGGTGAGGTTGGAGAAAGAGCTACTATAAAGGTAACAAAACTGGGGCGCCTGGGTGGCTCAGTGGGTTGGGCCTCTGCCTTCAGCTCAGGTTGTGATCTCAGGGTCCTGGGATCCAGCCCCACATTGGGCCCTTTGCTTGGTGGGGAGCCTGCTTCCCCCCGCCCCCCGCCTGCCTCTCTGTCTACTTGTGATCTCTCTCTGTCAAATGAATAAATAAAATCTTAAAAAAAAAATAAAAGGTAACAAAACTGAAAAATCAAGTAGTAGTGGCACAGACAAGTTATTTAGAGAATGGGGGTAACTCCCAAAATCATGAGCCAGAATTGGTGAGAGGGTGCTCTTGGGGAGTGAAGGCAAGAGACTGGTTTTTCTAGCAGACTTCCCAGAACTCTTCAGCTTTTTTTTTTTTTTTTGAAGTATAGTTGACATGACATTGACTCTTTAATTATCTGCATGTATAACTATAAAAACAAAAGACAGTATTCAAACAATCACTTACGTGGAAGACAGTTTTGGCATGAGTTTACTCATTGCCAGTAGAATTATATCAGGGATTTAAATGTAAGAAAAACTTAGCATAATTTTGTTTCTCTATCCACCCTTGAATCTTACTTTGCTAATTAGACCTGCCTCTGAAATAGTTCCCCTCAGTGCAGGGGAGGCAGCTGTGCTAACGTGGATGGCGTTTGAAAGCTAAGGGTTGGTTGGCAGTGGTTTATAGACCTCTCAGTTTCAGGCTTAGTTTAAAAAATGCAGCTGCTATGGCTTTCAGGCCCAGTCTGAGCAATGGCTTCTCTCTGGGAGTCTGCTCTTTTCATCACGTGTAAAGTGGGGGGACTGATGCCTACCGCAAAGGCTTGTTGGTGGTAGTGGCTGACCTCGTGCTGAGAGAAGAGTAAATGCTCTACACAGGCTCTCTCCCTTAGCCTCTAACCGTCCTGCGAGGTGGGTGCTGCGTGGTATACACGGGGAACTGGTGGTCAAGGAGATGACCTAATCTTTTTTTTTTTTTTTTAATTTTTTTCTTGAGCTTTTATTCTTTTTTTTTTCTTTTTCTTTAAAGATTTTATTTATTTATTTGACAGACAGAGATCACAAGTAGGCAGAGACAGGCAGAGAGAGAGGGGGAAGCAGGCTCCCCGCCGAGCAGAGAGCCTGACGTGGGGCTCGATCCCAGGACCCCGAGACCATGACCCGAGCCGAAGGCAGAGGCTCAACCCACTGAGCCACCAAGGTGCCCCTAATCTTTTTTTTTTTTTTTAAGGTTTATTTATTTATTAGAGAAAGAGAGGGGGAGAGAGTGTGCAGGGGAGAGGGGCAGAGGGAGAGAGAGAATCTTAAGCAGACTCCCCACTGAGCACGGAGCCCAGTGCAGGGCTCAATCCCATGACCCTGAGATCATGACCTGAGCCGAAGTCGAGTTTGACACTTAACTGACTGAGCCACCCAGGGGGTCCAAGGAGATGATATAATTTGACTGAATTTCCACAGCTGGTAAGAGGCAGAACTGGGGTTACGTCTCTTGACTTTCCACCCTTCAGCCACTGTGCCCTCACTGGATTTTACATAATCCTGAAAGGGCATTTTCTGTCCTAAGGTTTTGGCCTTTTGCTTTGCCTCTTCTTGTCTAAACTTTGAAGTAATGTATGTTGACTGCTTGACTGGGTTTAAGAAGTACGTGTCACCCCGGGGTGATTTGGCCCCCAAGAAACTTTTCACAGTGTCTGGAGACAGTGTAGATTGTCAACTGAGGCAGAAGGAGTGGAGTGTTGTTACTGGCGTTGAGGGGTTAGAAGCCAGGAATGCCATTCAGAATCCTACAACGTGGGGTGCCTGGGGGGCTTAGTGGGTTAAAGCCTCTGCCTTCAGCTCAGGTCATGATCTCAGGGTCTTGGGATCGAGCCCCGCATTGGGCTCTCTGCTCAGCGGGGAGTCTCCTTCCCTTCCTCTCTCTCTGCCGGCCTCTCTGCCTGCTTGTGATCTCTGTCTGTCAAATGGATAAATGAAATCTTAAAAAAAAAAAAAAAAATCCTACAACGTAGGAAGATGGCTTCACAGCAAGAATTACCCAGCCCTAAATGTCTGCAATGTGGAGGTCGAGAAACTTTGGGTTAGAGGGAACCACACTGAACTCTGTACCCCCTTCCCCAGTGCATGAACGCGCGCGCGTGCTCACACACACGTGCGCGCGCGCACACACACACACACACACACACTCTCATTGTTTTGTAGTTTGCTGAAATTTCTGCTGTGGGTTTGGTCTTCACAGGTTTCCGAGACACTAAAACGTTTTGCTGGGAAGGTGACAACAGCCAGTGTGAAGGAACGGAGAGAAATCCTCAATGAACTGGGGAAATGTGTTGCTGGAAAAGGTATTTATTTTACATCGATGTGGCTGAGAGACGGTTCCATTTCAGAGTAAATTGTGCTCTCTGTTTAGAACCATGGCTGCCTCTTCCTCTCAAAGCACCTTCTGCCTTCCTTGCTGTATTTGCTTGTTGTACTGTGCACTGAAACAGTTGGGTTAGTGAGAGCTGATCCACTTAGGTACCAGAGGTTTTTTACAGTTTTAACCATTTTGATTGGAAATATTCCCCTTTTTTTTTTTTAATAAAGATTTTATTTGAAAGAGAGAATGAGAGAGAGAGCATGAGAGCGGGGAGGGTCAGAGGGAGAAGCAGACTTCTTGCTGAGCAGGGAGCCCGATGCAGGACTCGATCCTGGGACTCCAGAATCATGACCTGAGCAGAAGGCAGTCGCTTAACCAACTGAGCCACCCAGGCTCCTGATTGGAAATATTTCTAAAAGATACCAAAAGTCTTAAGTAATTTATTAAATGCAAAAAACATTTTCTTTATCACTTGGGACCCCATTTTTCCCAGTTTGTTCGATGGAAGTCAGCAAGATGGTAATAGGTGATTTGACCAGTGAAGATTCCAAGGTCAAATTAAGTTTGAAAGATGTCATACTTTCTACTTCCCTCTGGGAGATTCACAGCATATTCCAGGAAGGTGTTCTAACTTTATGAAGCTTTCTTCAGTTCTAACTTTCTAAGGTTCTAACTTTATTAAGCTTCAAATCCAGTGTTTTCCTTTAACCTTTTTTTTGCTGAAAACCTGTTCAGGGTCTGGGGAACACATTTTGAGAAATACTGAGCACGTGTAGTTATCCTGATTCTGTACCACTCTGAGGGCTGTCCCTGCAACCCATTGAGGTGTGTAGGACTCATTTGCCTTCATATAACATTGTATGTTAACTATATTGGAACTGGGGGGAAAAAAAGACTGGTGTGCTTTGTTTTTCTTTTATCTTTTTTTAAGGTTTTATTTATTTGAGAGAGAGTGAGAGCGAAAGAAGAGAGCACATGAGCAGGGGCAGAGGGAGAGAGAGAAGCAGACTCCCCTGCTGAGCTGGGAACCCTGCACCGGGCTGGATCCCAGGATCCTGGGATCGTGACCTGAGCCGAGGGCAGATGCTTAACTAATTGAGCCACCCAGACGCCCCTTGGACTAGTTTGCTTTCATCCAGTAAATCCTAATTAGCTTCTGTTATCTTTTGGTATGTTTTTACTGTATAGCATTGGTTCTCAAAGTGTGGTCCCTGGGCCAGCAGCATCAGCATCATGTCAGAACGTGTTTGCGATACAGATTCTCAGCTCCATCCCAGAAACTCCGATTCAGAAACCATGGGGGCCCAGCCCAGCATCTGTGTTTCAGCAAGCTCTCTAGGTGACTGCTGCGTTTGCTGGAGTCTGAGAATCATGGCGGTGTAGAGTTGGGTCTCCCTGCCCCTCAGCTTTCACTTCCTGTGAGTAAGAGCCTGCTTCACCCAAGTGTTCATTTACTGCTTCTCATCCACCGGCGCCTGTTTACATACCCAGGCCTTTTAACGCTGCGCGTAAATTCCGTCCGTTCCTGTTTGTCAGCTTCTAAGAGGTTCTCTGCGTTAACGCTTCAGTGCACGAGTTTTACGGCAGCTTCAGAAGTCTCTCTGGTCACTTTTCGCGACAGGGTTGTAGTTAGAAAAGGCTGCCATGTGACAAAGTACTATCTGTACGCACCTTCCGAGCCACAGGGGGTGGCTCTCCTGCGATGGAACTGCTGGGTACTGCACTTTCCCATTTTATGGAGGAAGGCATTTAACGTGTGTGTGAAGTTTACGAACTACTCAAGACCTTTTCAGAGTGACTTCACTCTTCAGCCACCCTGAAGTTCTGCCACTCAGGGTGAATAATACTTGTAAGATGTGTAGTCCTCTTTGACGGGCAAGTTGGTGGTGGGAAGTTAACTGCTCGCATGAAATCTTTAGTTCTTGGGGCTCCTAGGTGGCTTAGTCGGTTAGGTATCTGCCTTTGGCTCAGATCATGATCCCAGGGTTCTGGGATCGAGTCCCACATCAGGCTCCCTGCTCAGCGGGGAGTCTGCTTCTCCCTCTCCCTCTGTGCTCTTTCTCTCTCAAGTAAATAAATAAAATCTTAAAAATTCTCGATTTTCTAATTTTCTGAGTCTAAGGAACCGGGTAGCAATAATCATTCTGGCCTCTCCTTTGTTAGGGTTGTAGATAACTAAGTGAGATAAGCAAAGGTGGGGAGAGGTATTTTCTGGTGGGTTGGGAGTTGAAGACTTTCTCAAAGCTGCCTAGCCCTGGATACAGATGGTCAGCACGGGCCAGCGCATGAAGCCCTGAGTTGCCTCTGAGGCTCTCCTCAGTCCTGCCTTCATGTACTTGAACCCTGAGGCTCACTGATGGAGTGTTTATTGTGCCTTCTCTTTCTAGTCACCAGCCTCTAGTGTAGGTGTCACTGATGAAGGGCTTGACTTGGGTCAGACAGGCTCTGTGTTCTAGCCATCGCCCTGCCATGTTCAGGCTGTGTGACCTGGTTCAAGTTACTTAACTTGTCTGAACCTGTCTCTTTGCTTTGACCGTGAAGACGGCAATAGTGTCTCCTTCAGAGGGTTAGTGTGAAGAGTAAATGAGAATATGTTTGGACGGTGCCTAACACTGTGCCTGGTTCTGCTGAGCACCCAGTGTATGTTAACTCTCAGCCACGACCTGTTTGCTGGCCCCAGTCACTCTTTTCCTTGGTCACTGAAATAGCCCCCAGTCCAGGTGACCAGTATAGTGTTCAGGGCCCTGGAGGGACGAGGTCCCTGCCCCTCGTTCATTTGTCCCCACCATTGGGGTACCTGAGGTGGGAGGTGCTGTGTGAGCCCTTGGCTCTCAGCGCCTCCCGTGGGAGTCTGCTCTACACTGTGGCTTATGTTCCCTCACTCACAGTCTCTCCCTTTCGTCTGCGTCCTTCAGTCCGGCAGGCAGAGCCGGCCACAGCTTGGTTTACCATTACTGACTCCTGTTGTTACAGCCAGAGTTTCTCTTTCACGCGGCTGACCTGCTTGGTTTCTTGGGCTTATGTTTCTTCATCTGAAAGTGGCCCGAGTCACATACCCACCTTACAGGGATTAAATGAGGAACCGTGTGTCAGTGCTTAGAGCAGGGCCTGGCACCTTACGAGTGCTAATTAAGTCCTCCTCTTCTTCCTCCTCATGTGTCCTGTGGGGCATTATGCATTCCCACACCTGCGCTTGTGCTCCTGTGGTTAACAGCACGCTGTACATCTCTCTCTGCACTTTTCCATAGCCTATGGATCTGTTAGGCCAAGCTGTGTGTCCTTAGAACCTTCGGAAGCCACTCCAGTTAGAGGTGCTCTGCCCTTCTCTGATCCCTCAGAGTACATTAATTTTGTCCTGTTTTTATCACTTACTTATTTATTTTTAAATATGTTATTTACGTATTTATCAGAGAACGAGAGAGCACAGACAGTGGGAGCAGCAGGCAGAGGGAGAAGTAAGCTCCTCACTGAGCAAGGAGCCCAACATGGGACTCGATCCCAGGAGCCTGAGATCATGACCTCAGCTGAAGACAGACACTTAACTGACTGAGCCACCCAGGTGTCCCAATTTTGTCCTCTTTTTAAAAACCATTTTTTAGGGGCGCCTGGGTGGCTCAGTGGGTTGAAGCCTCTGCCTTCAGCTCGGGTCATGATCCCAGGGTCCTGGGGTGGAGCCCCGCATCAGGCTTTCTGCTCAGCTGGGAGCCTGCTTCCCCCTCTCTCTGTCTCTGCCTGCCTCTCTGCCTACTTGAGATCTCTGTCTGTCAAATAAATAAACAAAATCTTTAAAAAAATAAATAAATAAAATTAAAAAACAAAACAAAAAACTATTTTTTAGAAGAAGCATAAAGAGTTCACGTACCGTAGGCAAACAGCCCACTTAATGTCCACAAACTAGATGCACCTGTGGAACCAGCACCCAGGCCTAAGAAGCAGAATCGCCCCAGTGCCCCAGAAGCAGCACTTGCCAGTGTGTTAGACTTTGAGGCCACCGCATCGTCTTAGTTTTGTTCATTTAACACATGTCCACCTGAGAATCTTTCTGTACCAGCTGTTTTCCTGGAGTCCGATTTTCCTGTGGGTTTTTCCTCCAGGGAATTCCACCTCTAACCTGCAGAAGTGTCCCATGGTAGAGATCATGTCTGGCGGAGTCCTGGCTCAAGCAGGTGCTCACGAAGTAGTTTTTATTGACTAATCTCTTCATGATGTTTGGTTTCAGATCTGCCAGAGGGAGCAGTGAAAGGGCTCTGCAAATTATTCTGCTTGACACTGCACCGGTACAGGTGAGTCCCAGCAGAAAGCCCTGTGCCTGCAGCTCTTTGCAAGAGAGGTGGTACAGGAGAGCAGTTAGAGCCCAGGCTTCGGAGCTGTGTCCCATCCTAGCTGTTGGATCCCGGCCAAGTTACTTAACCTCCTTGTGCCTCTGTTTTCCCTATCTGCAGAATGGGGATGGTGCTATTATCTGCCGCATAGGGGGTGGTTAGTAAGTGTGAGCTCCCAGAACAGTGCCTGCTACATCATGAGTCTGTCTGTACACTGTCAACAGTCATGTGGGTGGAAGGACTTGGCCTAGTTTGAGGCCCATAGTTAGTGTTCCATAAATGCCCGTGTTACCCTCACAGCCTTGATGGCTCATTTGCCCTTACTAGCTGCTTCTAGAACTCCAGGAGGAAGGAGATTTCTCTAGTTATTTCCTAATCCCATCATCTGTGAACCACTGGAATCTAGTACAATCCAGTTTTCCAGAGAAAGACCAGCGCTTGGCCTAAGCTGCATTGCCCCAGTGATCACCTTTCCCTTTCATTCCAACCCCTAGAGATGCAGCTTCCCGCAGGGCCCTGCAGGCAGCCATCCAGCAGTTGGCTGAGGCTCAGCCAGAAGCCACTGCCAAGAACCTTCTGCACTCTCTGCAGTCTTCAGGCATTGGCTCCAAAGCTGGTGTCCCCAGGTAAGAGAGAAAGGTATGGCCTACCGGGGCTTGCTGGAGTCCTGTTCGCAGAAGCTGTTGTAGATGAACTGCGCTGAGCAGGTGTGAGCATGTCTCTCTTTCCTCTCTGAAACTCTGAGTGGCACTAGTAGTCTGCCTGCTGCAGTGAAGGGAGGAGCCAGGATGTCAGGCTCAGTGGACAAACCACTTTCCTGAGGAACAGGGTTGGGAAACCAGTGGAAGCAAATGGCTGGTGGACACTAAATAGGGGAAACCATTTTTTTTTTTTTTTTTTTTTTTTTTTTGCTTCTATAGTTGTGAGTGCTAAGAGGAGGGAATTTGGCTGACAAGGCCTGCATTTCTTGTCCTGAGTGGTTACAGATGATCTATGAGGAACCAGTTTCCAGTTCTGCCCAGTCGTAGGTCAAGTGTGGGTCCTATATACCAGGCAGGGCCTTGTGTTGAGCATTTGTCCTCAAGATGGAGGCTACTTCTCTGCACTGACCCTTTGCCTCCTCACCCCTCCCCTCTGCAGTAAGAGTAGCGGCTCTGCTGCCTTGCTGGCCCTGTCCTGGACCTGCTTACTGGTGCGCATTGTGTTTCCCTCGAGAGCCAAGCGGCAAGGAGACATCTGGAACAAACTGGTAGGTTCTCTGGGTCTTTGGAGCAGTGAAGGTCACCTCTCTGCACAGAGTTGGGATGTGTTTAAGCACCTTCTCCGGCAAGTGCTCTTCTTGGTGCTTGGTAGCTGAGCGCTTTGAATTGTCCTGATGCGTGTGATTTTGATGGATGGTCATGAGGGCAGCCTAATGCCATTCATCTGCATATCACATATGTTGGAGCTTCTCTGTCAGGCATGGTGCTAGGCTTTGGGAGTACACTGATGAGCCAGAGAAAGACAGTTCCTGCCTTCATGGCATATGTGGAAGACTTACCAGGGCAGGGAAAACAGTGAGAAAGTAAATCAGAAAATGCAATAATGTAAATCATTTTGTTTTTTTTCTGGCTCATCATTCCTTCCGCTGTGTTTGGATTTCATTGTTGAACTGGCTGATGGAATGGAATTCTTGCAGTTTTGTGTTTTGATCCTTTAATTCCCTCCTCCCATTCTGTGCCTGCTTCTTCCACATTCCCTAGCTTGCCTTTCAACCTGTCTGCTCACCAGAGATAGCCCAAAAGGCCAGATTGGGAGGTTCATTTGAATATCTAGATATGCTTAGTGGAGAACAAGAGGAATGGTCTTATGATTCATTGAAAAGGAGCTGGAGGTATGGCTCTGGTTCTCGGCCGTGATATTTGGCCGTGTAGTAACTTCTGAGCCTGTTGCCCGTTTCTGCAAAATGGGAAGAAGTGCCACCTGCCCCACCCTCCTCCAGCCCTCGTGAAGCGGGGCTCAGGACAAGGTGTGAGAGGGCTGTGGAAATGTACAGAGGGCTGGGCAGCTAAGTGAGGAGTGGCGCTAGAAAACTGTAGCTCCTCTCACGAAGCAGACTGCTAGTAAGACACAGTGATGGCCCCATCCCTGGAAGCTTCCCCAGCACGCCACTGGGGGTGACCATGGAGCGGCCATCAATGATTGACTGAAGGATAAGAACACTGAAACCTGGCAGGTAATGGATAGCGGAATTGAACTCCCTTCAGATTATGGGTTTCATTGCTACCTAGGCCTCGTTATAAGATGCTTTATCATGGGATGCCTGGGTGGCTCAGTGGGTTAAGCCTCTACCTTCGGCTCAGGTCATGATCTCATGGTCCTGGGATCAAGTCCCGCATCGGGCTCTCTGCTCAGCGGTGAACCTGCTTCCCCCTCTCTCTGCCTGCCTCTCTGCCTACTTGTGATCTCTCTCTCTCTGTCAAATAAATAAAATCTTTAAAAAAAAAAAAAAGATGCTTTATCATGGCTCCCTCATTGGCTTATCTCCAGTGACCCTAGGTATGCTTCTGGGTTAGTGAGTGGCAGGGGTCATCCCTGGAGCGTTGTGTTTCTAGGACAGAACACATCAAGAGTGTGAGACCGTGTTTGTTTTTCCTGTGTCTTGAATCTGGGTTTTTCCTTTACTTGTTGCCAATGTCGACTGTATGTGTGCATCAGAATGCATTCAGTTGCTCAAGTATCTGTTGAGGGTCTCTACGTGCTGGGCACTGTTCTAGGAGCTGGGCCAAATGCTGGGAACAAGAAAGGGCACATTGCCCTCTTGGAGCTTACACCTCTTTTTTTAATAAAAAAAAATTTTTTTTTAGAAAAAAATCTTTTTTAAAGATTTATTTGAGAGAGAGAGAAAGAGAGAGCACAAGAAGGGGAGGCTCAGAAGGAGAAACAGAATCCCTGCTGAGCAGGGAACCTGATGCAGGACTTTATTCTGGGCCTCCAGGATCATGACCCGAGCTGAAGGCAGTCACTTAACAAACTGAAATTTTGGCGCCCAAGAAATTTTATTTTTAAAGATGTATTTATTTGAGAGAGAGAGAATGCATGTACACAGGGAGGGGTAGAGGGGGACGGAGAGGGACAAGTCAACTCTGTGATGAGCGTGGAGCCCAATGTGGGGCTTGATCTCAAGTCCCTGAGATGATGACTGAGGTCAAAGCAAGAGTTGGGTCCTTAACTGACTATGGCACCTAGGGCACCTCTGGAGCTTACACTCTGGTGGTGAAGGTAGATGACACACAGGTCTGCTAATAAGTGGTGAGATGAAGGTCACACAGCAGAAAGGCAGGTAGGAAGATGGAGAGAGTGCAGTACAGGGTGATTGTGGGAGGAGGCCTCAGAGGAGGCATCGTTTGAGCAGAGGCCTAAAGGATATGAACAAACTGTGTCCAGATCAGGGGTTAGAACATTCTAGGAAGAGAGAATAGCAGTGTAGTTTTGAATGTGGTTCCAATAAGCACAGAATGCTATACCTGTTTCCCACTCTAGCCGTCTGGGTTCCTCTGTTACTAATTCCTTATATGGGTAGTTACATGCTCTGTATATAGGACTGAACAGGGTTTCTTACACAAACACTAGTGTATTGAAAGTACTTTTTGGGGTGCCTGGGTGGCTCAGTGGGTTAAGCCTCTGCCTTCAGCTCAGGTCATGATCTCAGGGTCCTGGGATCGAGCCCCTCATCGGGCTCTCTGCTCGGCAGGGGGCCTGCTTCTCCCTTCTCTCTGACTGCCTCTCTGTCTACTTGTGATCTCTCTCTCTGTGTCAAAAAAATAAAAATTTTTTAAAAATTAAAAAAAAAAAAGAAAGTACTTTTTTCTTTCACCTTGCTTCCTTTTTCTTTTCTTAATGAAGATTTTAGAGATAGCGCTATCAGGAGTGGGCAGAGGGGACGGGAGAGGGACAAGCAGACACTACACTGAGCGCAGAGCCTGATGCAGGACTTGATCTCAACCCTGAGATTGTAACCTGAGCCTGAGTTAGGAGTCGGCCGCTTAACCGACTGATCCACCCAGCTTGCCCCTCTTTTTTTTCTTTAACCAGATTTAGAATTTGTTCTAGAGTAGTGCAAAAAGAGTTTCTCATTCTTTTTTTTTTTTTTTTAAAGATTTTATTTATTTATTTAAGAGAGAGTGCATGAGAGGAAAGAGGTCAGCAGGAGAAGCAGACTCCCTGCTGAGCAGGGAGCCCAATGCGGGACTCGATCCTGAGATTCCAGGATCATGACCTTACCCAAAGGCAGTTGCCCAACCAACTGAGCCATCCAGGCGCCCAAGAGTTTCTCATTCTTGATGACTGTTTACTAATCATGAGTGGATGTCCTGTAGTATATATAACTAGGCCCCTGTTGATGGCCATTTATGTTGTTTGCAATATTTTACTGTAAAAAAAAATGTTCACCTGTCATTTTGTACACGTGCAGATGAAGTGCAGCAGGCTTCTTGACAAGCATTCCCTTTTTCTCAGGGTGGCCATTTGCACTGTTCCCCAGTAGCCGTGGGTGTTTGTGGTGTATAAAGTCTCGTAGATTTTTCAGTTGAGCACCTATGGTGTGTTGGATGGGTTGGATGGGGAGCTCCACCACACAGGCCGGGATCATCCGATCAGTCTTCACTTTCATGACTAAAGTGCCCAGTGTAGTGCCTGCCATTTAGTCAGTAGTCAGCAGGTGTTTGTGGAATGAATGAAGGGAAAGTCAAGGCAGGTATGAGATAGGATGCTTATCTTTTTCCTGCACGGCCCTTACCTCACTGGAATTACATATGCATCTGTATGTTTATCTTGTAGTATCGTTTTCTCCCTCTGAACTATGAGGTGCATGAAAGCAGGGCCCACGTATGTCCCCTTCTCCATGTGTTTTCTCCGTCTGACTCATAGGTGCTCAGCATATATTTATTAATGAAATGCTTGAGCGAACAGATGTTATGCTGGGATGGGGCCACATGTCGGCGGTGGAGGGAGGAGGATCTGGCCGGAGCTGAGTGGGCCGATGCAGGTCTTGGGCCGGCTGTGAGGGCCACGGTGCCTCCACTCACGTTTCACGCCCTGACAGGTGGAGGTGCAGTGCCTGCTCCTGCTGGAGGTGCTGGGTGGCTCCCACAGGCACGCCGTGGATGGCGCTGTGAAGAAGCTCAGCAAGCTGTGGAAAGAGGTGCTGGGGGCAGAGGGGGTGGTGGGCATCACTGCCTTTGTGCTCCCCCCACCCCATGGCTGTGTGACACGCCAGCTTCGTGCCTTCCTCTTCAGAACCCCGGACTGGTGGAACAGTACTTGTCAGCCATTCTCAGCCTCGAGCCCAACCAGAACTACGCAGGCATGCTGGGGCTGCTGGTGCAGTTCTGCACGACCTACAAGGAGCTGGACGTGGTCAACCAGCACAAGGCAGGTGGACTCGCCAGAGGCGGGGGGGAGGGCTCCTTTTTGCCCTGGGGGCCCCGGCTCTGGCTGCATCTGACGCTCATTGGTTTTCTCATAAGGGGGCCTGGCCTTTTTCCATTATTAATGAAGTTGGAGGAGCTGGAAAGTTTTCCCTCCAGCTCTGGCTTGGAGAGAATCCTGGCAGTCATTGGGATGGTAATTTGCCTATGGGTGCAGCTGAGCGGCTGCCGTCTGCCAGGCACCATGCCAGTTGTTTGGGTTGCAGCAGTAAGCCAGGGATCCCTGCCCTCGGGGAACTGAGTCTGAGGAGTCTGCCATCAGGCAGAGAGGCATCTAATTCTATCTGTGATAAGAGCTGCAAAGGAGAAGGGCAGGAAGTGGTAATACCCTATAGCAGGGGACCTGACTGAAGCCACGGATTAGGGGACATAGCTCTGATGAAGGAATTTCAAGGGTGAGCAGGTATTAGCAAGGTCAGGAGGTGAAGAGGGGTATTTTGGGCAGAGAAAGCAGCCCACGAGAAACCAGGCAGGGAGGCGGGGGGGCTGGAGAGGTGTGAGAGGCAGCATAGGCTAGCAGGCAGCTTGGCAGCCTGGCCAAGGACTTTGGACTGAATCCCAGCAGCCCTGGAAAGCTGTTGAAGGTTTTAAAATAATGAGTGTCGTGATCAGTGGGCCCCCTGTGCGTGACACTGAAATTTGGGCTCTGATTTGTATTTTATTTGTTTATGTATGTATGTATAGATTTCATTTTTTACTGATTTGTAATTTTTAGAGGCACTCCCACAAAAGGGATCTTTTAGGTCAGTGGTGACATACTCAGAATGTTGGTCTAAACAGTCTTTGTATTCTCTAGAGTGCCCTGCTGGATTTTTATATGAAGAACATCCTGATGAGCAAAGTGAAGCCTCAGAAGTATCTGTTGGTGAGTGAGAAGTGGACCTTAGTTGGACGAGCTAAATCCAGTTTAAATTCTGATTCCACGCTGTTCTTTATTCTTCGTCTGTCTGGATGTCTGACCCCTTTCTCTTTCTAGGATAACTGTGCCCCTCTGCTCCGGTACATGTCCCACGCGGAATTTAAGGATCTGATTCTGCCCACCATACAGAAGTCCTTACTTAGGAGTCCAGAGAATGTTATTGAAAGTAGGTCATCACCAGACAGGATGGTGGGAGGGGTGGTGGGTTTCCTGGTACGCTGCGTCTCTGATCCTTGGCGGCAGAAGCGGTGGGGGTGGAGTGAAGTATATATTCCCTGTTTACCTTGTTGGGACCTTGAGAGAGAGATCAGGGACCCTTTTGAGAATATGTTGAAAGTCATGGGCCCTTTTGCTAACACGGTGCACGAAAGTATATCTGCTTAGAATACCGCGAACAATTTTAGAGGTCTAAGAACCTTTTGGAAAACCATTCAGGTTAGAAACCTCTGTTCTAGGGGCGCCTGCGTGGCTCAGTCATTAAGTGTCTGCCTTCAGCTCAGGTCATGATCCCAGGGTCCTGGGATCAAGCCCCACATCAGGCTCCCTGCTTAGCGGGAAGCCTGCTTCTCCCTGTCCCGCTCCCCCTGCTTGTGTTCCCTCTTTCACTGTGTCTCTGTCAAATAAATAAAATCTTTAGGGGAAAAAAAAAAAAGGAACCTCTGCTCTAGACAGTATGAACTTGGTGGCGCTTGAAAGTAGCGATGAAGGTGTGACTGCTCTTGGGACCGTATGAAGATGAAGAGTGGTCAGGGTTCTTTGCAGCTGGACAGGAGGTCTGACGGCATTGGCTGGGGTGTACAGCAGAAATGGGCATTTATGCCTGAGACAGACGTGCTGTGTACTTTCTGTTTCCCTTAGCTATCTCCAGTCTGCTGGCATCGGTGACTCTTGATCTCAGCCAATATGCCCTGGACATCGTGAAAGGACTGGCCAGTGAGTACCATGACCCCTCTCCAGCCCCTAGGATGGCACCTTGGGTTTTGGTTGCCATTTTCCCAGTTATTTTAGGAGAAAGGGCAGGGGACAGCTCAGTTTAAAAAAGAAACTACACTTGCATAGTTTCTTGAGCTCCTTTAGGAGAGTACCTCGCTGGGGTGGGAGAGTTGGGAATGTGGAGAAGACTGAGCTGAAGTCCCAGATAGCTCGGCTCCCGGTGGCTTCTGAGCTGCGGCCGTCTGTGTCTAGGTCAGCTTAAGTCCAACAGTCCCCGCCTGATGGACGAAGCTGTGCTGGCGCTGCGGAACCTGGCCCGCCAGTGCAGCGACTCTGCGGCAACAGAAGCCTTGACCAGGCACCTGTTCGCGATCCTCGGCGGTGAGCAAGGCTTCCTGGCTGGGGGCGGGGGGGGGGGATGGCAGAGGTGTGGGTGCTGGGACCTGCTGGGGAAGTGGGTCTCCTGAGTCTGCTTGTGTCAAGGCTGTGTGGTCGGGAGAACGCTCGCAGTAGAATGTGAACGTGTGAAGTGAACAGAAGCATGAGTAGGGAGGGCAGTGTAGACAGGGGTAATCTCAGTTATTATTATTATTTTTTTAAGTGTAGACATTATTGTATGCATAAAGGGAAAAACTAGAGGGAAACACATCAAAATGTTCATAATGTCTTTGGGTAGTGGACACATGGGTGATTTTAAAGTGTTTTTCTTTTCTTTATAAACATGAGTTTCACTTTATTTCTAAAGATTTTATTTATTTATTTGTCAGAGAGAGAGCACACAAGCAGGGGGAGTGGCAGGCAGAGGGAGAAGTAAACTCCCTGATGAGTAAAGAGCCTGATGCGGGACTCGACCCAGGACCCTGGGATCATGACCTGAGTGAGCCAAAGGCAGATGCTTAACTGACTGAGCCACCCAGGCATCCCTAAATGTTCTCCTTCATATTTTTTATTTCTCAAGTTTTCTGTGAGAACATACTACTGTTTTCGTCAGGAAAAAAAAAAATCTAGTGAATGTTATTTTAAAGGCAGCTTCACAAACAGAGGCTGCTTCAGGAACCAGAAACTGTATCTTGGTGTCACACACATGACCACATTCACCCTCTGGGGAAATGTGGCAGATGTGAATTTTGAATCTTTGCTTTCTCTCCTCTCAGGCTCTGAGGGAAAACTGACTATTGTAGCCCAGAAGATTAGCGTCCTCTCAGGTACAGAATCTCTCCTGGGGTAGTGGTAAGTGTAGTAGTAGATGAGGTGTAATGTAACTGGTGGGTAAGGCAGGTCCTTTATTGGATCTTGACTCCTCTGACAGTCCTGGACATCCCAGCCTGGCTTCCAGGACTCTGCTGCCTGCCTGTGGGGCCAGTGGGACTTGTTTGAGTCTAGCGGGAGGTCTGGCTTCTGTGGAAGGAGAGATCATCTGTAGGGGGGATTGAGGGAAGGGCAGTGGTGGCCGGAGGAGAGACTTGGCTGCTAGGGAAGTGGGCAGCGGCAAGAAGAATCTCGTGTTTGTGGTTTTATGCTGAGCAGGAAATCCCCTGCCTTCCAGGGATCGGGAGTGTCAGTCATCACGTGGTGTCTGGGCCTTCTAGTCAAGTCCTGAATGGGACCGTGGCTGAGCTGTTTATCCCGTTCCTCCAGCAAGAAGGTAACTACAGCATGGGGAGGATGCAGTCTGGACTCGAGCTGATTCTGGTTTTCACCTTCAAGGCTGCCATGAACCCCTTCTCAAGGCAGACCTCCCCTGAAGCATTACTGCTTCCTCCCCCTTGTGCTCCTGCTTGCTTTGGGGCGCTGCTGCTGGCGGTTGGACGTGGGCCTAAGACACTGAACTGACCGGACTTCTGCTTCTTGCCCTAGTTCACGAAGGCACCTTGGTGCACGCGGTCTCTGTCCTGGCTCTCTGGTGTAACCGGTTCACCACAGAAGTGCCCAAGAAGCTCACTGAATGGTTCAAGAAAGCCTTCAGCCTTAAGACTTCCACCTCTGCAGTGAGGCATGCCTACCTGCAGTGCATGTTGGCCTGCTTCCGAGGTGAGATGCCTCTCCTGCGGGGGTGACCGAGTCTTCCAGGCATCCTCACCGCCCCCAGCTTTCCCTTGCTGTCCAGCTTACTCGGCGTTGCTTCTTGTTAAGCCTCTGGGAGCATCGGGCTTAGTCCTCCACAAAGCCTCAAATTAGTGCCCAGTCTTCACAATGGATTTTGGCTTCTCCCCTTTATCATATCTCCAAGCTATGAAGCTTTATTCAGAGAGGGCCTGGGTCTAGAACCTGTCCCTGTATTATCTGAAGTCTTGCGGAAGTGATCGTGAGAGGCCTGATTCAAAAACTCCAGCTTCTTAGAAACGTTTCTTTGGACTTACTAAAAACCAGTCACTGCCTTTTCTGTGGTGCTGACGAATCTTGGGCGTCGGTATCCATCTCTTTCCTAAGCAAAGCTAGAGGAAATGTTCCAGTCTGCGTAGGAACTAGATCTCCACAGTAAAAATCACTACCTCTGAGATAGGCTGGTATTTCCTTTAAAAAAAGTGTACAGTTCTGATGAGCTGTGTTAATTTTTTTTTATTTTTTTAAAGATTTTATTTATTTATTTGACAGAGAGAAACACAGTGAGAGGGGAACACAAACAAGGGGAGTGGGAGAAGGAGAAGCAGGCTTCCCACCGAGCAGGGAGCCCGATGTGGGACTCGATCCCAAGACCCTGGGATCATGACCTGAGCTGAAGGCAGACACTTAACAACTAAGCCACCCAGGTGCCCCTGATGAACTGTGTTTAAAGAAACATCTAGGAGATTCCAGAGCTGCTGATTGCATGGAAGGAAGGGTGTCCCTTCTCTGTCCCTTCTCTGATTGCATGGAGGAGTGCCTGTACTCCTCTTGTCAGTTTGCAGTTCTGCTGCATTGATCAATCTTGATTTTTTCTTTTTTTAAAGATTTTATTTATTTATTTGACAGAGATCACAAGTGGGCAGAGAGGCAGGCAGAGAGAGAGGAAGGGAAGAAGGCTCCCCACTGAACAGAGAGCCCAATGTGGGGCTCGATCCCAGGACCCTGGGATCACGACCTGAGCCGAAGGCAGAGGCCCCAACCCACTGAGCCACCCAGGCGCCCCAGTCAATCTTGATTTTATTTATTTATTTATTTATTATTTTTTTAAAGATTTTATTTGTCAGAGAGAGAGAGTACAAGCAGTGGGAGCGGCAGGCAGAGGGAGAAGCAGACTCACCATTGACTAGGGAGACTGAGGCGGGACTCAATCCCAGGACCCTGGGATCATGACCTGAGCTTAAGGCAGACACTTAACTGACTGAGCCACACAGGCATCTCAGTCTTGATTTTAGATTGAGTTCTAAATAGCAGAGACTTGGTTTATTTTTATTTTTATTTTTATTTTTTTTAAAGATTTTATTTATTTGACAGATAGAGATCACAAGTAGGCAGAGAGGCAGGCAGAGAGAGAGAGAGAGGAGGAAGCAGGCTCTCTGCAGAGCAGAGAGCCCGATGCGGGGCTCGATCCCAGGACCCTGGGATCATGACCTGAGCTGAAGGCAGAGGCTTTAACCCACTGAGCCACCCAGGCGCCCCCAGAGACTTGGTTTAAACTAGTGTCTTCAGCTTGAGCTGTTTCTACTTGGTGCTTTTAAAATATGTAATAGAAAATAAGCCTTTAAACATTTTTTTGATTCAAATTCATGATGTCTTCCAAATGAATTGTTTAGTAGTTAAGAAAACATTGATTTAGCTATAATTTTAACAGATTTCCACTTTATTTATTTATTTGGTGGGTTTAGTTCATAGGTCAATGTATTGGTTCTGGTTTTGGAATTGGGTTGGGAGCTTGTATGATATCGGGGAAGAGCACCAGAAAGAAATTGGTGGGTTTGCAGTGGCCCTGGCTCTCCCCAAATCAGCTCAGTGTCCGGGGGCATCTTATTTAACCTCTCTTGGTCTGTTTCCTTACCGAGCAAATGAATAGCTAGACTATTGGATTTATAAGGGTCCTGCTGTCTGTAACATTATGATTGTAGACTTTGGTTCTAGTTCCCCTACCTCACAGCGTCTGACAAGGTGCCTATAGCATTTTAGTCAGCCAGTTCGGACCTGAGTGGATAGTGCCCTTCATGAGTAATCTTGTGCTTGATGGAGTGTGTTATAAGGTGCTGGTCCTCTCTCCACAGGTGATACACTATTGCAGGCCCTGGACTTGCTGCCTTTGCTCATCCAGACGGTGGAGAAGGCAGCCTCCCAAAGCACTCAGGTCCCCACAGTCACCGAAGGGGTCGCTGCAGCCTTGCTGCTCTCAAAGCTTTCTGTGGCTGACTCGCAGGCTGGTAAGGGTCTAGACTAACTCCCCATGGTAGCAGATGAAGCCTCATCCAGGGTCCCCGGGAGGAGTGACTTGATGTTGAGGATTTCACAGGACCAGCTTGGTCACTACCACAGTGGGTCAGCCACAGGGCTCCTTGTCATCTGCAGGGATGAGTCTTAGGGTCACAGTGGCATGTGGGAGTATAGTCAGGGGACTCCTGTCACTCTCCTTTGCCCTCTTGTTCTAGTGCTCTGGGACGGGGGTTTGTATATAATGCCCAGACTGACCTGGGTTTAGTATAGTGGGGAATTTTTTAATTGGTTATACATTTCTAGAGAAAAGCTCCCCCACAGCCAGTCTTCTACCCACTAAGTTCCCTTCCCTGGACAGTTTACCATGTCCAGAAATAGTCAGTGTGTAATTGACCAAACACACCAGGTAGCATACCGTGTAAATGCCATATTACATACTGAACAGCCCTTGGTAAAGATTCTAGATTGGGGCAGCCTAAAGTGCTTTCTCTGTATTCCATGCTTGCTTTAGTCCCACTCTGCCTGCAGATGTACGTGAACTTATTCTTGTGGTTGGAAGTGGAGTTCAGCTCTTCTCGTATTTCACTGGGTGCCTTGGCAGGGAGGCAGAGATGAACGTTACCATGCTTCCACACGTTTTCAGTTGCTTCACTGTAGTGGGAGAGAGGAGATGAAAAAAGACGTCTGTAGTTGAAGACAAAAATGTGGCATTCAGGCAGTTTTGAAGGAGGGATTACTCTTATTTGAGGTGTTTGGCTATCAGGAAAAGTTCATGAAGGAGGGAGCATTTGGACTAGGGCTCTGAAGGCTAGGAAAGATTTCACCAACTGGAAGGATTTCAACAGCCCAGTGTGAGTTCAAACCAGCCTGAGTCAGGGGAGGCACCATGTGTGAATGTCAAGTATTTCAGCCTGGCACCTGGAGTAGGTGGGAATTCCAGGTGGAAAATGCTTGCCTGTGCTCCTGTAGGCAGCAGAGAACCACTGAAGGTTTTCACAGAGGCGGTAATACCGAAAGGACTGGTTGGTTCTCAGAACGTGGAGGGAGAGACAGTGAGCCTAGGAGTGACCCAGGCATGCTGGGAGAGCCCTGCTGTAGAAGAGGGTCTGTCAGTGCAGCCCCAGCAGCTTCAGGCAGGAGGGGACCAGCCACGGCAGGCAGACTGAGCTATGTCGTGGAGTGACCTTTGGTTTCTTGCAGAGGCCAAACTGAGTGGTTTTTGGCAGCTGATTGTAGATGAAAAGAAGCAGATTTTCACTTCTGAGAAATTCCTGCTCATGGCTTCAGAGGATGGTGAGTTACTTAGTTGAACTTACTTGAACTTGAGGTTGGGCCTCAGTGTCTTTGGTGGGTCTTCAGAGAGGACCCTTCCCTGACTGCTTATTGTCTTGACAGGCAAAAACCTCAATCACAGTGCTGGGGTCAGCCGCAGTGCCGTTGGCTGCTGTGGGAATGAATGCACCTCTGTGGGCCATGGAAGGCTGGGGAATGGGGGAGTGGGTTGATTTGTGGAGACAGAGCACTAATGGTTGCGGGGCTGTGATATTAGGTGTAATTATAGCTGATTGGGTAATTGGTGCTGTCTTGGAGGTTTTCTTATATTACAAGACAGCTGAGAAGCTGTGGTGGAGTGTGGCTGGCTGTACTCCCCCACCAGGAGACACAAAACTACTGGTTTCTCTCCCGGGAGAGAAGGAACAGTTGATCTTTAAGTGTATGTTTAAAATTCTGGGTTGCCTTAGGGGTGTCTGCTGCTAATCGGTGATTTGAAAAGTCTTTTGACTCATAAATCACAACATCCTATTAATGAGCTAAAACTGTTAGTCACTTCCTGATGTTAAAAAAAAAAAGAAAGTCAGTTCTTATATAGGAAATACAATCACATAATTTAAAAATAAAAGATTCAGGAGGGCCTGTGTTAACAGTCATACCCCTGCTTTGATCTCTGGCCAGAGATCAAATACAATCAGTTGTATTAGCTTCTCTGTATCCTTGGTATTTTATGTTTATACCAGGAGATACCTTTCTGGATTGGTTCTTTACCTTTTTTACACAAACGATAACATGTCTGCTGTATACATTGTGCTGGATAGACTTGGCAGTCATTCTACTCGAGTATGCCTATGTCTTCATCTGTTTTTTTTGTTTGTTTGTTTGTTTTAGAACTGCACAGTAATTTTTAATGAAGTAGAATACAGCATATATTTTTCATTAGTCTAAAATACATGTGTGCAATGTCAGCAAAAACAGGACTTCAGACGAGCTGTAATTTCACATTGATAAATGATAGTCACATTTGCGTTTTAGTGTTCATTTTCCAGGCTTTCCAGTTCTTTCTGGATGTGTTCTATATATCTTTTTAAAGATTTTATTTATTATCTGAGAGAGCACGCACACGCGTGCATGGTGGGGAGGAGCAAAGGGAGAGAGAGAGAGAATCTCAGGCAGACTCGCTGCTAAGTGCAGAGCCCAACGCGGAGCTCGATCCCATGACCCTGAGATCATGAGTTGAGCCAAAACCAAGAGCCAGATGCTTAACGGACTGAGCCACCCAGGCACCGTGCATGTGTTCTGTATTTTAAAAACACTTGTTTGTCTCCCCTCCCAGCCCTGTGTACCGTGTTGCATCTGACAGAGAGGCTTTTCCTTGACCACCCGCACAGACTCACAGGCAACAAAGTTCAGTACGTGAAGCTTGTTTACCTTTCCCCATTGGGTCAAGGCGGGAGGCAAACTGTGGCGGGAGCTTGAGAATTGGTGGTGCGTGCACTGTCGGGGGGCTGGCTGCGGAGAGCTCCGCGCCCGCCCCCACCACGATGCCGTGTCCCTGTGCTTGCAGGCAGTACCACCGGGCACTGGTGGCAGTGCTCTTGAGCCGTACCTGGCGCGTGCGCCGGCAGGCCCAGCACACGGTCCGGAAGCTGCTGCCCTCTCTTGGGGGCTTTAAGCTGGCGTTCGGGCTCCTGGAGGAGCTGAAGTCTGTCCTCACTTCCCACAAGGTGAGGGCATCTGGGGTCAGAACTGGGGCTTGCTGACGTGCTCGGCCCACCCTGGTTATGCCGAGGGGGTTTGGCTGGTCTCTTCCTGGGCTTTTCTCACTCAGACACCATGTATTGCCAGAATCTTCTGCCCTGCTCTTTGGCTCTGATAACACCTTTGTTTCTTGTAATTCATAATTCTTTTCAGAGATGCTTTTCTTTCTTCTCATGTATCATGACATGTAGTCCAACCTTTTTATTCTTGAGTAATGGAGAAACACTCTGTTTTTAAAGCACTTTATAATTTTTTAGAGCATTTGCTACCCATTCTCTCTTTTGCTTTTTTTCATACTGCTATTAAAAGGTAGACAGGCTAAATACCCTTACTTTATATGAGTTGTCCAGGGCTCTGGAGCTGAACTGATTTGGCCATGGGTCTCCAGCCAGTGGTTGGCAGAAGTGACCCCAAAGACCTGGTCCCTTCTTAGTGCTCTTTGTGCCCTCTTTCCCTCCGTCCCTAATCCCCCTTGAGGGATATGGGCCAGTGACAGACTTGTGGTCTCTGCCTAGGTCTCCTGGCCCAGTTTCTGTGGCTGCCTTTCCCACCATGGGCATCTTAGTTACAAAGTCATGTGTGCTTCCTCCTTCCAGGCACATCTCCCAGCCTGCAGGTCCTGTTTCGGGAGCTGGGCATCAGTCTTCACTCTAGCAGGAGCTCCAGAGAGCGACATGTGTGAAAGGCTGCTGTGTCCCTGCTGCTTTTGTCTCGTGTGCCAGGCTAGCCCAGGGCTCAGAGCAGTGGGGGCTCATGAGTTGTTCCTTGTAGGTGCTACCCTTGGAGGCTCTGGTGACGGACGCTGGTGAGGTGACTGAGGCAGGCAAGGCTTACGTACCCCCGAGGGTCCTGCAGGAGGCTCTTTGTGTGATCTCTGGGGTGCCAGGACTGGAGGGTGACATCACCAACACCGAACAGCTGGCCCAGGAGATGCTGATCATCTCGCACCACCCATCCTTAGGTTTGTGCCAGGGGCGGTTACAGGAGGGGCAGGGACGCCTTTGGGCGGGATAAGGGCAGGCGGGCAGAAGGCCTCAAATTATTCCCCTTTCCTGCAGTGGCAGTGCAGGCTGGACTCTGGCCGACGCTTCTTGCCAGGATGAAGATTGACCTGGAAGCCTTCATCACCAGGCACCTGGATCAGATCATCCCTAGGATCACCACGCAGAGTCCCCTGAGCCAGGTGATTGGCGCGTGGGCTAATTCTGGCTCCGGGTCAGTGAAATAGACGCAGGCGTGGTGAAGTGCGGCCTTGGACCCCTCGGGTTGCAAGTGACAGAAAATGCGAAGTGGTTTAAGCATGAGAGGGATCCTCCTGCTTCTGACTCCTGAGTCACGGTATGGCTGGTCACCGTGATGCTCGGTACGGGGACTTAGTTGTTACCTTGAGGACACTGTAGGTGGCAGCTCTCTTGCTCTCCATCTCTCTCTCTCCCGTCTGACTCTGATCTCTGCTGTCCATGAGGTACGGCTTCATTCTCCAGCAGTCTCCCCTTCTCTCCTAGAGGGGCAGTTGATACACTTCCAGATGTACAGCTCATCCCCATCAGCCCCAGTGGAAAGTTTGTGTTTTCCAGTCATTTCAGCTGGCATGGGGTCTCACTGCCCCTGGGTGTCCTGGCCCTGTCTTTTTCAGCTAGGTCACATGCCCACCTCTGGAAGAGGTAGGAGTAGCTCAACCTGTGCCATGGACACTAAGAGTAGAGGGGGAATGTGACACCCAGTCAGGGTAGTGGGAAATGCTTGCCGAGAAGGCAGGCTCACACTGCGGCTGTCTACTCTGGTGGGCAGTGCTCAGAGAGAAGAGGAGCCGGGGACATTTAGGCATGGCAGGACCCCTCTGCAGGGCCAGCCTTGGCACACCTTGACCGTGTCTGTGTTTGTCTGACAGTCTTCCATGAATGCCATGGGCTCCCTGTCCATCCTGTCCCCGGACCGGGTCCTCCCGCAGCTCATCAGCACCATCACTGCCTCCGTGCAGAACCCTGCACTGTGCCAGGTGACGCGGGAGGAGTTTGCCATCATGCAGACCCCTGCTGGGGAGCTGTATGACAAATCTATTATCCAGAGGTGAGTCCCCACTCGTGGGCTCAGTTGCCCCAAGCCTTGATTTCGTTACCTATAAGAGGGAGAGGCCTCTTTTATAGGGTTAAGGAGTGAATGTTTCAAGGAATAAATGGAATCGCTTATCCACTCGTTGGACAAGTGCTGCTCTGTTCCAAGCACCTGCTTAGGCCTGGAATACAGGAGTGTGTCACGTAGCCCACACGCTGCTGGGGCATGCAGCTTCAAGGCTAGCTGGGGTTTCACGACTGGCGGGAGGCTGGAGGACCTGTCGGCTGTTTTGAAGCTGGCTGATCACCCGCTTTGATGTTTCAGTGCGCAGCAGGATAGCATAAAGAAGGCTAACATGAAGCGAGAGAACAAAGCTTATTCCTTCAAGGAGCAGATCATCGAGCTGGAGCTCAAGGAGGTGAGTGCTGGAAGAATCACATGTGGGGTGGCTGCTAAGCCTGGTGGCCTCAGCCTGGTGACTTTCCCGACTTCGTGTCTACTGTTCCCTGGGGTCATCCTGAGGCCTGTGCACACTCTTCTGACCCTTCCACCAGTCCTGGGTTCCCCTACCAATGGAGGTGCTCAGTAAATGCTTGTTGAATGAATGAATGATTTCTTGGCCTTTTCCAGGCTGCAGGTTATACTGGGGGAGAGCGTCTGTAGGAGGGAGGCGAAGGTTTAGATTCTGAAGCCGCATGATTACAATACCCTTTCCTGCACACTGAGGGACTTTTGTTTTTCTAACATATAAAAGGCTCTTCTTGCCTTTGTCAATAGAGAATCCAGTAAGAAATTACTTCTCCACTGCTGTCTCCATCCTCTGGAAACCAGGTGGCTGTGGACTCTGTGGGAGGCTGGGGAGGCCACATGGTGGGTTTGGGTGCCCAGGTCACAGACTAGAGCTGGCATGGTGCTGACTGTGGGACTGATCTCTCCCTGCTCTGTGGCGGAGAGGGAGGTGCATTTCCTGGAAATGGAATCGATTTGCTCGTTGATTTTAGGAGATAAAGAAGAAGAAAGGCATAAAAGAGGAGGTACAGCTGACAAGTAAGCAGAAGGAGATGCTGCAGGCCCAGCTGGACAAGGAAGCGCAGATCCGGAGACGGCTGCAGGAGGTGAGTGGCTGTTGCCCCCACAGGCCAAACCCGCTTCTCGCTGTCTGGAGCAGGCCCTGCTGACCTGCCTCCTGGGCCAACTCTGCTTGCAGCTGGACGGTGAACTGGAGGCGGCGCTGGGCCTGCTCGACACCATCCTGGCCAAGAACCCCTCTGGCCTGACCCAGTATATCCCTGTTTTGGTCGACTCTTTCCTGCCCTTGCTGAAATCTCCCCTGGCCGCTCCCAGGATCAAGAACCCTTTCCTGTCCTTGGCTGCCTGCGTCATGCCCCCGAGGCTCAAGGCTTTGGGTTAGTTCTTGTTTGCTGGCTGCGGGCATGGCCCAGAGCAGGTTGGGAGGGGGGCGGGGATGCTTCCGGGCACTTATGGGGAGGTGTGTGGTGGTCCGGGCCTCCTGACTTCTGTTTCCATATGGAAGCAGCCTTGGAGGCCCAAGCTGCATACCCTTAGTATGGACATAGAGCCGCCTCCTCTCTTCCATTATGTCTGCTGTGCCTTTGCTCTTGAGTACGAAGTTTTAGCCACTGATCAGTGTGGTCTTTTTGTAGCAGTTTTAAAACTAAGAAGTCAGAAATTCAGTGGTAATGGGGTTGGTTTGGTGCCACGTGGTCAGGACGTGCAGCCCAGAGCTCCTGAGCAGCCCCATGTCCCTGATGAGGGGTCTCTGTGACGCTTAGCTTTTTGTTAGCCGTGGAGCAACAAAGACTAGGTAGGGTGGCTAGACATTACGGTGACTTCACTGTTGGGGGTTAGGCAGACTTCCTAGCTTACAGGGGATGTTCCTGTGGGTGAGGCTAGAATCTGGGAATAGTTCTGAGTGGCAAATTGGCACCTTTGGAGCCTGCTGAAACTTGCTGGCTGGCTGGGCTTATTACGTGGAAGGTGGGAGCTTCAGAGCTTTACCCTTGGCTGAACAACCCTGGGTAGCTCACGTGTAACTTAGTGTCAGAAGAACAGCTCCTGCCTGCCTGCCTGAGTTCTTCCCCCCAGCAGTGCTGTCGCAAAGATGAAATGAGAAATTAGGTTGAGGACGTTTTGGAATAGCAGCATTGATTATTTTTAAGTAAGAGCATGCGGCATCTGTGCCTGGGGTCCCTGGTTTGTGCCTGGGGCAGATCCCGTGTCTCTGTATTGGTCATCCTCTTTGGGTTCCTTCTCTTGGACACAGGAACTTTGGTGAGCCACGTGACTCTACGCCTGCTGAAGCCAGAGTGTGCCCTGGATAAGTCATGGTGCCAGGAAGAGCTGTCCGTGGCGGTGAAGAGGGCGGTGACCCTGCTGCACAGCCACACCATCACCAGCAGGGTGGGCAAGGGTGAGCCAGGTAAGGAACAGGGCAGGGAAGGGCAGTGGGCACCAGGCCGTATGTGCTGGTGCAGCAGGTGCGGCAGGTGCATGAGCCTTAGTGCTCCCCACCCAGGGCTTTCTGAGGCTGTGGCCTTGGGCAAGTCACTTCTGTTCCTGGCCTTTGTTTCCTCCTCTGGAGAGTGGGGGGTTGGACCAGATGGAGAATTTCTGAGTCCTGGTATTCTGTGAGTCTCTGTGACCTCCATTGGGAGTTTGCTTCCTGGTACTGTAAGCTACTTGTGTGTTTTAATGCTCTCTTCCTGGAACTGGGCAGTGTTTGGAGTTGGAGCAGGACTCAGAATTGGGCTACCAGCTGTCGTCCTATTCTGTGCTTCTGGGCGTCAGAAAGGGCCTCCATCATCCTTCACCCCCTGCCCCACACACTTTGAGGATGGAAACCGAGGCAGCAGCTCTGTAGATGTCTGCAAGATTGTGTCCGCTCTTTGCTCTCACAGATGCTGCGCCCCTGTCTGCACCAGCTTTCTCCTTAGTCTTCCCGTTTCTGAAGATGGTGCTGACTGAGATGCCCCACCACAGCGAAGAGGAGGAGGAGCGCATGGCCCAGATTCTTCAGATCCTCACTGTCCATGCCCAGCTGAGGGCCTCTCCCAGCAACCCCCCTGGACGTGTGGACGAGGTTGGCAGGGTTGCTCAGCTCTACCCTTGGCTTGAGGGGGATCAGGGAGGCAGGGGCTCTCTGCGCTGGCCCATCAGCAGTGCTGGTGGGGTCACAGAGTGTGGGCATGAATGTGTAGCAGCAGCCAAGTGTGCTCTGTAGTGCAGCACTCACAGCCTCAAAGAAGCTTACAGGGCTTCTGAGAGTATCTGAGCTGGAGAAATGGAAGGATTTTGTAGCAATTTATTGTGTGAAGTTTTTGTCCTATGTCAGACGGTAACGCTGATCACCTCTGCCTTTGACTTGTTTGTGATTATGAGATTGGACCTTATTCACTGAAGGGTTTCCTTCTTAATAGATTATATTCTGAAAGTGTGACAGATTAATGCATGGGTATGTGTAAAAATTCTAAGAACACAGAGACAAACAAAAAAAAAATAATCATCCCACACAGTAAGGCCAAAACAGATCGCCCTGCTTCTTTCACATGATCATGTACTCTGGTCTCTCATGTGGCTTCACGGGCTGTGTAGGATTCTCTGCTGTGGGGGCACCATGTTTCACTTAACTCTTTACCTGTTGATAGATATTTTAAGGTTGTTTCTAATTTCTCCCCGTGTGAGCAACACTGGTGTGCCCTGCCCCCCATGCACCCGCATGAGACACGTTCTCGGGCGTGGAGTTACTAGGTCACTCAGCACGTCCTGACCTGTAGCCTCACCAAGAGTTCCCATCCCCCCATACCCAACACAGCCTCAGATCATCATTAACTTTGCCAACAATGGGTAAAAGACTGGTATCCCATTTTTTTGTCTGTTTCTCTCCTACTTTTGTGAAGTTAAGTATCCCTCTGTTTAGGGGGTCATCTACATTTCACATTCTGTGAATCTCGAGTACGTTTCAGAATGATCTGTTTGGAGTCTCAGAGGATGTTGGCTGATGGGGATTGGCTCCCATGGAGTTAGTGGTAAACCTGACAGTGTTTCCCTGAGGGTGAGAGGATGCTGCTGCTCGTGTTGCCAGGCCGTTACAGACCTTCCCCAGAGCCTCACCTTGACTTACCTGTTGTTCTCTCTTAGAATGGCCCGGAGCTGCTGCCTCGAGTGGCCATGCTGCGCCTTCTAACTTGGGTGATTGGGACAGGCTCTCCCCGCCTACAGGTGATCTAGTTTTCAGCTGGCTATTGCTAGACCTCAGTTTGTGACCCTGAGTTCAGGTCCCGGTGCTTGCGGTCAAGTCCTAGGTCTCTTTCTCAGCCTTCATTTGGATTTGGGCTAAAGGGCTGCTTTTAAGAGAGCCAGCCCGAACATTCTCAGCTAATAAGGTGTTCTGCCTGGGGCCTGCCACTGGTCTAGGCTGGAGCAGGGGGGACCTTGGCCCCACTAGGGCGTCAGGATGGGCATTGTCAGTTCAGATCCCTCTCTGGGCCCCTCAGCCCATGGCCCGGCCCACTGTCTGACCCCAGAAATAAATAGTCTGCTGAACTGAGCCCAGCGCATCAATGTCCTCCTTAGGTTCTGGCGTCAGACACCCTGACCACCCTGTGTGCCAGCAGCAGTGGCGAGGATGGCTGTGCCTTTGCAGAGCAGGAGGAGGTGGACGTGCTGCTCTGTGCCTTGCAGTCCCCTTGTGCCAGCGTGCGGGACACTGCACTCCGGGTAGGTGCCCACTCCCTGCGGGGCCACTGTGGTATTCCTTGTCCCTCAGTACAAGTGTTTGAACTGCATGAGGGACATTCTTTTAAATGATCCCATCAAATGATGATGGGAGATATCTCATCAGCACCTGTGTGTCCTGGAGACAAAGAGAAGTCACGGGGCGGGTCAGGATCATTCTAGGAAGGGGAACAACAAATCAGTTGCCACAGTGTGTCACTGACTTTTGTCTTTACTTTAGAAGGCTTCACCTGATTTATAGATATATAAATATACATATGTACATATATATACATATGTATGTACATATATGTATGCATGTATGTATTTTAGAGAAACAGAGAGTCGGGGGGGGGCAGAGGGAGAGGGGGAGAGAGAATCGTAAGCAGGCTCCATGCTCAGCATAGAGCTGGACTCGGGGCTCAGTCTCACAACCCTGAGATCATGACCTGGGCTGAAACTAAGAGTCAGCTGCTAACTGGCTGAGCCACCCAGGTGGATCTCTTGGTACTTGTCTAGATACATAAAATTCAGAAGATAAGTTTGTTTTTTCAACCCATCACCTTGTACTTGGCTTTTCTTAGTGCTTTTGGACCAAAAACTAAAGGATCCCCTTGGAGTCTGAGACAGGGCTTCCTGAGTGCCGGTCTATAGCCCCTTGTTATCAATCTGTGAGTTTTCAGTGGCTCTTGGCAAAATATGGGAAGCAATGGTAGTGTGGCAAATTCTCCAGGACAAAGGGAATGTTCCTTTTCTAAAGTTTTGTCCTGCACATTGAGAGTTAAGTTTTTAGATTTTAAGTTAAAAAGGATTCCACTCCCGTTTGCCCATCATCTCCCAAAGGAAAAGCTGTGCGAAGAGCAGCTAACAAGTTGAGCTGCCGTGAGGCTCTCCTAGCACTGGTCGTGCTGTCCAGTGGTGCTTTGTACAGCGATGGGAGTATTTTATATCTGTGCTGTCCAGCGTGAGAGCCACGAGCCAACGTGTGTGGCTGTCCAGCGCTTAAAATGTGGCTGGTGTGACTGAGGAACCTAGAGCTCAATTTAATTGATTTAACTCTGAAGCCCCGCATGCAGCTGGTGGCTAGGTCTTGGATGGTGCAGCCTTAGAGGGAGGTGCAGAGGCAGATCAGAAGCTCTTGTGAAAAGTCAAGCCTTACTCGGTCCCATCCCACCCCCTCTCAGGGGCTGATGGAACTCCACATGGTATTGCCAGCGCCTGACACCGACGAGAAGAATGGCCTGAACCTTCTGCGGAGGCTCTGGGTGGTCAAGTTTGACAAGGAGGAGGAGATCCAGAAGCTGGCTGAGAGGTGAGAACCCCCAGAAGATTGTTTGTTTGTTTTTTTTTTCCTACTCTCTTGCCTCTCCCCTTATGAAAAACTGGACCCAGAGTACTCAGCCTACAGCAAGAAAAGGGCTGGGTCCTCGGGTTTGGCGGGGCAGGTGCTGTAGACCTTGTCTGACTGGTCCCTGCCTTTGGTCTGCTACAGGCTCTGGTCGATGATGGGGCTAGATCTGCAGCCAGACCTCTGCTCCTTGCTAATCGACGATGTCATCTATCACGAGGCAGCTGTGAGGCAGGCTGGGGCCGAAGCCCTCTCGCAAGCTGTGGCTCGGTACCAGCGGCAGGCGGCAGAGGTTATGGGCAGACTCATGGAGATCTACCAGGAGAAGCTCTATGTGAGTGGCCTGTGCACCCTGCTGCAGGCCGGGCCAGGGGAGGCTGGGTTGGACTCCGCTCGGCCTCAGACTTGCTCCGGACAGGAGTCTTAGAGCTCACTGTGGCCCAAGGTGGCTGTGACTGATATTCCGCCTCCCAGCTGGCTGGCTGGCTCGCCCTGCTTGGGGTGCCTTTGTCACTGCAGCGTGTTTATCAGCTTCTCTGTTGCAGCGGCCACCCCCAGTGCTGGATGCCTTGGGACGAGTCCTCTCCGACTCTCCTCCAGATCAGTGGGAGGCCAGGTATAACAGCCGTCCCAGTCTTGTTTCACTCCAAGCTTTCGGGGTACCGCAGGTTGGCTGGGCTGGGTGCCGAGAGGAGGTAGCATGGAGTCATGATACAGTGGAGGGAAAGGGAAAGACCTCCCTCTGAGTCGGAAAGACCTGGCTCCTCCTGCGCTAGCTGGGTGACTTTGGGGCAGGTGTCTCCTTTCCTCCCGGCCTCTGTTTCCTCAGAGGCCCCTGGGGACCTTTTTACTGTTCTGTAGCTGAAAAGGATAGAAGCACCTTTGTTGCGTAGATTTACTTCCAAACGCCTTCGCATTTGATTCTTTTACCTCTTCCCTCCTGTCGCCTGCTCTGGAGGTGGAAGGGTGGGCATTGCACTCACGTGGGGAAACAGGCAGAGCTGGTCCCTGGCCAGGGTCACCCCCGTAGAAGGTAAACTCTGGGCAGATGGCAGGTCTCCATTTGAGAAATGGGTTGTTGAGACTATTGTGTAGACTGCTGGGTAAGCACCAGGCAGTGGGCTCCATGCTGTGCTCTGCACCCCAGAGGGAGCTGCTGCAAGCTCCCTTCCCTTGTGGCATGCCGGGATAGAGTCCAGCCTCAGAGGAGGCCCCCGACCAGCCCTTTCCCCCTGACACGCTCCCCTTTCTTCCCAGGTGTGGCTTGGCTTTGGCTCTGAACAAGCTCTCCCAGTGTTTGGACAGCTCTCAGGTGAAACCCCTCTTCCAGTTTTTTGTCCCTGATGCTCTCAACGACCGAAACCCAGATGTTCGGAAGTGTATGTTAGATGCAGCCCTCGCGACGCTCAACGCCCACGGGAAGGTGAGCCATCTCAGCCAGTGTGGGGGGCGGGGTGCGGGCTGGGCCAGGGCAGGAGGCAGGGCTGAGCAGTGTGACACAGGGAGGCTGAGCACCAGGAGATCTGGCAGGGTTCTGGCACCCAGGGAAAATTTCATTTCTCTTTCTTTTGAGCCAAAAGGACCCCCAAAGGGTGTTAAATTCTTTTGAGTTTGCTGCATTCCTGCCAGGAAACTGGGAAACCCGCTGGCATTGCTGGCTGCCTTGTCAGGATGTGGTCCCGAAGCCAGGCTCGGGCTCAGTCCTCAGGGCAGAGACAGTCATGTCCACCTGCAGACTGCAGGGTTGACGTGAGGCTCTGGGTGGGCTTGGCTTTCCAGGAGAATGTCAACTCGCTGCTGCCGGTGTTCGAGGAGTTCCTGAAGAACGCGCCCAACGATGCCAGCTATGATGCCGTGCGGCAGAGTGTGGTGGTCCTCATGGGCTCTCTGGCCAAGCACCTGGACAAGAGCGACCCCAAAGTGAAGCCCATTGTTGCCAAGCTCATCGCCGCCCTCTCGACCCCCTCCCAGCAGGTACCTGCCTCCTGGCCAAGGGCCTACAGGCCAGCTGGGGGTTTGGGACCCACTGCAGGTGTGCTGCGGGGTGCTAGGGCCAAGCTGGGAATCAGGGCCCTACTTCTTTGCAAGGAGTCATCCTCTTGGGCCAGCCTGGTTTGTAGTGAAGAGTACCTTGAGAGGGAGTTACTTTGTTCCAATAGATTTTCTAGATATTTTCATTTTTTCTACTCATTTACTAATAGTCTTTTTTTATCTTAGTATAAGCCTAGCACTGGGGATATCAAGATTTAAAAAAAAAAAAAAAAGATGGCTCCCTCTGCTGAGCTTTCCCTGATCCTCTTTGCATTCCTTACACACTCCAGGGGCCGTTTACTGCAGTCTCCAAGCCATGGTGTAAGGATTGTTGTTTTCTTTTTGGAAAAACATATATACTTCACCCTTCTCCCCTCCCAAAGTGACTTGAATTTTGTCAATATGCAGAATATGTCAAATATGCAGAATATGTCAAATGCAGGTTTACAAAACTGATCAGATTTTGAAAGTTGTTGCTGAACTCCCTCATTAGGCTTCATGAGCTGTGGCTAGGAGGCAGAGCTACTCGATTTGGGCCTGGCCCTGTAAGGCAAGGCTGAATTCCCTGTGCCTCTGACAGGTTAGAAAACTGAGATACTTGGGCCATTTTTTTTTTCTTTTAAAATATTTTATTTATTTATTTGACAGATCACAAGTAGGCAGAGAGGCAGGCAGAGAGAGAAAGGGAGGGAAGCAGGCTCCCCACTGAGCAGAGAGCCTGATGCGGGGCTCGATCCCAGGACCCTGAGATCATGACCTGAGCCGAAGGCAGGGGCTTAACCCACTGAGCCACCCAGGCACCCCTACTTAGGGCATTTTTAAGAAGGTGCAGTAACGCACTTCTCTCCAGATCTTTCTATGTGAGTGGGTCTTCCTGGCGCTTCTCTCACCTGACCAGTCCTCACAAATGCAGTGTGCACCCTGACAGAGCCTGTGTCATCCACGGACATGTAACACTGTTTGCTTACCTGATGCCCTTTGCGATCTGACAGGCAGTGGCTGGGATGGGGCTGGGGGCCATCTGGCGGTGAGGTGCTGCGGACGGCTGTGGCAACCCCCCGCGAACCGGCAGTGGGTGAGCCACGGCACTGATAAGGCAGGCCTCTCCCGCAGGTCCAGGAATCCGTGGCCAGCTGCTTGCCGCCTCTCGTACCAGCCATCAAAGAGGATGCGGGAGGGATGATCCAGAGGCTGATGCAGCAGCTGCTGGAGTCAGACAAGTATGCAGAGCGCAAAGGGGCTGCCTACGGGCTGGCAGGCCTAGTGAAGGGCCTGGGCATCCTCTCGCTAAAGCAGCAGGAGATGATGGCTGCGCTGACCGACGCCATCCAGGACAAGAAGAACTTCCGCCGGCGAGAGGGTGAGTGTCTGAGCTTGGGGCTACCTGGGGTGGGAAGTCGGTCCCCACAGCTGCCACAGGAAGGAATCGGGCCTTTCCGTCCCCGCTGAAGGCCAGGTGTTTGTGTGTGTGCGGTGGAGGGAGCAGATTGGGTAACGCATCCCATCCTGTCCTTGCTGGTGTGGCCTGCACTTTCTCATTTCTCACTCGGTGTAGAGACTGTCAGCTGAGAGAGAATTGGCCTCACTAGCTGTTAGTGCCCGGAAGTGACAGACACTGCCCTGTTCTCTCCTTTCTGCTCAACCATATCTATGCTGTCGGGGAGGTAGAGGGTGCTGCTCCCTCATGGGGAAGCCACTGTAGTCCCACAACGGCCTTGAGTGTTTCCAGAGGGTGAGCTGATGGCAGGGAGGTGCTCCTGTGGCTGCCTCCAGGGCACAGTCTTTCCAGCTGTCCCGCCTTCTCCCCCAGGAGCCCTCTTTGCCTTCGAGATGCTCTGCACCATGCTGGGGAAGCTCTTCGAGCCGTATGTGGTCCACGTGCTGCCCCATCTGCTGCTGTGCTTCGGGGATGGGAACCAGTATGTGCGTGAGGTAAGTCCTGAGGCTGCACGCGGGCTCGCCGCCAGCTGAGGCCGCCCCTGGCCGTGCATCTCATCTCAGCTCTGGGGGCTGATGGGGTGGAAGGGCCCCCTGCTGGAACTCCTTGCCTGTACCTTGGCACTGGTTACTGGGACAGACTCCTCTGATTCCCAGTAAAGCATTTGCAACTCTCAGAGGAGACGCTCTCCTCAGCTGTGTCTGTAGGCCCTGGCACAGGGTCTGACACAGGAGACCCTCAGTAAGTGTTGGTCGGCAGGAGGAACGTTCAGACTAGTGTCAGGCCTTGATCCTTGCTTGGACAAGGAGGCCCCTGAACACCTTTTCTCCTCCCTTGAGGCTGCAGATGATTGTGCCAAGGCTGTGATGAGCAACCTGAGCGCTCATGGGGTAAAGCTCGTGCTCCCCTCCTTGCTGGCTGCCCTGGAGGAGGAATCCTGGAGGACCAAAGCCGGTAAGACTGCTCCCTTCGGTGTCTCTGTCCCAGCCTCCTTTTCTGAAGATGGCCCTTGCAGGGATCCAGGGAGCCATCCAGGATCTTGTCCCATGTGTGTGTGCTCCCCAGCCCACGGACAAGGACAAGCCCCTCAGAGCCATCAGGCAGCTCAGTCCTTCAGTCATTTGTATGTTTTCGTGCAAAGAACAGGCCTCTGGTGGGAGCCATAGCCCTAAGTGAGGAAGCCCCAGAGCTTTAAAGTTAGTTTGTGGCAACTTCTATGACTTTAAAGCCCCCCCGCATTAAGCCCTTTTTTAAAAATAAAATATTCTCTGGCATCCTGATATGCAAAACAGATTCAAGCTGTTTTGAAGCTGTTCTGGTTTGAGCAGGGTCAAGACCTGGGGCCCTTGAAGGACCTCCGTCCCCCTCAGTCCTTCAGGTTCCACCCTGCGGTTTGAGAAACCACAGATACGAGTTTCTTCATATATGGATAAAGAAACTAGGGCAGAGAAATTCATTGAAGTGGCCTTGGGCCACTGGTCTTGCTCCTGGTCTTGCCTGTTTTCCCCACACCACCTTGCATCACCCCCAGAATGCCATGGCTCAGCAGGCCTCATGAGCACTGTGCTCACTCTGCTAGAGCCCCCCCCACCCCCATCCTCTTCCTGGGGACTGCTTTAGCATAGTCTGCAGAGGGGCAGGCTGGTTGTCCCTTGCCTGGGCAGCCGGCACAAGTGGCTCCCTGGCCTGTGCTCAGTGACTCCATGCTGGACCTGTGTTTGCTGTCTGCAGGGTCGGTGGAGCTGCTCGGGGCAATGGCATACTGTGCTCCCAAGCAGCTGTCATCCTGCCTGCCCAACATCGTGCCCAAGCTTACAGAGGTGCTCACTGACTCCCACGTCAAAGTGCAGAAGGCTGGACAGCAGGCGCTGAGGCAGATCGGCTCCGTCATCAGGAATCCAGAGATCCTGGGTACACTTCTCCCATGAGGGCCCTGGCCCTGGCTCCTTCTCCCATCCCTGGACACTGCGGGGAACGTGCATTGAGCAAAGACTTTTGCCCTCTGAGGACAGATATAGTCATGTTGAAATAATCTCTAAATTCTGGAAAGCGCTTTTTCTAGGATAATTAGCGGGAAGTAGTTTGGAAGCAATCAGTTTTGCCACTGGTTTAAGCAGTCCTCATTGACTGCACAGAAAGGGAAACTGAGTCAGAAGCAGCCTGACTCTGAGAGAGCCCTGTGCACTAAGCTGAGCCCTAAGGTCAACAGAATTGAATGACACGCTCTGGCCCACATCGGCATCATATATTCTTTGCGAACTTCCTATTCTGTCTCATTCCAGAAGACATGTGATAGAGGGAAAAGCTTAGGGAAGGGTTATCCCCCTTGATTATGCTCTTTAGTGTGGTTCTTGATGGAGTGATGGCAGGAGGTTGATTTCTAGAAACAAAACTGAGCAGCCATGCCACCCAACATGTCACTCGTTTTGTTTTTTGTTTTTTTTTTTTTAAGATTTTATTTATTTATTTGACAGAGATCACAAGTAGGCAGAGAGGCAGGCAGAGAGAGAGGAGGAAGCAGGCTCCCTGCGGAGCAGAGAGCCCGATGTGGGACTCAGAACCCTGAGATCATGACCTGATCCGAAGGCAGAGGCTTAACCCACTGAGCCACCCAACATGTTACTTGTTAAATGTTAAGCTTCGTTATGGAACATAGGTACCTGTTCAGTGTAGTTCAGCCAGGGTGTTACTAGACTTTTTTTCATTCAGGAAACAATGTTTCTTATTTGTGTGTTTTTGTTTTTCAAGGGGAGGGCAGTTATCCTTGGGTTTTACTGTTTTTCACAGTGTCTAGTAGCCCTGGGGATTCCTAGAGCTGGGAGCATTCTCAGTCTCTATCAGATGAAGGGAAGTGCTTTTGTTTTTGGGAATCCAGCATGGGTGGGTCTTTTTTTTTTTTTTTTTTTTAATTGAGATATGATTTGCATAATGTTAAAATCACTTAAAAATTTATAGAATTCAGTGTTTTTTGTTTTTTGGGTATTTTTTGTATATTCACAGTATTACATAAACATCACCACTGTCTAGTTCCAGGACATTTTCCTCCCCCGCTACCTGTTAGCACTCACTCTTCATTCCCTTCCCTACCTCTGGGCCCTGACAGCCACTACTCTGCTTCTGTTTCTTTGGGCTTGCCTGTTGGGGATGCTTCATGTGGTGGGATCATTTGTGGCTAGCTTCATGCTCTCAAGGTTCATACTGTAGCATGGGTCAGTGTGCTCTGTTGTTTTTTATGGCCCAATAATCCATCGTATGGATAGACTACATTTTGTTTGCCAGGTCATCTGTTGATGAACGTTTGGGCCGCTTCTGCATACTGGCTGTTCAGAATAATGCTACTCTGCACATTTGTGTACAAGGTGGTTTTCTTTGTAGGCGTGTTCAGGTGTCCTGGTTAGATCCCTGGGAAAGGAAATTGCTGGGTCATGGTACGGTAACTCTTTCTGAGGCACTGCTGGACTCTTTGCCAAAGCGACTGGATCATTTGGCATTCCCAGCAGCAGCGTGTGAGAGTTCCCGCTGCTGACACTGTTCCTGTCTGTCTTTTGGGTTACAGCCCCTCCGTCGGTGTGAAGTGGCATCTCCTTGTCGTTCCGGTTTGCATTTCCCTAATGACTAACGATGTTTAAAGTCTTCTCGTGGGCTTACTGGCCATTTGCACATCTTCTTTGGAGAACTGTCAAAATCTTCTGTCCCATTTTTTTACTTGGGTTATTAGTTTTTGTTTTTTGGTTTGCTTTTTGTTTCGATTTTAAATTGGTGAGCAGCACGGATCTTTCGAGTGGTTGAACTCCCTGGGCTTGTGGAAGAGAGAAGCCCGGTGTTTCTCCTGTCAGTCCTCTTGCTGGGCTGAAGGAGCTGATGCAGAGAGCTTGCTCTGTCGGGGCTGAACTGCTCGGAGCATGGCCTGCTTCACCACCGACTCGGTGGCCTTGGATGTCTCACGGCAGTTGTTTTGCAAAACCACCCTGGGCTGCCGCTTCAATAAGGAGGCAGACAGGGCCCAAGCAGTGCTCCCACGGATGCTCAGCCGTGCGGCTGCCCCTCAGTGCCCATGGAAGGCCGCCCCCTGTTGTCCTGCTGGGTCAGGCTGTGCCGTGCAGAGGGGTGGTGGCTGCCACCTTCTTCCTCGTGGAGCAACGAATGCTCTTCGCAAGCAGGCTGGTTTCCATAGCCGGTGACTTGTGGGCTCCGAGGAGAGTCTCCCTGGACCCCCCTTTTCTTGTGTCCCTTTGTAGTTCTCAGGGGACCCAGAGGCTTTGCCATGCCTGAGACTCGTGTGAACTAGCCTTTTTCTTGTTTGGACACGCAGCCATTGCCCCAGTCCTGCTGGACGCCCTGACGGACCCCTCCAGGAAGACCCAGAAGTGCTTGCAGACCCTGCTGGATACCAAGTTTGTCCACTTCATTGATGCTCCGTCCCTGGCCCTCATCATGCCCATTGTTCAGAGAGCCTTCCAGGACCGTTCCACGGACACGCGGAAGATGGCAGCCCAGATTATTGGCAACATGTACTCCCTGACAGACCAGAAGGTAGCAGCCCAACTGGGGCTGGTGTAGGACAGACCAGTAGATCCTGGTGTAGGGCATAGAGTCCTGCACACAGTAGACACAGGATGGCTGGGGGTTTTGATCCCTGCTTATGTTTAGGGGAAGAAGACCAGTTTGGGGTGGAGAGTAGAGATCTAGGCTTTCCCGGCATCTTGCAGAGCACAGTGGTTCAAGTTCCTATTAGCTCAGCCCCCTGATGTGGCCCTGCCTGGGCCCTCTCACAGACTGAGGGGAGGAAAGGCTCCGCCTTGCCCTGTCTTGGCATTGTGGCTGCTGTTTTGACTGCTTGTAGTTCTCTTGTCACAAGCATTTGCTTCTGTAAGCCTACAAATTAGAGGAAATTAGCCACGTTTGGGAGATTTACTTTGTTTAAGTACTCCCCGGGGCTTGCATGTGCAAGCTCATGGTCTCCCACAGCCATGCTTTGCTTGCAGGCAGATCATGTCAATCCTCAAGAATTTAGGAAATGGGACAATTGGTGGAACAGCTAATCTTATCCACCGTCCTCCAACATTAAAACAGTTAATTATTGCTAATGTTTTTTATTGCATTTATGAAATTATATTCCTGAACATCAGCTTATTTTTAAGTTACAGTGAGCTGTTCACAAAACTGGTGTTTAATAGTTCTTTCATATTCCAACAAGTTTATGTACCATAGCTTATATAATCCTGTTATCGGTCCTATACTGTCCAAGGTTTTCTGCTATTTTAAATGATGCTGCAGTGAACATAAGGCTTTTTCTATATTTAAAACTGTGTCTTAAAGCTGAATGCTATCCTAAGAGACATAATAAACCTTTTAGAGTGAAGAATGGGAAGATGATAACATTGTTCTGAAAGGAAATAACCAGAAATAATTTCCTAGATTCCAGAGGCTGGACAGGCCTTGGTCCTGGGACAAGGGCAAGAGGAGGAAGAGCATTGAACTCTAGCCGGGGGTTCTTTGGACCCGTTGAGGACCCACCTGAGGGTGGGCCTCTAGGCCCTTGTAGGTTTCCCAGCAGTCACCTGCGGTCTCCAGGGAGCCAGTCATGGGGGTTCCTGGCCAGGTGCCCTTCCCTGCTGGCTCTGTGAGCAGCCCTGCTGAGCTCTCCTTGTCAGCAGAACAGTGAGGTCAGGGTCCATGGCAGAACCAGTCCGGAGGAAGCAGGAGCTGGGCCTCCACCCAAGTCACCTTTTGTGTTGTTGCAGGACTTGGCTCCTTACCTGCCAAGCGTGACGCCTGGCCTGAAAGCCTCTCTTCTGGACCCTGTACCTGAGGTGAGCCTGGGAAGAGAAAGGGGGCAGGAACTCATTATTTTAGTACATGCCTCAGAAGATTGGTTCCTGAGAATTCCTTATAAGATGCTTTTGTGTCTGTCCAGGAGAGGGAAGGAAACCCTAGGGTCCTCTCCCTGCTTCCGCGTGAGCATCTAGTTTTGAGATGCTGCCACTCCTCCCATCCTGGCTCTCGGTTCCCTGACAGGTGCGGACAGTGTCTGCAAAGGCCCTAGGGGCCATGGTGAAGGGCATGGGGGAGTCGTGCTTTGAGGACTTGCTGCCGTGGCTGATGGAGACGCTGACCTATGAGCAGAGCTCCGTGGATCGCTCCGGGGCTGCGCAAGGTGAGGACCCAGCAGGCCCAGGGGCCAGACCAGGAATGCTGTCTATGGGCCCTCAGATCCAGGGGGTTCATTCTATCCTTTTGTTGCAGGGTTGGCCGAGGTCATGGCTGGCTTGGGAGTGGAGAAGTTGGAGAAGCTGATGCCAGAAATCGTGGCTACAGCCAGCAAAGTGGACATTGCACCCCACGTCCGAGACGGCTATATTATGATGTTCAACTACCTGCCCATCACCTTCGGGGACAAGTTCACTCCTTACGTGGGGCCCATCATCCCCTGTGTCCTCAAAGTAAGCACCAGAGACCAGGCTGAGGGTAGCATTAGGGAGTGGGGGAGGATGCACGTGCTGTCCTTGGAGGCAGGGCTCTCTGCCAGCGGGGACTGGGTGGCAAGAATCCTCATCCTGCTGTTTAGGGGGTCCCATTTCCTTTGGGTCTGGTGCCTTGGGACAGCAGCCCTGGGTGACCCAGCCTCTGTGTGCAGGCTCTCGCTGATGAGAACGAGTTTGTGCGTGACACTGCCCTGCGTGCGGGCCAGCGGGTCATCTCCATGTACGCCGAGACGGCCATTGCCCTGCTGCTGCCCCAGCTGGAGCAAGGCCTCTTCGATGATCTCTGGAGAATAAGGTGAGAACTTGGGGTGGAAAGACCCAGTGGCTTTGCGTTTGGGGAACTCTGAGAAATGAGAAGTAGAATGTGGCCAAGAAGTCTCTCCATGCTCTTAACCTTTGCGTAGCAGTGTCTGTCCTGATTCTCTTGAAAAGTTCGCTTTATGCAGTCCTTTAGTTTATATTAGAATTTTAAACATGAATGTTTTTTAATCTGGAAATTCGACTTCTGGGCATTGATTCCAAGGACAAATTTGGTCAAGCACTTAATTAAAAAGACATGTCGAGGATGTTTGTTGCAGTGTATGTCATCATTCAAAAAATCGGAAGTTGATTTTTAAAAAAGCCAGCCTGTCCCTATGGTGAGGTTTTATTCAGCCATTACAGAAAATGGCGTGAGTGGACTACATTAGCTGACACGGAAAGTGCTTCACCCGGTGCTGACGGAATGGTTCGGGCCCGCTTCCCACATCGGGTGGGAGTGCGTGTGTGCCTGTTGATGGACGTGTGTGCGGAGTGTCACCAGAGTATCAGGGAGGCTGCCTTGGTCTTGGGAGTTGGGCTGATCGTTTACACTCACTTTCTTTGTGTTTTTCTCTGTTTTTCCAACCTTTGCTTTGAATAGAACTTTGATTTTTACAGTCATTAAAAATAAGAAACCTGAAGTAATTTGAAGAGAAATAAACTTTGTCCTTCTAGGCCTCTCTTTATGTGTCCAGTTCTGATGGTCAGCAGTCTTGGTTCCCTGTTAATGCTTCTTTCCGTACTCTCCCTCTTCTTCCTTATAGAAATGTTCATATATGTTTTTTTTTAAATGTTGATTTTTCCCATTACTAAAATAATACATGTTCATTAATAGGAAACTTGAGAACAAGGTAACGGGGGGCAGTGTGAGGAAATGAAGACCACCTGTACCTTTACTCATTCCACAATAACCACCGTGAATATCTCCGGTACACTTCCTTCCAGCGTCTTTCGTGCCCAGTGCTCGCTTGGGCCCCAAGGCCGCCCCTTGCAGCTTTGTGACTCTGTTTTTGGCATCCTCCTCAGGTTCAGCTCTGTTCAGCTGCTTGGGGATCTCCTGTTCCACATCTCCGGGGTCACTGGGAAGATGACCACAGAAACCGCCTCTGAAGATGATAACTTTGGAACTGCGCAGTCCAATAAGGTGCGTGCCTTGAGTTGGTTTTCTGTCCTTGCTGCTGGGAGGCATGTGCCCCGGCACTCATGCTGTGGAGGCTTCACCACTCCGTGTTCTCCCTTCTTTCCCCTGCTGCAGGCTATCATCACTGCCCTGGGCGTAGACCGGCGGAACCGAGTGTTGGCAGGGCTGTACATGGGCCGCTCAGACACCCAGCTGGTTGTGCGGCAGGCATCCTTGCATGTCTGGAAGATTGTGGTCTCTAATACCCCCCGCACCTTGCGTGAGATCCTGCCTACTCTCTTTGGGCTGCTGCTGGGTTTCTTGGCCAGCACATGTGCAGATAAGAGAACCGTAAGTTTCTGGACCTTGCTTCTGACCCAGCATCAGAGGCGAGGATGCGTAGGGCCCCCTGTCTAAGAGGAGAATATTTATTTATTTACATAGTCATTCAGTGGTTATTCTTAGAAAGAAAACAATCAGATATTTTGCCTGCAAGGTGGATTTATTCAGGAATAGCAGAGAATTGCAGGCTGGGACATGTAAGCCACGACAAAATTATAGGCAACTGCGGGGAACAAAGGAGTGGAACATTCTTTTATAGAGGGAAGGGGGCCTTCAGGAGGACTGTTGTAAACAAAAAGTCTGTTGGAGGTAATTGGGAGTTTGAAGTATAGTGGCTGTTCAGTGACTGAGTTGTGATGGTCTGTCATTGGCTGGGCTGTTGCTGGGGCAGGAGAAAATCTTCCTTCATCCTGCTGGGCCAGTAAAATATGTTTCTTCCTGTTCCATCCGCAAGGTTCATCTTTTCCTCTTGAGTCTGCAGTTGATGAAGAGTGGTAGGGTGTGGGAGTGCCCTGTTCCGGCCTCCTGATTCCCTTTTATTTTTTTATATATATATATGTATATATGTTTGTTTTTTGTTTTGGTTTTTTTTGGTTAAGTTTTATTTATTTATTTGAGAGAGAGTGCACATACACAAGCGCATGCGGGGAGGAGCAGAGGGAGGCGGAGAGAGAAACTTCAGCAGACTTTGCACTCAGTGCGGAGCCAGCTGGGGGCTCCATCTCACGACCCTGAGATCAGCACCTGAGCCAAAACCAAGAGTCAGATGCCTAACAGACTGCACCACCCTGACACCCCTCCTGACTCCATTCTAAAGGAGGTTTTCTTTTATTAATTTTCCCACAACAAAGATTTATTAAGCATCTACTATGTGCTAAGTAGGGCCTAAAACCTGGGGATATAATGGGGAAGAAAGGCAGCCTTACCCTCATCCTCGTGAGCTACACTCTGGTAGAGGAGATGGGTGTTTATCAGATCATCCAGCACACAAGCAGATGTAAACGCAGCTGTAGTAAATGCTGCATGGGCGGGGTGCCTGGGTGGCTCAGTGGGTTAAGCCTCTGCCATCAGCTCAGGTCATGATCCCAGGGTCCTGGGATCGAGCCCCGAGTCGGGCTCTCTGCCCCGCAGGGAGCCTGCCTCCACCTCTCTCTCTGCCTGCCTCTCTGCCTACTTGTGATCTCTGTCAAATAAATAAATAAAATCTTAAAAAAAAAAAAATGCTGCATGGGCCCCGCAGATGCAGGTAATGGGCCTTTGACCGGCTGGGAGGGGCAGGGGAAGCCTCTCAGAAGAAATGATGCTTGAGGTCAGAAGATGGGTCAGCACTAACCGGGCGAGGTAGTGATGAAAGCCTATTCCACACTAGGGAAAGAGGGCTTTAGATGCACGGGCAGGATGAAGCCAGCAGTAGAGGCTAGGTGGGGGCTGCTGGGTCTGGAAGGCCAGGCGGTTCCATGGTTGGGATGATGGGCCCAGCCTGGACTCATGATTGCTTCTGCCAGTCCCCTTTGGCCCGCTCCCAACCCCCGTCCCTGGCAAGCAAACTGCATATTTGGCTCTAAAGAAGGGTTTGCATGAAGCCTCAGGGAAGGTGGGTTTTTTTCTTTTTCCTTAAAAGCATTTGTGCCCAATTCAGCTCCCCTTGGGCAACAGTGCCAGGTTAAGTGACTTCTAGGCTCTGGTTATCAATTCAGGGAAACTGGCTCCTGTCCAGGCATCCTATGATGAGTTTCCTGTTCATATATAAGGTGCTAGCTCTTGATTTAGATTGCCTAGGTGTGTGTGACACAAAGAAGTAATTGTATTTTTGTGTGTTTTACAAGCCCCCGGGTGGCTCTTAAGGGCTAAGAGCATTTGGGGAAGTTCAGTCAGTGACTTGGATCAAGTGCAGGAGGTTCCAGGACCCTCACTCTGGAGCTGCCTTCCAGGTACCCTGGGGTTTGCCCAGCATTGATATCCCGGCTTGATCTCTGCTGACAGATTGCAGCAAGGACATTGGGCGACCTCGTCCGGAAGTTAGGGGAGAAAATCCTGCCCGAGATCATCCCCATCCTGGAGGAAGGCCTGAGGTCTCAGAAGAGCGACGAGAGGCAGGGCGTGTGCATTGGGCTGAGCGAGATCATGAAGTCCACCAGCCGGGACGCTGTGAGTGTTTTCTAAGGGCCCCAGAAGTGACCTGACGTACAAGGCTGGGGGCAGGTTAGGGGAGAAGCTAGGGACACTTCATCCTCGGGGACATGCTGCAGGCCTCACTCTGGAGGGTGTTGCTGGCGGCAGGGCTGGACTGGAGTTTCCTTGTCGGTTTCCCAGACAAGAATGAAGCAATGTGGAGGCCTTGCGTGGCCTGTGGAAATTGGAGATGATCTTTTTCTCACTGCTCCTGAGGCCACTCCCGATTAATCCCTTTTGTGTCACTGCTAAAGTTCAATTAAAATGTATAGTGTCCTTGGCAAGGAAGGGAGGCTGTGCATGCGTGCTTGTGCTGGGGCTGTAGGAGCGGGAGGACTGCCCGCACTCTTATGAGGAGTGGAGCAGATGAGTGTAAGTACCTGGTGGGTGGAAGTACATCATTTCCAGCAGTGATACTGTCCCACAGCAGCCACGTTCAGGGGGCTGGCGATCCTTGCCCTGAACTTACTTCTGAAGGGGATCCTCGGAACACCCCTGGGAAATGATGGGGCAGGCGTAGGGCTCTCAGTTGGCATAGAAGCCGGGAAGTGGTTGACCGGTCAAAATTGTAAGCACATGGCCAGTTGCTTAGCCTGAGTGAGCATCCTCCTCTGAGTTCCTGGCGACTTCCCCCGGAATCAGCATGTATCAGTATAAGTATTACATTTGGGGGTTTATGTTTGCTTTTGGCAAAAAATACAAAAGTCCCCAGCTAGAGCTGTGATTCACTGAATAGTTACTGAGTCCCCCCAAAGGCTGAGACCTTGCTGCCAGTGAGACTGATACGTAATCGGTCCTGATTCGTAATGGGCTTTGCCTCCAGTGGGTGGGGGGGAGGACTAGTTCCAAAGGGAGCAGAGCTGTCATTAGCCCTGAGGTAACCCCTAAGATGTCACTGAGGAACGACTGTTTTGAGTCATGAAACACTTGGAGTTTTCCAAGAGGATGAGCGGAGGGAACTGGGGGAGAGGGGTCACGCCATGCAGAGCCTTGCCGTGGGAAGGAGCTCCTGTGGGAGATGGAGAGTATCCGGAGAACTCACCTAAAAAATCAGGCTCCTCAGTTATAGGCTGCATATCCTCTCTGCTGTTTGATACTTGCTCATTTTCACAGAGTCGCTAAGTTAAAAGTCAAGCCAAGGGGCTTGGTGGTGGCCTGGCTGGGCCGGGAGTCCTCGTCCACCCCCCACTTCGCTGGCTTCCGTCCCTTCGCTGCTTCTGCTGCCTCAGATACACGGCGCGGGTGCTGTTGCAGGTGCTGTACTTCTCCGAGTCCCTCGTACCCACGGCGAGGAAGGCTCTGTGTGACCCGCTGGAGGAGGTCAGAGAGGCCGCGGCCAAGACCTTCGAGCAGCTGCACTCCACCATCGGCCACCAGGCTCTGGAGGACATTCTCCCGTTTTTACTGAAGCAGCTGGTGAGTGGATCTGCCACGCACCTACCAGTTTGGCTTTTACTGTCTTTGTGGAAGCAAAACGCGGGGGGCTCACTCTGCCAAAGCAGCCGCAGTATGGGCCCCCGAGGGAGTGGGTGCGGCAGGCTCAGATTTGGCTCTGTGCTTCTCCGACAGTCAGTAAGTGTGGGTGCACTGGGAAGGGAGGGAGGAAAGTGGTGAAGCAGGTTGGCGGTGGTTGGTCTAGACAGTCGAGGTGGGGCCGGGAGCCGGCTGCTCAGCGTTGCCCCCGATGCCCTCCTGCAGGATGATGAGGAAGTGTCAGAATTTGCCCTGGATGGTCTGAAGCAGGTTATGGCCATCAAGAGTCGTGTGGTGCTCCCTTACCTCGTGCCCAAGGTAAATCCCCCCTGTGACCAGCCCCCTCTGGCCCAGGAACCTCAGCCACGTGATCATTCCTCAGCCTGCTCCGGAGACCTTTTCCGAGCTAGGGGAGGCCGGTGTGGGAGCAGGGGGCCCCAGAGCAGACGCTGTGCTTGGAACAGCAGCGATAGGATCTCCCGGAGCCTGGCGCAGCCGCCAGCACGGGGCAGCGGTCACTGAACTGACGTTCATCATTCCGCAGCTGACGACTCCACCTGTCAACACCCGCGTGCTGGCTTTCCTTTCGTCTGTGGCTGGCGATGCCTTGACCCGTCACCTCGGAGTGATCCTCCCGGCGGTCATGTTGGCCCTGAAGGAGAAGCTCGGGACTCCGGACGAGCAGCTGGTGAGTTGCACGTTGACCCTTGGCAGCCTTCTTCCAGCCATCCTGGCCTGCCCCAGAGGAGCTGTGCTCAGCCTGGGCGTCCCCTGTGGTTTCAGGAGATGGCCAACTGTCAGGCCGTGATCCTCTCCGTAGAGGATGACACTGGGCACCGGATCATCATTGAGGATCTGCTGGAAGCCACCCGAAGCCCCGAGGTGGGCATGAGGCAGGCCGCTGCCATCATCCTCAACATTTATTGTTCGCGCTCGAAGGCTGACTACACCAGCCACCTGCGGAGCCTGGTCTCCGGCCTGATCCGCCTCTTCAACGACTCCAGTCCGGTGGTTCTGGAGGAGAGCTGGGATGCCCTGAATGCCATCACCAAGGTGAGGGGGCTGCAGACTGCAGAGCCGGCTTTTGCGTATAGACCAGTCCAGACGCCCGGAAGACTAGACCCTTAAAATAGCCCACGACGTACCTGTTAGGCAGCCGCAGCGTTGGCCATGCGTGGCCAGACTTTCTTACACTCCCACCCACGCCCCTCGCCCTGCGGTATCATTCTGAAGCTGTCTTGGGAGGGCTGTACTTAGAGCCCGGACATCCTCTCTGCTCTTTCCTGGCTTCCCACAGAAACTCGATGCTGGCAACCAGCTGGCACTAATTGAAGAACTGCACAAAGAAATCCGCCTCATAGGGAACGAGAGCAAAGGGGAGCATGTGCCAGGCTTCTGCCTCCCGAAGAAGGTAAGCCAGGGCCCCGTGCAGGGGGCTGTAGCACATGGCCTTCCTCTGCCTGCACCCTCGATGCCGGGTGCTGTTCGACCCCTTCACAGAAGCGTGTTTCTTCCCCATGGTGGCCGTAGGAGGACGGCGTCCGTGCCGCCTTCAGTTTAAACTGGGGAGGCCACCTCAGCCAGAGCACGTGAGTCACAGAGGTGACAGCAGATGTACCTTTGTGTGATGGGTGTGCCAGAGCTCTGCTCTTCTCATCACTGCCTAGTCCGGGCCATTCCCCAGCCTCTCTCATGCTGGGACCGTGGCACCTGAACCAAGTCTCTCTCGTGGAGTCGCAGAGAGGATGCCTGACAGGAGGGCCCTGCTTTGCACAGGAGACACCTGAGCCCAGTGACTTTGAGATTTGACTCTCGCATGCACTTCTCTTGTCAGGGGGTAACCTCCATCCTTCCAGTGTTGCGGGAGGGCGTCCTGACCGGCAGCCCGGAACAGAAAGAGGAAGCAGCTAAAGCTTTAGGTTTGGTGATCCGCCTGACCTCAGCTGACGCCCTGAGGCCCTCCGTGGTCAGCATCACTGGGCCTCTGATCCGCATCCTGGGGGACCGGTTCAGCTGGAACGTGAAGGCAGCCCTGCTCGAGACACTCAGCCTCTTGCTGGCCAAGGTGAGCCACTGATGCGTTCATCTCTCAGTCCGTTTGGGTCTTAGAGAACAGATCTGTCTGCCAGTTGGTGTCTTGTGGCCGCAAGGTGACAGCTCATGACGGAGGAACAGCATGGCAGAGGGAGTTGAGATGCTGGGTACTAGACTTACTTTACACACTGGTCAATTCCAGGTCCACCACTTAGTAGTTGTGTGGCCGGAATGACCCTGGGAGAGTCCAGGAACCTCCTCACCTGTCTCCTTACCTGTGATCTGGGAGTGCTGCCACTGCCTGCCACGTACAGCGCCGCGCAGTGTGAGGCCTAGAGGACGAGCCATTGGGCTCGCTGCCTGACAGCTCTTGAGTGCTGTGCACTAGTGCTCCTTGCTGTTGTTTTTTTTTTTTAAAGATTTTATTTAGTTATTTATTTGACAGAGATCACAAGTAGGCAGAGAGGCAGGCAGAGAGAGAGGAGGAAGCAGGCTCCCCGCTGAGCAGAGAGCCCGATGCGGGGCTCGATCCCAGGACTCTGGGATCATGACCTGAGCCGAAGGCAGAGGCTTTAACCCACTGAGCCACCCAGGCACCCCATCCTTGCTGTTTTTTTTTTTTTTTTTTTAAAGATTTTATTTATTTATTTGACAGAGAGAGATCATAAGTAGACAGAGAGGCAGGCAGAGAGAGAGAGAGAGAGAGGGAAGCAGGCTCCCTGCCGAGCAGAGAGCCCGATGCGGGACTCGATCCCAGGACCCTGAGATCATGACCTGAGCCGAAGGCAGCGGCTTAACCCACTGAGCCCCCCAGGTGCCCCAGAATTTTTTTTTAATTCTTACTTGAGGTTTGGAAACAAAAGCAAGCTTAAAATTTGTAGTTTTCTCTCCCCCCACCCCTTTTGAGGGGAAGGTGTGGGGAGCAACTTTCCAGATAAAACATGACATTGTGAGCATCAGCCTTACTCTATCGAAGATGGGTCTTTTTCAAAAAATTAAGTTTTCACCTGTGTTCTGTGCTTTTTTTTTTTTTTTTAAGATTTTATTTATTTGAGGGGCGCCTAGGTGGCTCAGTGGGTTAAGCCTCTGCCTTCGGCTCAGGTCATGATCCCAGGGTCCTGGGATCGAGCTCTGCATCGGGCTCTCTGCTCCGCAGGAAGCCTGCCTCCACCTCTCTCTCTGCCTGCCTCTCTGCCTACTTGTGATCTCTGTCTGTCAAATAAATAAATAAAATCTTAAAAAAAAAAAGGTTTTATTTATTTGAGAGAGAGAGCACACTCATAAGCAGGGGGAGGGGTAGAGTGAATCTCAAGCAGGCTCCATGGTCAGCACGGAGCCTTGATGCAGGGCTTGATCCCATGACCTGAGTCAAAATCACCACGGATGCTTAACCAACTGAGCCACCCAGGTACCCCGTGCTGTTCTCTTCTGTGGTGTTTTATAACTCTGTGTACAAATGGAGCCCTTTCCTCACAGACTTTGTCCCTCAGGCCATGAGTCGATGTCGTCCATGGCCAGATGGTTCCTACCTCTGATTTGCTGGCTTCACTCCATAGTGTGCCTCCCAGCAGCCCACAGCCTACAACCCCAGTATTTCCACACTTCCAAACAGCTGCTTTGATTTTCCCATTTAACAATGAGTAAATCTTCAGTCTTGGGAGGGGTGACTTTCTGAGATCATTTGTTTCATAAGATTGTCCTGAGGGCTCTGTGTCAGTGCTCGGCCCGTGTATCGACTGCTCAGAAGATGGCACCTGCGCTTATATATGTAGTTCATTGCCCCGTCTTAGCACTGGAATAGGATTTCAGTAGGGCTGACAGCCATCATCCTGTCGGGCTCTTTCTTTCTTTCCTTTTTTTTTTTAAGATTGTTTATTTATTTGAGAGAGAGCAAGTGAGAGAGAGCATGAGCAGGGGGAGGGGCAAAGGGAGAGGGACAAGCAGATTCCTCCCTGAGCGGGGAGCCTGATAGAGGGCTCAGTCCCAGGACCCCGAGATCATGACCTGAGCCGAAGGCAGACGCTTAATGGACTGAGCCACTCGGGTGCCCCTCTTTTATTTTTTAAGATTTATTTATTTTAAAGAGAGATGGGGGGAGTGCCAAAGGGAGAGAGTCCCAAGCAGACTCCGTGCCAGGTGCAGAGCCTGATGCAGGGCTCAGTCTCATGACCCTTGAGATCACAACCTGAGCTGAAACCAAGAGTCAGTCACTTAACCGACTGAGCTGCCCAGGCGCCCCGGCCCCATGTATTGGGAGATGGAGGTTTCAGGTCACTTGTCCACGTGGACTAGTCTCCCTTTAAGCCAACCAGTGGCTCACTTGGAGGAGGTGGTGGCCGTGCTGGTGGTCCTCTTCCTCTTTCTCCCAGTTCAGTGAAAGATGCTGAAAATGGGACTGAGCAGAACCTGTTCGTACTGGCTGTCCTGTCTTTTGGAACGTCTATTCCCAGCCTGCGTGCGGGAGCTGGTTCCATCCATGGTGGTTTACGATTGCTTTGTGCCTGTAGCACCTGGTGGCCTTGGCCTCCAGCGCAGCTGTGCTTCTTGCGTGGGTCTCTCAAACAGGTTGGGATTGCCTTGAAGCCCTTCCTGCCACAGCTGCAGACCACGTTTACCAAAGCCCTGCAGGACTCCAACCGGGGGGTGCGCCTGAAGGCTGCTGACGCACTGGGGAAGCTCATCTCCATCCACATCAAGGTGGACCCCCTCTTCACAGAGCTGCTGAATGGAATCCGTGTCATGGAAGACCCGGGTGTCAGGTGAGGGGCCACTGGGGCAGTGCTTGGCCGTGAGGAGGCCCGGCCGCTGTCCAAGCCTCCCGGGGCTGGACTGGCATGTGTGGGTGGGAGCAATGGTGAAGGAGAGCCAGGGTTTAAGTTGGGTGCATTGGTTCTGTAGGGACACCATGCTGCAGGCCCTGAGGTTTGTGATTCAGGGAGCAGGGGCCAAAGTGGATGTGGCCATTCGGAAGAACATTGTCTCGCTCCTGCTGAGCATGCTGGGACACGACGAGGTACGGCTGCGGGTGGGCGGCGGGGCTGGTGGGCTCTGCTGGTTCCCCTTGTCTTTGCTTTGGTTGGTGTCTCTGGTTTGTGTTAGAAGAACTAGGTCTAGCTGCTAATTGCTCAGTGGTAATAATCATTCCCGACTTGCCCATCACTCTGTATGGTTTCCCAAGCATTCGGTTGTGGAGACGGGGCAGGTGGTGTCGGTGTTGGCTCTGATTCACAGATAAGGAAGGTAAGGTTTTCACAGTAAGGAAAGGCAGGACCTTTCATTAACTTGCTGTCTAATCTTCAACAAGCTACTTTCCATCTTTGCCTCTCATTTCCCCACGTGTCAAATGAAGAGGTTCATTTATTGGTTCAGGAAATACTGGCTGAGACAAAGGGTCTTCACGCAGAGGTGAAGCAGGTATGGTCAGGGCCCTTAAGGAATTTGGCTTTTAGGGTCTGGGACAGGCTGGGAGGTGTTAGCCCTGTTGGAGAGGGCGAGACTCACCTGGGGCCGCACCCTAGTGATGGATGGGGCCAGAGCCAGAATCCAAGCCCTCTGACTTCTGTGCTGTCTCGTTCCATCCACACAGCCCTTTCTTCCCCAGTCTGGAAGCGTATGTTAAGTACTCATTTGCTGCCCAGCACTGAGGCAGGTCCAGTAGTGGGTTGGGTCTGTGGGTAAGAATTTTCTCTTTCTTCTTTGACCCGGCAGTGGTGGGCCCTCTGCTGTGCAGCCTAACTTACATTTGTGAGGCTAATCTCTGGAGTGAGGCCTTCGGGTCACACGTTTCATTGTGTGCCCACGTGGGGCCAGCCCTTGTCGCCGCTGGGCGTACCGCTGCTCTGGAAGTCTGGCCCTATCCCCAGCTGCTGCTCTCTGACTAGAGCCCCCGCCTTCTCTCGGGGTGCAGATGGGAGACTGTGCCTTCCTTTGGTCACAGTCTGTCAGGATTTTTACAGGGCCATGCCCAGTGTAAGCAAAAGTTAGTATTTAGGCCAATTTGCATTTCACCACAGTGGAGCTTAAAATAGATCCTGTTGGAGAGAGTGGGTGTCAGAGAGAGCCAGTTTTAGTCTTGCTTGGCACCTGGGCTTCTGCTTGGAGCTCAGAGGCCCAAACTGTGCTCATACCATTCTCCCCCTTCTCAGAGCTTCCCCTGGATCAGCGGGGGCCACCCAGGGTGCCAACCTGGCACTGGCCTCTCAGCAGGCCCTTAGCCCTGATTGGCTGGTTGGTTGGTTTTGGGGGAGGCACATCAGGTTGGCGCTTATTAATAACGTAGCACATAACTGAAAATCCGCTCCCTCACTCTCCCGTAGGTTGCTGGCTAGGGAGCAGCAAGGAGCAGGCCGCATCTGGCTCTGATTTTGACAGAAAATGCTCGGCTTTCACTTCTCTTCCTTGGGTTGATTAGTGGCTTCATTCTGACTTCCTAGGACAAACCGAAATAATAGAGGTGGCTCTAGGGCGCCAGCATAGTAGAGAGGTAGCAGGGTGTCGCTCTGGACACAAGATGACATACAGGGTTGGCAGGGAAGGAGCGCTGGGGGGAAAGGAGCTCAGAGAGGGTCTCTGGGCCTGCCGCCCCCTCTGTGCCCCTCCCTGCCTCCCAGGGCTGTTGAGACTACTCGAGAGAACGCCCGGAAAACATTCCGACTTTCTAAGAAGAAAGCTGCTATGTAAACACGGTTATTACAGCTATTATGCTGGTGGTTACCATATGTACACACACTGGAGTTTTCTAAAATTGAGCGGAGTGCTGGGCGTGTGGCGGTTCACTCCACACCCAGAGGCGGCTGCCATGAGTGGTGGTCCCGCCCTGGCGGCAGGAGCACGAGTGCCTGGAGTGAGGACGGGATTTAGAGCTCCCGAGTCGCTTTGTTCTGCCGCCTCCCCTGCCCTCCATCCTGGGCAGAGTGGCCGGCCCCGCTGACTTGGGAGCTGGTGGTGCTGCTGACGCTGCCTTTCACTCGCTTCTGTGCCCCGTCAGGACAATACGCGCATCTCCTCGGCCGGCTGCCTGGGTGAGCTGTGTGCCTTTCTGACTGAAGAGGAGCTCAACGCTGTTCTTCAGCAGTGCCTGCTGGGTAGGTCTCCTCTGCACCGGGGACCTCCTGCAGGGCCTGTCGCCACCCCACCCCCGCCCCTGAAGGACCTCCTGGCAGCTAGCCTCTCCTGGGGAATTGAGCTCTTGAAGCAAAATGGAGTTTCCAGTGGTGCTGTAATGCCTTGTGTCTCTGCTCAGAGAACACAGCCGCGAGTCCGAAGCAGCTTGAGAGAGATCTCTCCTTAACTTTCCACGTTGGGCAGGGAGGCCCAGGTGCAGTGTGGACTGGGATTTCCTCCAGGCCCAGGTGGGGGAGGCCTGGGGGCTTCACGGGTGGTAGGGGCACACTGTAAAGTGCAGGTCGATCCAGTTGTGTCCTTCCACTCAGCGGATGTGTCCGGCATCGACTGGATGGTTCGGCACGGGCGGAGCCTGGCGCTGTCCGTGGCTGTGAATGTGGCTCCTGGCAGACTCTGTGCGGGCAGGTATAGCGGTGAAGTTCAGGACATGATCCTCGGCAATGCCGTGGCAGACAGGGTAAGGCTTAGGGGCAACCAGACCCATCCTCCTCCTCCTCTCGCCTAAATTCCACTGCTATAGCCTTGTTGATGTGCAGGGGGCGTGGGGTTGGGGGGATGGATCAACCCCAGACTGGATGGTGAGAGGCCTGGGTTTGAATTTTGCCTTCGTCAGTAACTTTTTTTTTTTTTTTTAAAGTACTGATACTTAAAAAATTGTTTTGCTTTCAAAGATTTTGTTTATTTATTTGACAGGCAGAGATCACAAGTAGGGGGAGAGGCAGGCAGAGAGAGAGGAGGAAGCAGGCTCCCTGCTGAGCAGAGAGCCCGATATGGGGCTCGATCCCAGGACCCTGGGATCATGACCTGAGCCGAAGGCAGAGGCTTTAACCCACTGAGCCACCCAGGTGCCCCCGTCAGTAACTTTCTGTACCCTTGGGCCACCACTTGATCTCCTTGGGCCTTAGTTCCATCACCTGTAAACAATGAGGAGTTTGGGTGGGAGCATCTAGAGGTTCCTTCTAGGTCAGAAGGTCTCTGAACCCCACTCCTGGAAAGCTGTGACACGGGCTTTGTCTGCCTCCTAGCCAGAGCAGCCTGTCTGCAAGAGAGCTGTCGAAGAGTCTTGGATGTGAAGTTGTATGTGGGGGGCGGGGGGGATGCTTGTGTGATGGGCCGGGGTCCTGGAGATTCCTGGGGATGGGACAGAGCCTGTCCCTGCTGTTCTTAGGAAAGGGCAGGATGCCACCCCAGCCACCTCTCTCCTCTCCCCACAGATCCCCATTGCGGTGAGTGGGGTTCGGGGCATGGGCTTCCTGATGAAGCATCACATCGAGACAGGAGGAGGACAGTTGCCCGCCAAACTGTCCAGCCTGTTCATTAAGGTGAGTGGGGGCAGCCTGTGAGAAGGACCCATGACCAGAGAACCCTGGAAGTATATGCTGTCAGGCTGGCTGTGTCTGGGAGATCTCTGAACCCGTGGGAATGGAACACAGAGGGGTCCTGTGTGCTTTTTTCTCTGGAAGAGTGCCTGACTTCCTGTCAGATTCTCAAGTAGACCTGTGACCCCAAATCAAGTTAAGAACCACTATTTTTATATATTTTTAAAAACATTTCTTTGTTTTAATTTTGTCCTTTCTCAGACATGTGCTGTGGTGTCACATCATGATTTAATTTGCATTTGTCTATGGGTAATGATGTAGAACAAAATTTTTTTTTGAGATTTCATTTATTTTTAGAGAGAGTACGCGTATGAGGGGAGGGCCAGAGGAGGAAGGAGAGAATCTCAAGCCAACTCCACACTTGAGTGCAGAGTCTGATGTGGGGCTCGATCTCATGACCCTGAGATCATCACCTGAGATGAAACCAAGAGTGGGAGGCTTAACCGACTGAGCCACCCAGACACTCCTATAGAAAATTTTTACGTGCTTATTAGCCAGCCCCGCATTCACTTGCTGGAGTGTTTATTGACATCGTTTGCCATTCTTAAAATTGTATTCTTTTTTTTTTCTGATATTGAAGTGTTGACAGGTATGTATTCTGCACATAAGACCTTTAAGAACCACTCTCTTAGGCGTTTTTTTCTAGGCATCTGGATTTAGTTTTTTTAATTCTTTTTTCTTTTTTTTAAGATCTTATTTATTTATTTATTTATTTGACAGAGAGAGAACACAAGCAGGGGGAGCAGCAGACAAAGGGAGAAGCAGGCTTCCCATTGGGATCCCATAGGGCACGATCCCAGGACCCTGGGACCATGACCCCAGCCAAAGGCAGATACTTAATGACTGAGCCACCAAGGTGCCCCTAGGCATCTGGATTTAGTAAACTTTGGGATGGACCTGGGTTCAAATCTTAGTAGATCTTTTCTTCCCTGCTTCCTTTTCGCTGGCATGGCTCTTAGCATGGTTATCGTGGTGGCTGCAGGGCTCCAATTAGGAAAACCCAAGAGCCGGACAGCGGGCCCTTGCCACCCATGGCCTAAAGCGTGCTTCTTAAACATGAATGTACACCCAAATTAGAACCAGAATTTATATTTGAAGAGGTGGGGCCAAGTGTGAGGCTCTGCCTTTGTAACCACCTCCCGGGTGATGTCGATGCTGCTGGTGTGTGGCCCTTGATTGAGTGATGAGGTTCCTGCAGAGCCGGGAGCCCCGCTGCAAGTTCTCAGGGTCCCCACTAGATTGAGTCTGTGTGATGGCATCACCTTGCACACGGCTCTTCCTCGGTGTTGACTTAGGATCCTCCATGTGCCTGGCTGGGCCAGACCCTCCCGGCGTGGAATTGCATGGGGCAGACAAGATCTGCGGAGTTGAGATACACAGAAAGCCTGTGGGGATGGGGAGGGCCCTAATTTAGGGAGGGTTGTCAGCAGAGACCTTTGAGGGCAGACACCTGAGTTGAGGCCTGAAGGAGGAGAAGGAGCCATCCATGCAAGGACCAGGGGCAGGCACGTCCCAGGCAGTGGGACCAACCAGTGTGGAGGCCCCAGGGTAGGAAGGAGCAGGTATATCTGAGGAAGTGAAAGCCCATGTGGGCCAGGAGTAGTGACCAAAAGGGAGAGTGGCACGAGACGACGTGAGGGGCAGAGATGTCACAGCCTGTCTGTCACCCACCCACAAGGGGGAAGGCAGATCTCAGAAGGGAGCACTGGGGTCAGTTTCCAGATGAAGAGGGAGTGTCAGGGTAGAAATATGGGCTTCCTTGAGAAACAGACTGGATGTGCCTGACTAAAAGTGCTTGGTCCTCTTCACAGTGTCTGCAGAACCCATCCAGTGACATCAGGCTGGTGGCCGAGAAGATGATCTGGTGGGCAAACAAGGACCCGCTGCCTCCCCTGGACCCCCAGGCCATCAAACCCATCCTGAAGGCTCTTCTGGACAACACCAAGGATAAAAACACCGTCGTGAGGGCCTACAGCGACCAGGCGATCGTCAACCTCCTGAAGATGCGGCAGGGTGAAGAGCTGTTCCAGGTGGGCACCTGTGGCTGCCGCTCAGCGGGCGACTCTCCTTCTGGGTGGCATCCCCGAGGATCAGGCTCCGCTCTGCCACCCCATATGCCGCGTGTGAGGGACAGATTGTGGTCAGGTGACCGGTCTGGTGCCTAAAAGCAGTCCTCTGTTCCTGTGGCGTTCAGGTTTCTTTTGGCAACAGAGCCCTTTCTCCAAATAGAGTGTCACATGGCACCCAAACCTATGAAGCCAATCCTGGGGGGCTGCCTGGTGAAGCCCAGAGCCCCCCTCACACATTCCTCCACCCCTAGGCACCTTTTTTTTTTTTTTTTAAATTTTTAATTTTTTAAGTAATTTCTACACCCGACATGGGGCTTGAACTTACAACCCCAAGATCAAGAGTCGCATGCTCCACCGAACAAGCACGGCTCCCTGTGACATAGAGTGTCCCATGGCCCCCAGCCCCAGAATCCCTCCCTGCCCCGCCCCACCCCTTCTCAGCACATGACTTCCGGGGATCCGTCGGACTCCCTTTATTTTGTCAGATTCTGCCATAGCTAGTTCTGAGGTTAACACTCGTTTTTGCGTTGGCTTGGAGAAAACTGCAGTCCAGTTTTCTGACAACGTCTCCTCCTTTCCATCCTCCCCACAGGCCCTCTCCAAGATCCTCGACGTGGCCAGTTTGGAGGTGCTGAATGAGTGCAACCGCCGGTCCCTGAAGAAGCTGGCCGGCCAGGCCGACTCCGCAGAGCAGGTGGACGACACCATCCTGACCTGATCGGCTGCACTCCGGGCCGGGCTCCACCTCTTTGTTCAGTGTTTTCATTTTTGAAAATACGTTTGTTCCGATGGGGAGCTTAGGAGATGGCGTTCCCAGAAAGTATTTTAATATTCCAAAAGACCACAGCCAAAGCCTTAAATCAAACCCACACACAACTGAAAATTGCCTCCTCCATCTCTCACCTTTTTCTTTGGAGAAGAGACGAGAAAGCACATGTGTGAGCCTCACCAGGTGGCAGCCACGAGCGGACCATCCAGCTGAGCATGGCTGGGTCTGGAACAGGTGGGGCCAGACCTCCGGTTCCTCTCCCCCGAGCTTGAGCTCTGCTTTGGGAGCCCGTGCTACCAGCCTCTGCCTAGATCCTGAGAGGGACATGGCCCGTGGAGGTCGGCCTGGGGTTCTGTGGCTTGGCGTGGCTTTGCAGTGTTGTGCAACCTGTCGGGGGAACGGGACACAGCGCCCTCGCAGTTCACAAGTCGGGGAGGGGTACTGGCTCAAATGCGGGTTGTTTGAAGGAGGAATGTTTAATAAAGGCTTTGATTTAATCTTGATATAAGCAGGTTTTTAAAAAATCTCCAAGCAGCTGTTCAACGGAAAGCTTCGTGCATCAGGAGTCAGGCAAGGCTTGCAGCTTTTCTCACGAGCATCGGCCGCGCTCTGGCTTCTGCGCGTCTCTCCCACTCTGGCAGGTCCTGCAGAAATCTACACGCTTCTCTGTCCAGAGGTTGGGTCTCGGGAGGTGCGCAGCCAGGCCCGTGGTCTCCCCGAGTATGGAAAATGCAGGGGTCAAATTAGCCACTTGCCGGCTCTGTCCTAACTCGGAAAGGTGGGCAGCTCCTGGCAGGCCGGTTTTAAAGAGAAGCCCGTCCCCTCTGTGGAGGAAGGACGAACCATGTTCCTGGAGTCAGAGGACTTGCAGGAGGAAAGCAAAGCTGCAGCCCAGCATCTGCCTCCTTTCCGAATGACTTCCTTCCTGCTGGTCCTTAGAAGGCTTGTGATCCACATGTCCTGTCTGATGGAGCACACCCCTCTGGGCCCGGTGACGCAAGTTTTTCTGGGCTGTTCTCGTGGTCACAATACGGAATGAAGCTCTACCGAAATGACTGGCCAGAGCTGTAAAAGGAAGGAAGATTAAATGTGGTGGTAGCGAACTCATCTTGTAGAGGGTCTAAAAGGTACCAAAACAGAATCAAGGCACGGCTTGTTAATGCAGCAGAGGTAGAAAGTAGCCCCATGACTCAGCACTTCTGATGAGTAAGACAAGGTGACCTCTGAGATACTTCTGATGAAATCCTTGCTGTCTATGCCCGAACCTTCTATGTCACAGGACTTGCTATTTTCTTGCAGCAGGCACGGGCTCAGCTTGCTCAGTGTAACCGTAGACTCCCAGGGCTGCAGGGGAGCTGGAGAGGTCGGCTGAGTCAGTCCCCAGAGCCACAGCCGCCAATGGGTGCAGCTTTCGGTAGCCATGGTAACTGTTCCCTGCTGCTGGGATTCAGATGGTCATCATCAGCGTCTCAGCTGCCTGGGGCAGATGTCCAGCAAGCTGCCTGCACATGCGGTCACCCCGGCCACTCAGCCATGGGGCGGCAGATGACGTTTCTGTGTGAGGGGCCGTGGGCTGGGAAAGCGCGGTGAGCTCTGAGGTGCGGTCTTCAGTGTTTCCTCCGGGATCTTAGAACAGATGCTTCTGTCTGTCTCTGGCATTAAGCCCCTGGTGTGAAGTTGGGAGGGAAACCTGATGTACTGAGAGGTGGAAGACACTCAGGAAGCAAGATCCAAAGGAAAAACACCAGGTCTTAGTTCCAGAAACTGGAGGAGGATGAGAGCTCTCCGTCCAGGACGGATGGATGGAGGCTGGTTCGCAGAGATGACTCAGAGGCTCCCGGAGCACGTTGAAGTGCATTCCTTCAGTCCGCAGAGGGGGTGCGGGCTCCCGGAAAGTGAGCCTCGAAGGGCTGTCTCAGGCCTGACAGCGGAGCAGGCACGGAGGACCCTGTCGGCAGTCCCAGAAACAGCAGCCGTGTGTGGACACCCCGGAGAAAGTGGTGCTCCGCAGTGGAGAAGCAAAGCCGTTTGCCCCGGTGATCGGCGGAGCCGCTTCCCCTGGGGCAGGCCGTCCGTCCTCTCCAGGCCAATGTGTTCATCTGTCAAATGAAGGATTTGGGATGGAGCTCTGAGACGCTCTTGTTCTCAAAGTTCCAATAGTGATTATAACCGATGACATTTGGCATTTTCTTCTTTAATCCTTTCTGCCTGTGAAGTAGGTTCTCTGTGGTTACTGTTTTCCAGAGGAAGGAATTTGGGAGAGTGTGTAGTCATTCGCCTGGGGTCATACGGCTCATCAATGGCAGTCTGTCCCCAGAGCACATATCCTTGGCTTTGCTCTTCCGTGCTGGCTAGTTAGGCCCAGACATTTTCCGTTCTTCACAGCCGGTGCCTCCAGCCTTTTCACGTCCTTGTGCAGCACACTGAGTGGGTGTCTGAGCAGCTCTGGGGGACTGGCTGGGGCTCCATGCGGATGCTACGCGGGCTGATCGGTACCTCACCCCATTCACAGGACACTTTAAAAAGACAGTGACTCCCAGTGATGCTCCAGGGCGGAGACTGCTGTGCTCTGCATGCGTCCGAAAGGCAGTGACAAAATATGCCCCTAGTTAACCCAGGGAAAACGAAACCGAGCCTCTTACCCCTTCTTCACCTAACTCTGGGAGCCTCTGGAATTCTGCGCATCAAGAGTATTTTAAAATGTGGGGGCAGGTGACATGCTTCACATCCCTTCTAGGAACAAAGCCTCCAGGGAAGTTCCCTTCGGCTCCCTGCTGTGATGCCCGCTTGGGAGCCAGGGCAAGAGCCCTGCGGGACTGAGTCTTCTGTTTGCAGGGATTTCACGTCCTCATTTTACTGAGAGCAGGTTCAGAAACAAGATTGGTCGTTAGAAATGTTTTTCTAAGTAGGAGTCTGTATGGACGTGTTGTAAATTGCTTCAAGCCTTTCTAGATTAGAACAATAGAGAGAAACAGGAAAAGCCACACTGAAAGATCTAGGTCCTGAGAGGCTTTTAAGGAAACACAGATGGCGCTTTCGCTCTGGGCCGTGCACTGCTGGGGAGCCGGCTGGATGCGGGGGCAGGCTGGAACCTTAACTTCACCGCTTGATGTCAAGCCAGATGACCCAACCATGTTCCTTCCCCAGAGCCCACATGTCCTCACCTATAGAGTGACAGGACGGGGCACAAGGCCAGGCACCCGGGAGCTGCTTGCTTGGTGGACAATGAGCCTTAAAACGAGCCATGTCAACGGGAAGGGCCTGAGCCACAGGGACCGTTAGCACGACAGCGTGTCTCAAGTCCTGAGGTCTTCCTGCTGGGCCCAGAATCTGCAGATGCCTGGTTAACTTTTGGGGTCTGAAGTGTAAAAAGCTCCGAACTTAAAATCAAATTCTTTCTGAGAAGTGATGATTACTATGTTTGGATCCATGACATGGCGTGAGAAGTGTCAGCACCGGGCTGGGGCTTCCTGTGCCTGGGCAGGAAAACCCTTTGCCATCATTGCTTGAGTGGTACGGGTGAGGCCCGAAGGGGCTGGTCCTTGTTTTAGGAGGACAAAAGTGGAGATACAGATGGAAAGGAGCATCGGTAAGTTCTTGTAGCCAGTTGGCTTGTGGAACTGGGAAAAGTCTCTCTTTCTTGATCCTCTGGTCACCAGGCCCGAGGGCCGTTCCATAACAATTTGGGAAGGTGAATTCAACAAGAGAAACTAGCCCAGTTGTTGGCATGTGGTTCTGTGGAGTGACTGGCTGGGTTTCACTTTTCCTAAGACATGGAGCCCAGGCATTTCACTGGACTTTCCTAGCTGTCCTCCGGTTGTGTCAGGAGGGTCCCCCGAAGCCTGGCTGGCTGGAGGGATAGTGCGGATACTGATGGAGCTCAGGAAACTGGAAAAACCAGTCCGAGGATTACCCCTTCAGTGGGGTTTCTGTGTGACTCTCCTGTGTGTCCCCCACATGGAATATGCTCCGTCACCTCTGAGACCAGTTTCTCTGGTCAAGATGGCATCAGCCGGGCGGAAGCCACGTTAGCTCCTTCTCACCATTTGTACTCTTACCTCATGGGAGGTGGGAGGCCAGGTGTGGTGGTATCTGATCTAGCATTTCTCGAACATATTGGCCTCAGGACCCTTTTATACTTTGAAAAATTATTGAGGACCCCAAAGACCTCTTGCTTCTACGTCTCTTACTGATACTACTGTAGACATCAAAACTGGTCAGCTTATATAAGCTGTGCTCTTTTAAAAATAATAAGCCCATTACATGTTGCCATAAGTAACCATAGCAAATAGAACTGTTTTCCAAAACAAAAGCCATTTTAGTGAGGAAAGCAGCATTCTTTTGCATTTTTTATGTCTCTTTAATGTCTGGATTTTCATGTCTGCTTCTGCATTCAGTCTCTTGCGTTATATCAAGTAGTCTCTCTGGAAACCTCACTATACACTTGTGAGCAGGCGAGTGTGGAAAAGGCAAGTAACATCTCAGTATTACAAAACTGTTTTCACGTTGCAGATCCTTTGAAAGGGTCTTGGGGAGCCCTGGGCTTCCCAGGCCACACTTGGAAAACCACAGATCTAATCTAAAAGAGGGGAGAGAAATCCTACCGAAGTGACTGGTTGGGGGGCGGGGTTTGACCCTGTGTTCTGGTGACAGGCCCCAAACTCGGCCCACCCCCCACGGAATGCAAACTTGAGAGAGTTCAACTGTATTATTTCTGATGTTCCTTCTATTTCGCCAGTTCTCCGTGTGGCTTCACTTGAATGCAACAGAGACACCAGTGCCTGCCATGTCCAGAGAACACCAGGATGGTCCCCGCAAGCAGGGAACTTAATGCTCACTTGATTCTACCTGAGGGGCTACCTGAGGGCAGTTGCCAAGTCTCCCAGAACGGCACCAGGCATGCAGGGGTGGGATCAAGACCAGTTTGCAGTTCCATCAAAACTTTCTTTATTCCCTCCCTCTTGGACCAGTGTGTCAGAGGTGTCCCATCTTGACTCGTCATTCAAAGTCCCTGGCGTTCAGTTCCCCCGCCCGTTCTCAATTCTGCTTTTGCCACCTGCTTCTTCCTACTTAAACGATCGCAGCATGTCTGCCTCTCTCACTGCCTCTGTCAGCAACTTGATTCTATTGCTCACCAGTCTGAAATCTGGATTTCACAGCTCCCTCCAGGCCCCTGCTGCGCCCACCTTCTCTCTCCTACAGCTCCCCTAGAGGCACTGCTGGCTGTCATAGGCCTCAGGCTCGAGGTCCCCTCTCCTCGACCCTCCCAGCCTCCCCGCTGGTGATCCCACGCTTCCCGACCCTTTGCCAGTTGAGCTCTAAAAGGACGCCTGGGTGACTCAGTCAGTTAAACTTCCGCCTCCTGATTTTGGTTCAGGTCATGATCTTAGGGTGGCGGGTTCAAGTACCGTATTGGGCTCCTTGCTCAGCAGGGAGTCGGCTGGGGATTCTCTGGCCCTCTCTCTGTCCCCCACCCCTGCACACGCTTTTTCTCTCTCTAAATTATTATCTTTGAAAAAAACAAAGTGCCCTTAGCTCATGTTCAACCCTTACTATCTGACCCTACTCCTCACCAGCTGCTCAGCCTCCACTTGTATGATCCTAAAAAATACTTTACTTGGTGGGGCGCCTGGGTGGCTCAGTGGGTTAAAGCCTCTGCTTTCAGCTCAGGTTATGATCCCAGTGTCTTGGGATCAAGCCCCGCATCGGGCTCTCTGCTCAGCAGGGAGCCTGCTTCCTCCTCTCTCTCTCTGCCTTCCTCTCTGCCTACTTGTGATCTCTGTCAAATAAATAAATAAAAATCTTTAAAAAAAAAATAATTTACTTGGCCCCACTGTTCTCATCACCACCAGTTCACTTTTCATTCACTGCCCAAATTCTTGAACGAGGAGCACACCCTGCTCTGCTGTCACTGTCCATTCTGGTGAACGTCTGCATGCTGCTGTCCCTACTCTTCCCTTTTCTTTAGACAAATATTTTTTCAGTAGGCTCCATGACGAGCAGGGAGCCCAGCTCAGGGCTTGAACTCATGACTCCGAGATTAAGACCTGAGCCGAGGTCAAGAGTCAGATGTTTAACCGACTGAGCCACCCAGCTGCCCCAATATCTGTTCTCTGCCAGAATGTCAGCTCTGTGAAAGTAGACATTTACAATTTTTATTTACTGCCAATGCTTCCCATCTGTCAGTGCCTGGTACACGGGAAGCCCTCAAACTTGAAGGAATGACTTGTCCTTCCCTACTGTACTGTAAGCTCCACGAGGATGGGCCTTGTCTGGCTCACGTTAGGTCTTCAGTACCTGGCACCCAGCAGGCGCATGAGTATTTTTTGTATTAGCAAATGAACCCAGTTGCCAGGTAAATTCTGGGACTGTGTTTTTGCAATACTGCTTTCTCTAGTGGATGTGGTTTGCATATTGTCCTTTGCATCTGTCCCCTCCTGCTGTTACCCTCACACCTGGCTTCAGCAGTGACCTCCTTGAAAGTTCAGCAGCGGAAATCCACTCCGGTGGATGCTTGCACCAGACTACTTTCCTAAAATAAGACGTTGCTATTGCTCCTCTGCTCAGAAACTTTCCCTGTTACGGTTTCTTCCGTGCAAACAGGTGGCACCGCAGTCTCCTCTGTAAACTGGCTGTTCAGAACAGCAGGACAGCCCTTCCCATCGGTGGCACATACGGAGGCCCACCTCATAAGTCCCCGCGGCTTATGGCTTTGTACATTTATAGTTTCTTTCTCCCTCTTCCTTTCTCCCTACCTCTATCCACCTACCTACCGACCCCCCTCCCAGAACTCAGCCTACCACTGAACTGTAGTTTAAATAAACATAAAGCAGTGTTTCTAGGGGGCACCGGGGTGGCGCAGTTTAGTGTCTGACTTGATTTCGGCTCAGGTCGTGATCTCAGGGGCATGACAATGAGTCCCATGCTGGGCTCCACGCAGGGCTTGGAGCCTGTTTGAGGTTCTCCGTCCTTCTACTGCGCACCCACCACCCCCGCCCGTCAAATAAAATTTAAAAAAATTTTTTAAAAAGCACCCAATGTTTCCAGAGGAAATATGCTCCATTTCATTCAGGGGACACCAGGCACATATCTTGGCCGATAGGGAATTCCCCCTTGAAACCAAAATTGATGATCCTCAGACGGTGACAGCTGCTGTCTAAATACACCTGTTGTTCAAGGCTCTTAAGTTCCAATTCCATCATGAAATCTTTATGAGGAAATCTTCCCCATCATCTGAGTGAGAAGTGATAGCTCTCTTCCTCTCAAGTCTGGACTGCTCATTTGACAGCTGCTTTATCTATTACGTTATCTTGTTTGTAATTCTTTGTATGTCTTACCGCTGAGAAGACCGTCAGCTGCTGGAGGGAAAATGCTCTATTCTACAACTTATGGCATAGAGTAAGTGGTAAGCACTCACTAAATAGTTACTGAATAAACGATTAATGCCTACTGTTTTCCAGAAGACACGTGCAGGCAAGTCAGAAATCTGGTCTTCACTATGGCCGATTCAGTTTTTTGTTTTTTTTTAAAGATTAATTTATTGGGGCACCTGGGTGGCTCAGTTGGTTAAGTGTCTGCCTTCAGTTCAGGTCATGATCCCAGGGTCCTGGTATCAAGTCCCACACTGGGCTCCCTGCTCAGTGGGGAGTCTGCTTCTCCTTCTCCCTCTGCCTTCCCCGCTTGTGCTGTCAAATAAAATCTTTTTTTTTTTTTTAAAGATTTTATTTATTTGACAGAGATCACAAGTAGGCAGAGAGGCAGGCAGAGAGAGAGAGGAGGAAGCAGGCTCCCTGCTGAGCAGAGAGCCCAATATGGGGCTCGATCCCAGGACCCTGGGATCATGACCTGAGCTGAAGGAAGAGGCTTTAACCCACTGAGCCACCCAGGCGCCCATGTCAAATAAAATCTTAAAAAAAAAAAAAAAAAAAAAAAAGATTCATTTATCTAGGGATGCCTGGGTAGCTCAGTTGGTTAGGCATCTGCCTTTGGTAAAGGTCATAACCCCAGTCCTGGGATTGAGTCCTACATCGGGCTCCCTGCTCAGCGGGAGCCTGCTCCCTCTGCTTGCCGTTCCCCCTGCTTGTGCTCTTTCTCTGACAAATGAGTAAAAAAAAAATTCATTTATCTATTTTAGGGAGATGCGAGTGAGTGCACGAGGTTGGGGAGAGGGAGAAGCAGAGGGAGAGAGAAACTTAAGCAGACTCTGAACTGAGCAGAGTCTGATGGAAGCTCCATCTCACGGACCTGAGATCATCCTGAGCCAAAGCAAGAGTCCGATGCTTAACCACAGAGCCACCCAGGTGCCCCTCTGCTCTACTTTTGAGTAAAAGTATCCTGCAGCCTGATACCAGGAGGCTGCCTTGGAAACGTGTGTAACAGGTGTCTACAATAGGAAACAGCTGAAAGTATGAATGAGTCAGTGCAAAATGCTCATGGCTAACAGCATGTTGCTGTTTATCTCATGCCTGTATGTGCCAGATAATTTATAAACCTCTCAGCCTCACAACTATTCTGTGCGGAAATGGGCTCCAAGATGTGATGTGACTTATCCTAAATCTCAGTAACTATTTAGTGATGGGTTCCACGCTCAGTGTGGAGTCTGCCTGGAGTCCTCTTTCTCTCTCTCCCTCTGCCCCTCCGCCTGCTCTCGTGCTCTCTAAAATAAATCAGTCTTTTTTTTTTTAAAAAAGAAAGGCATATGAGCAGCTCCTCTTGCAGGCAGTACCTTCAGGTTCCAAGCCCATGTTGTTTTGACATCACCACACTTGATTCTTAGTTCCTGGAAAAACAACTCAGAACTTGAGTTGGACACTCCATGAGCTGTTCAAGGATCTTCCCTGTGACCTTGTTTATTAAAAAAAAAATTATAAACAACATGAGTGCCTATCAATAGCAGAGTGGTTAAATTACAGTATAAACCTAGGACAGCGTAATACCACACAGCTGTTAAATGACAGAACGCCCAAACGTGTTGGTAAAGAGAAAAGGCAACATTCATACGTGTATCTGTTTGCTTAGACACAAAAATTCTTTGAGGGGCCATGATTAATTCATTCAACAAATATTTCTTAGACATCTTAAGGTGTCCAAGGAACTTATTAACAAGGGTTACCTGGGAAGAGGGGGTCTGAAGAAAAAACTTGTACTTTGGGGTAAGCTTCTGTACAGTTTGCTTTTTGACCATGAGCATTACTTCTTATAAAGTCAAACTAAAAACGATAAAACGAGTAGAAATACTTAACAGCAACTTGACTGGAAAGGGACAGGGCTATAAGAACTTCGAATTCCCTGTAATTCTCTAATCACAATGGCAGTAGGAGCATCTCACTTTCAGGCCAGGTTGGAACTTACTCCAAAACGGGGAAAAAACTGGAGCTGATGATAAACCCAATCCCGCTTAACTGCCGGCGGCAGCCCAGGTCTTCCTAACCACACGCTTTTGAGATGTGACTGTGTAGGCGGTGTGAAATCTAAGCGGAGGGAGCTGCTGCTTCGGGCTGCGGGTGCCGCTCACACCGGCTCGGCGTCAAGGTGGACGGGGCTCTGACTCTGGAACTGCCCTCCCCATGTTACCAAGGAGGCAACTCAGGCTCCACCGGGTCACGGGGCCAGGAGGTGATTCAAAGGCCACACTCCTCTCACGCTCCGCTCCGCAGGCGACTCGTGGCCCTCAATACCGGGCAGCCAGCGTCCACCCGGACGTCCAGTCCGCAGGCCCGGGACCAGCACCCCGGAGGCGGCGTCCGTGCGGAAGGGGGCGGAGTGTCCGGATCCCGGGTCTCGAGAAACCGGGAGCTCGGCGTAAGCCCCGCCTCCAAGGTCACTGCGTGCCGGTCTTTCCGTCTCCGCAGCGCCTGCGGCTCTCGAAGATGCAGGAGCCAGTCCGTCCCGGGCCACGGCCGAGCTTCTCCCGCGCTCTCGGCGTCCTTCAGGGGTCCACAGCAACCCGGCTCGCCGAACCCCCGGGCCGCGCACGGCTGAGGCGACGTTCGCCGACGAGACGCAGGCAAGACTAGCCCGCGCCCGCGCCCGCGGGAGTCCGCCAGGGCGCCTGCGCGGGGCGCGAGCGCGGAGAGGGCGCGGCTGGCCGCGGCTGCGGCTGCGCAAAGGCGGTGTCAAACGCTGCGCCTGCGCGCTGGCGGGGCGGGGCGGGAAGGAGGGAGGTGGCGGCGGCAGCGGCGGCGGCTGCTGAAGAGGAGGAGGAGGAGGAGGAGGGGGAGAAGAGGGAGGTGTTTCTGTCAGTTCCGGCTGTTTGTTCGGGAAGTGGATCCGCCGCTGCCGAAGCAGCCCGGAGGGAGCTGCGGATCGCGAGGCCAACACCGACCCCGCCCGCCCGCGCGTGCTTCCCCCGCCCGCCATGGCCCGGGACTACGACCACCTCTTCAAGCTGCTCATCATCGGCGACAGCGGTGAGGGCCGCGGCGGCCGGACGCGGCGTGGGCCCTGCCGGGCGCGGCCCGCGGGGGCCTCGGGGCGGGCAGGCGGGCGGGGAGGTGCCGGCCCGCGCGGGGCGGGGCTGCCTGGCGGCCGCCGGCCCTAGGGGCGGGTAGAGGGGCTGCGGGCAGCCTCGAGGTGAGGTTGGGGCACCTGGCTTCGGAGCGGAGGGGCTGGACGCATGGGGGTCGGGGCTGGGGCCCCCGGTCCTCTCGCCGCGCCTGCCCCTGCCTCACGTGTGACCTTGGTCAAGTCGCGCGATGCCTGGAGTTGGAGAGACCCGGGTTCGAGTTCTGGGACTACCAGCTTCCTTACTCCGTGACCTTGGGCAAGTTGTTTCGCCTTTGTGAGCCTCAGTTCCCTCATCTGTGAGGTGGGGACTTGCCTTGCTGGGTGGTATGACTGTTAGATGAGATAAAGCTGGGAAAGTGCTTAGCGCCCAGCCTGGCGTAATGTCAGCCCTGGGTAGGTGCTAGCTATTGATGTGATTATTAGTGCCGTTTGTAAGCCTCAGTTTCTTAGTCTGTAAACTAGGGATAATCCCAGAACCTTTCTCATGGGATTACCTTGCACAGGGCCTGGCACATTCCTGCTGAGTTATTACCCGTGTGGTTCTGTCTCCCCATCTGTAAAATGGAGTAATAGTAGCATCTGCCTCTCAGGGCTCAGTGAGTGTTCAGTGAGATAATGCACACATAGTGTTGGCAACAGTGCCTGCACGTAGAGAGTGCTCAGTACGTGTTTGCTGCTACGTACTGTATACTAGATGGGTACTGGAGGTGGGTCAGCCAGTATTGCAAAAGGGCTTTGACCACGTATGCTCTCTGGGAGAGCTCCTAGCTCCATGCAGTGCATCTTCTCCAGGGCCTGGTGCAGTGCCTTGCAACCAGTAGGTGCCTAAAACACATTTGTTGAATGAATGAATGAATGAATCAGTGTTAAGTTCCTAGAAAAGACAGGTTGGTTACTGGGAAAGGGTGGAGGGTTTTAGAGGTGTTTGGAGTGTGGCAGGTAAGCAGGTTTATGGGGTGACCAAGAGGTCAGGGAGGCAGGCCCTAGGAGGTTTATGGGAGCATAGCTGAGGTGCTGGGATTATATGATGGGGAAGAAGGCTTGGGAGCATGCCAGGTTTATAGACCAGACCTGAGTTGAGGGCAGGGGAGTCATATGACTGAAGGCAGAGGCTAGATTGGTGGTGGAGCCCATGGGTTGAAGGAAAGGGGCAGTGGGGGGGAGTAAATCAAAGGAGTTGTGAGACGCTGATGGAGGAGTGCTGGGTGACACTGGGCTATAGCTGGCTGTGGAAGTGAGTGGGTTTTGATCTCACTGTGAAGCTAGATTGGGATGTGGTTGGTGGTTTGGATCCAGTGAAGGATGGCTGAGGTTTCTGTGGTTACTGGTGGAAGGGAGAGGTAAGGGGAAAAGTTAGGGGCCAACGAGGGAGATGCAGAGTAGCTGTGGTCAAGGAAGGAGTTAGATGGGTGGAGGGTGGATTCGTTGTGGTTTGAATGAAAGAAAACTAGATGAGCTGTGTAGACTAACCCTTGGAGATGGAGTCTGGCATTCCTCAGGGTCCCGAGACTTACGCTTTTAAAGGATTTGATTTCAGCCCCGGCCTTTGTTCCCAGGGGCCGACACCAGGGTAATTTCTCTCCCTTTGGAGAGAAAGTAAGCCCACCACGGTCAGGGGTCCTTATCCCTCTAGGGCTTGTGTGTTGATATCCAAAAATGAAAAAGCATAAACTCTGCAAGAGGATGCAGCTTGTTGGCTTTTCTCTGTAAAACCGAGGGGGTGGTTCTGGCCCCCTTCCTCACAGTACGTTTTGCCTGCTGTGTTGATTTTCACTCAGAAGTCAGGTGTGGGAGAAGACTCGCTAAGTTATGTGGCTGGCTCCTAGCTCAGTCCAAGCTTGTAGAAGTACATCAGGTATAGGAGTCAAAGCTGGACCCTTATGAGCCTGGGAGATGGTAGCCTCGGTTCAGACTGAGCATGGCACCTGAGCGAGGAGGAGAGGATGAGGGATGGCCCAGGACTGGCTGCTTACGGGGAGGCTTTCAGGTTTTTCAGATGCTTTTGTGGACACTCTGATCTGGTTCTCACCTGCTCCCTGTGCAGTTTGTCACATAAGGAAACTAAGGCTCAGAGGAGCTGACTGCCCTGCCCGAAGTCACACAGCTCATCACAGGCAAAGCCAAGCGCTAATGCACATCAGTGCGATGCGGGAGCAGCTGGTGTCAGGCCGGGCGGGCCCTCAATGAGTGTTCGCTTCTTTATTACAAAATCTAGAGTTCTTCTTCCCACTCTGTCACATTGTACATGCTTCTGGGATACATTCCCTCAGCTTTTGCAGCTCTTCTTTATGGCCGACGTTCTACACTTTTTCCAACGTTCTTCTGACTTTATAGTACAGAAGTGTAATAGCATTTCGTCTGATCTGTGTGGCCAGCCATCCTCATTCTTAGAACCTGGAGGCTGGAGTGGCCGTCAGAGAACTAGTTAGAGCCTTTCACTTTGCACATGAGTGAGCTGAGGCTCAGAGAGAGGAAGTGACTTGTCTGAGGTTGTACAGTGAGTGGGTGACTGAGCCAGGATTAAAACTGTGAGCGCTTTACTCGAAGGTCTCAGGGACTTCAGCTGTCCAGAACTGAAGCCCAGACGGTGAGGGAACTTTTTGTAGCCCAGAGGAGGAGCAGAGCTGAGGGTGGGGACTTTTGTGGGGGCTTTTTGAGGACCTGAGCATCTGTGTAGGCAGGGAGCAGGGGAGAGTGGTGATGGTTGAGGGGCACGTGCGGTGTTTGCCGAATAAATCTGTCTTCTGCTGCCTGTGCTCTTTGCAGGGTAGAAGGTGATGGGGCTGGACTGGTTGGGTTTCGTGCTCTGTACGGTTCTTGGGAAGCCCTTGTCTTAAGCAGTGCTGAAAGTAGATTGGTACATATTACGTCCTCCCTTCGGCCAGTGCTGTGGGATGAGTGCAAGAGCATGTTTTCCCGAGGAGGCCTCTTCCAGGGATATTTAAGGGAGGTCATTTCTGAGGGTGGGGTTTCTCTTCCTTTCAAAGCGAAGAGCAATGCTGGAGATTGGGGTCAGGCCCAGAGCAGCAGTTACTGTGGTGACCGTAGTGGTGGTTCTGCAGCCTGGTGGTTTTCAGCAGCTCTGCTGAGCACAGGGGTGTGTGCAGGGGACTCGGAGAGACCAAGTTGGAGGGCACACTGCTGTTTCCTTGCTTCTTGCAGAGAGAGCAACTCCCCTTACTTTTATTTATTTTATTTTATTGTTTGAGAGAGAGAGAGCGCGAGCCATCGGTGGGAAGGGAGAGGCAGAAGGAGAGGGAGAGAGAACCCTAAGCAGGCTGCATGCCCTGTGCAGAGCCCGACAGGGGGCTGAGTCCCACCCTGAGATCGTGACCTGAGCCGAAACCAAGAGTCAGACGCTTAACTGACTGAGCCACCCAGGCACACCTTCCACACCTGTTTTAGATATATGGGATTCAGATAAAATTTAATTTTCAAGAAGGATTCTGTTGCCCCTGAAAGTTGAAAACCATTGCTTTGGCTTCGGTGAGCGCCGTGGTCATAGCATCAGACAGCAGAGCCGTCCGGGCGATCGGTGTTTGTTGTTTGGTCCTGAGTTCATTCAGCCGTGCTTTGTCGGTGTCTGCTGAGTGCTGAGCCCGCTTCCAGCACTGCAAATATCCAGGCCAAGGCAGGCAAGATCTGCTTCCTAGAGGAACTCGCAGCTAGTGGCCCAGACGCAGCTTTTAGCTGAGTAAGCAGACCCAGAAGGCTCCAGGAGGAAGCCAAGGAGCCGGCAGGCCTGATGGTGTGTCAGCGCTGGGCAGAGCCCCGTGAGGGACCCAGCCCAGGGCTTGGGCTTTCCTTGGGCTCAGCAGGAAGCCTCACTGAGGCGACAAGGAGGAAGTGGCCCCGAGCAGGAGCACGGCAGGCCCAGGGGCTGAGCAGCAGGTACTGCGGGTGCAGCGCCCATCTGCTCAGAGCCGCACCCCTGTCCTTGGGAAGGGAAGGTTCACTCCAAGAAACAAGTTCTGGGTGTCCCAGGACAGTTCCCAGAAGAGAGCATCAGAGAGAGCTGGCCGGAGAGGATGTCTGGGGTTGGTCAGGTTTCGAGAAGCAACACGGGAGACGGACGGAGGCAGCGTCCTCTCACGTTCTGATGAGCACTTACGGGCTCCTCCGCACCAGTGTACACTTAGCTTGCGGGGGGGGGGGGGGGGGTTGAGACCCTGGTGGAAGCTCTCCTCCTGCCAGCTGTGGCCGCGCTGCCGCTGCGGATCTGACAGGAGGGAGGTGCAGGAGCCCTTTTCGGGTCTTTTGGTTCCACATTCTGAACCAGGTACAGGAAGACTGCCCTGGCAGTGTGTATCAGAGCGCACCCCAGAGCCCTGGCTTCACGTCGCAGCCCCGTGCGTCCCCGCGGAGGCCCCGAAGGCCAGATGCTTAGCTTCCCGCGGCCCGGGTGCCTCTTCAGAGACGGAGTGGGAATTACAGGCGCGTCCAGGGGCCCATCGCACACACAGCTCTGTGGGCTCCGATTCTTTCCTTCTGTGGTTGGTTCACCCAGTCGACCTCAGGCTTGGCAGGGGTAGGGGATGGGATGGGGGAGACAGGGCAGGTGCACAGTCTAGTGCTGCTCGTTTTAAGGTAAAGGGAAGCCAAGCTTATGGGATTCTGCTTGCTCTTGGGACAAGTAGGCTAGGGGTTGCTGTGGTAAGTGAAACGGTCTGAGCACGTGTGAGCTCTTGGGCTGACAAGTGTAAGGTGGACCTCCCCACCCCCACCAATCCAGCTGGCAGTGACATCAGCAGGGGGAGGATGGCTGGCAGTTGGTTTGTGTTGTCTGGGCCTCAGTTTTCTCACCTATAAAATGGCCTCGATAATCTCAAGGGTCCCTTTTAGGTCCACAATTCCTCGTCTCATGCTGCACACAAATTGGGGCTCCACTCAGTGTATGCTTTTCTAGGGACCGTGTGGCTTAGACACACTTGGCTGTTTCAAATGGCTGACCTTCCCCCTGCTTTATTTCTCTCATCTGGTATCTTCCTCTGGGTCTCATCAGCACAGGGCCTGGGCAGAAGCCCCTTTCTCATCTCTCCCCACGGGACTCTGCAGCTTATCTCGCACCAGGACAGAGGGAGAGGTCAGACGTTGAGTGGGAGAGATGGTCTTGGTGTGTGGCCGATCAGGGAGATAAAAAGCAGCATTGAGGTGGGCAACGGGTCTGCTGAGCTTCTAGGAGTCCGCGTTTGGGCGCCATCTCCCTGAAGGACTGGGCTGGAGGGAGCGACGCACGCCCACCCCCCTCATCTCCTGCTTTCTCTCCTGCAGGTGTGGGCAAGAGCAGTTTACTGTTACGTTTTGCAGACAACACTTTCTCAGGTGAGTGTGCCCGTGGGGTGCTGCTGGAGTATTTTGGGTTTGAGATCCCTTTACCTGGCCAGGCCTTTGCCTACTGTCTGTCTGGTTCAAAAAATCCTTTTGTGGACCCATCCCTTTTCCACCCAGAGACCTTGTGCCCCAGCATTTAAGGGAGAAAAAGAAAAGTTGAATATTACTAGTTAGTACATGCCTGGATAAAATGTCAAACAGGTAGACTTACGAGGTGAAGAATGGGAGCCCTTCACCGGCCCCTGCTCTCGTGTCCCGGGAGCTTCTGTCCAGCATGTGTGTGTCTTCCTGGCTTTTTTCCAACTCGGCATGCGGTGGGTTGGCAGCTGGCCTTCGTTCTTCCCCATCTCTAGCAGACCTCTGCTTCTTCCGAATGCCTGTGGGTCTTTGGGCCGCGTGTGCGTGGACCTTCATCCTTCAGCAGCCGTGCTCCCGACGTGTGCGTGCTTTCTGGCTGCTTCTGGTTTAAGTGATGCATTAGGTGGGACGGGTCATATGTTCATCCTTGTGTAGAAGGGGAGTTAATGCTAACGAGGTCAGGGGCTAAAGGCAGTTGAAAATGCTGACTTGTCTTTTAAAGAAGCTGTGCTAAGTGACGCTCCCCCTGAAGCGGTCAAAAGTGCCCCTTGTCAGCTCTGATCAGTGCTGCGTCTTAGTGTTCGTTTTTGCTAATAAGCTAGTGGGCAGAACGTGCTATCCCGGAAGCGTGTGTGTTCCCGATCGCTGGTGAAGCTGGACACGTTTTTGTTTGTTGAATGTCAGATTCATTGCAGAGGTTTCCGGTTGGCTTGGCCTCTCCGATCAAGGACCGAACATGACTCTGTCGTCGGAATGTGTGCGCTGCAGTCGGGCAGCGCGCTGCAATTAGGAAGTGATTACGTGGCGAACACTTCCCTCTTGGTAGAGAGTTGGGTTTGGTCCGACAGCAGCCCTGCGGCACCCCTGGTGTGAAGTCAGGAAGGGTTGTCTGCCCCGTGTGCCCTTGGGCGCCGCTAAGTCTCAGCCCATCTGTGAAGTGGGACCCCTCGGCGTCCCTCCCACGCAGGGTTATTGCGAGGGTTACCCGAGACGCCCGGAGTCCCAGTGCCCGGACTAAGGAATCCCTCCCGCAGTAGCCGCTGGCCGTTGCTGCTGTTCCCTTCAGGGATGGGAACTCCTGGGCCCGGCAGCACCTCAGGGTCTGGAGCGCTGCTCTTCCTCCTCGTGCCCCTCTTGCTCACTCCTGGGAGCTTTCAGCTCTGGTCTCCCGGGCAGGGTCTCCTTCCCATTTCTACCCCCAGCCTCTTAGTGGAGTCCATCATTGGTTCTGGGCCAAAGCGTCACAGCAGCTTCTGCCCATCCCACACCCGAGGGGTGAATTCATCTCGCCCATTTGGGGCTCTGGCAGCTCTTTCCGGGGCTGGCACGCCTCTGCGGCCTTCTCACGCGGGCAGAGTCCGTACCAGGGGTTCCTCCAGCTTGGCACCACCGACACCGGCGCCCTGCGCTTCCCCGGGGCGAGGGCCGCGCGGCGGGTAAGGATATTGGGCAGCAGCCCGGGGCTCCACTGATGAGGTGCTCGGGGCTCTGCCCCCCACCTTCTCCCGGCCTTGGAAATGGTGCCTGTTTTTTCCAGGCCCAAGTGTGGCTTCCTCCCCAAAGCCTTCCTCGATCTCTGCCCCACCCTGAACTTTGACCCCTCCTTTGCGCTCCATATAGTTGGGTGTGTGTGGGTCTTGCCTGCAGCACTGTGTTACACAGTCTGCCCCAAACAGAGCAGGAATGTTGCTGTTTGTAGGCCAGGCGGGCGGGACGCGACAGTGGCTAGATTTTTCTCTTCCACTCCGTCTTTCACAGAGATGCCCGAATGAAGTGTTTCCAGTGCGGTTCGGGCTCTGATTCAGACCCCTCAGTGCCGCGCTGCCACACGCCAGAGAAAGGCCAAGCTCGTGAAAATGGCACAAAGACCCTGAGACCTGGCCTCCAGTCCCCCTGCCTGCCTCCCACTGCGTGCTCCACTGCATGTCACACACGCCCCCCTCCCCCATTGCTGTTTTTGCTTCCGTCTCCTCTGCCTGCAGCAGTGTTTTCCAAAATGCAGGTCGTGACTTGTGTGTGAGGATGGTAATGTTGTGGGTCATTTACAGTGTTGGGAATAGCACAGGAAAGAGAAACCCCAGAGTGTGGCCTGGGTCTCCCAGCACGCTCAGGCCACTGCTGACACATCTGCGCCCACCCATCTCATGAAAGGAGCCTGCCCCTCCCGGTCTCATCCTGGTTCCCGTTCCTTTGTGGGGCTCCTCACTCTGGAAATGGGGTCTTTCTCACTTCATCTCATTGTGTCCTCTCGCCCTCACCTCCACTGAGGGGTCCGTGGGGTGGTGGGCTTTGTCGTCCTTGTTCAGGGCTCTGTCCCCGGGGCCCGGAACGCGCTGGGCACAAAGAGCCAGCAGGGAGTACTGCGGAGAGCGGGGCCCCCTGTGTGGCTGAGGCCGCTTCCGGACGGGGTGCCCTGTGGGCCTGGCTGACGTGTGTGTGTGCGCAGGCAGCTACATCACCACGATCGGAGTGGACTTCAAGATTCGGACCGTGGAGATCAACGGGGAGAAGGTGAAGCTGCAGATCTGGGACACCGCTGGGCAGGAGCGCTTCCGAACCATCACCTCCACGTGAGTCGGGCCGGCCCCCGCCATTCTCTCCCCTCGCCACCTGTCTGTGGACACATGTCGGGTGTCCGGGCTCCCTGAGATGTCACTGGGGCGGGCCCCTGAGCTGTCAGGAGGCAAGCTCCTTGCTGGCCACAGTGGCTGGTGTGGCGTGAGAGGAGGAGGCGACAAGGTGGGCTGCTGTCCACAGGCGGCTGGTGGCTGAGCGCCGTGGCTCTGGGGGCTGGCGGGATAGTACGAGTCCGCCAGCTCACCTACCCTTCAGCTCCTTGGTATATAAAACGGAAGAACAGGGATGTGGCATGGTCAGACACAGTGAGTGACTCGTGTTCGCTGCTAGCTGTGACAGCCACGGTCGGCTGTGCAGCCTCCTGTCACCCGCCCCGACTTGGAGGAGGCTTCTCTTTTTTGAGAGGCCAGGAAGGAGCACTGGTACATAGGAGGCCGTCGGGAGGCCTCCTCTGCCTCCCCTCCTCTGCCTCCCCTTCCTTTACCAGGAACCTGGTTCACCCAGTGGGTTGCCTCCTTTGCTGCTGCAGCACCTTTGTGGTCCTTAGCTGGAAAGAGGGGGACCCAGCAGGAGCCCTGTGGACCTGTGGAGGGGCTCTCGGTTCTTGGGCTGTTAATAGAACAGCCTCCAGGAAGGAGCAGGGCTTTGAAGACGGTTCGGAATTTGTATTTCTGTTCTGCTGTGTGACCTTGGGCAAGTTGCCTCAACTCTCTGTGCTTCAGTTTCCCAGAGGGTTTCTCCTTAGGGTTGGCTTTAATGCCGAGTCCTCTGTGCCAGGTGCTCTGTGCTCGGGCTTCACCCGGACGATCTCGTTGCGCCCGCTGCAGTCGGCACTGTTGCTTTCTGCATTTTACAGATGAGGGACTTCTGAGAGTGGGCCTGGTGTGAGCGCCGGGGCCTGAGCTGGGGCGCCCCCCGGTGTGTGCAGAGAAGGAGCTGCTGTTGGGCCTGCAGTCAGTCGTTGCTTCTTTCATAGGCCTCTCCTTTGCCTCCGCCCGACATTCCTGTGTGACGGGGGTCTCCTGGGAAAGTGTGTGAGTTTTCTGGCCAGAGATCCCTTTCCTCCCTTCGGCCTGGAAAGGGCACAGACCCCAGGCTGCCCGCCCATCTGGAGACTCCTCAGGATCTTGTGTGCATTGGGACGTTGAGGGACGAGAAGCCCTCACGGTGGAGGCGGGGAGTGTCGTGGGGGGACTCTTAGAGGTGCTGCCAGGCAGGGAGAGGGACTAGGCTAGTGGGTGGGCTGCCCGAGCAGGAGGGGCTTCTGGCACTGGGCCAGCGGTGCCGAGCACACGTGCGCCATGGCGGGTGATGCCCTAGACCCCTCTGCCGGTGCAGCTGTGACTACTTGCTGACGATCTGCCCGAGTCCCCTTGTGTCTTAGCAACTGCCAGTAAGGCCTTAAGGAGGGCTGCTGGGTCTGAGGCTCCTTGGGGTAGGATGGATGGCGTGGGCAGCCCAAGCGTCCAGACCTGAACAGGACCACCTGTCTAGGTCGGGAGGTCTGGGCCCCCAGCCCCAGATGTCCTTACTCTGAGCTGGGACTGTCACTGAGGATTTTACTGAGTTTGTTTCACTTAATCCCAAATAAAGAGTCTGTGACTATTTCTATTTTATGCGTGAGAAAATTGAGGCCCAGCGAGGGCACAGTTGAAGTGAGGCCCATTTGATGCCAAAGCTCTTGCCTTCTGGTCCAGTCCACAGCCCTGCTCCCTGCTGGCCCCCACGCCGAGGGACTGGGGCTGAGGCAGATGCCCTGATGTCTCCTGTAGGTTGAAGCCGCTCTGGGAAGTCATGGTGGCCGAGAGTACTGGGCCTGTGGCTGTGAAAAGGGCTTTGGGCAGGGCAGTGGGCTGGGGTGCAGAGAAGCCTGTGGCCACCTTGAGGTCACCTCCTTTTAGGTCAGGGTGGGCAGGGGGTGAACCGCCTCCTCCTTCTGTTGGTGACACTGAGCAGCTCAGCTAGTGGAGGGCAGTGTGTGTGTTTTGGGGTACCCGAGAAGGGGGCAGTGCTGCACAGTGGTGGCTGGGGAGCACGGGCTCAGCCCCCTGCTGCCATCTTGCCGGTCTTGGGGACGCTGAGGAAGCTCCATCCTGTGTCCCCTACTCTGTGCCTCATGAGGCAGGAGGCGCTGCGCACACCATGCCGAGGGGGCACGGAAAGACGACGTCCCGTGAGGGGCGCTGGGGAAGGAGGAGGGAGTCTTGGGGGAGAGTTCAGGAGTTGTTCTCAGGGATTGGGGCAGTCGGGGTGTGGTAGTGTGGCTTTTTCTGATTCAGAGCATTAAAAGAGAAACTAAAACTGCGTCCTGTTAGCCTGACAAGGAGCCCTGTTGTCACCCCGTTTCTTATCTCTCTGAGGCTGGGGTTTGCTGACCCAGAGAAGCATGGCTGGGGTGCACGTCAGGGAGGAGTGAGTAACAAGGTGCTGGATGGTGAGGAAAGGAAGCCCCTTTGATGGCTGGCCCTGGACCAGGAGTCAGACCCAGACACCGTGACTTCAGCAGGTCATTGCACGTGGCCTTGTGGCCTCAGGGGTAAAATGGCGGCCCTCATGACTGTCCCACCAGGTTGCTGCGAAGACTGATAGGGCGGTGGATATAAAGTGTTGGGCGCTGGCTGGGCACAGAGCTGAGCTGAGCTGAGCTGAGCAGGGGTGAGTGGGTGTGATTACTGGTGGCAGTGGTGACAGGAGGCGCAGAAGCACTGGTGTCCCTCTTGTCGGAGCTCTGAGCCCCCGAACTCGTCCTCAGACTGGTTCTCGCTCTCCGATAAAGCCCTTTCAGCATTTCTTGGTTATTTTCAATAGTCTTCAACGCAGGAGAGCTAGGAAGTGTGTTCCTCTGCTCGAACTGCCTTTGCTGGCCGGGGACAGTCGCCTGTCACCCTGGTCCTGGCGCGCATGCCTGCCCAGGTGGGCGATGACCTGGCGCTCCAGCAGCAGCAGGTTTGGAGGGCCTGGCCCCTGCCCGGCTTCACGGTGCGGGCTCCCCGGGGCAGTGACACTGTGTCCCTGGAAGGCCGAGCTGTGGCAGAATGAAGCGCAGGGAGACCCCGCAGGCTCCTGAGGGGGCTGGAGCCCGGGGTGCCGCGCGGCCGCTTCTGTTCGCAGCCCTGGTCTTCGGCTGCGGCCTCGCACGCTGTCCCTTGGTTTCCTTCCGCCTGTGTCAGGGGCCCTGGCTTGTCACTGAAGGAATAGTGGTAATGGTGAAGAGCCACCGTTCCTTGACCGTTGGCTACTCATGACTGGCCCTTGTGGAAACAAGTCATCTCCTTTATTCCTCGCAGCCATCCCAAGAGCAAGTACTCATGTGTCCGTTTTATCGTTGAGGAAGGAGGTGATTGAGGTGCCTGCGCTAACCCTCCCGGGGTTCCACAGCCTTTCAGAGGTGGCACCAGGACAGCCTCTGTCCTGTGACTGGGCCTAGAAAGTGAAGAGTTGGCCAGGGCGCCGACGAGCCGGTCGTGAGGACGCGGCGGCGCGCACAGCCTCGCCGGCTGCATCCTCGCGGAGGCTCTGGTGCAGCGGGAGCCCGGGGGCTGGCGTGTGGGGTCCACGTCCTCCGTCTGTCCCTCTGAACTGTAAATGCTTGGGTTATGGCGTCTGGAGGGGAGCGTTCACGTCCTCCTGCCTTCCAGACCTTCTGGCTGAGCTCAGGCCGGAGGGTCTGCACGGTCGGATGGTGGCACCTCTGGGACAGCTTCTGCCCGGCTGTGCACGCGGTTTCCACGCGCTCGCTGCCACCGGCACGGATGAGCCCTGGGTCAGAAGTGGAGTGAGTGACGCGCTGGCGGGCTTCGCCACTGCTGTGTCTTCTTGGAGTGGCATTTTACTCAGAGGCTTGAAGAGAAAAATTCTTTCAATGTTAAAACAAGCCCAGTGGTAATAGGACATCAAATACAAGTTACTAACTTGCATTTTAAACCTAAAACAAGAACTTCAAAGACGTTTTAAGCTAGTGGCGGACTCGAACAACTTGACTGACCATCTCAGGGCCACTCCCTCTTCCCCGGTGCTTTGGGTGCAAGCGTGAGCACCGGTGCTGCTGAGCGTCCCGGCCGGGGTCGGAGGGAGAGGGGGTGCTGGGTGTCGTGCAGGAGAGCCTGGGCCCCGTCATCGTCTCCCTGAGCGCCATCCGGACGCGGGCAGGCTCGGTCTTCGTGGCGGGGCTACTCTTGTCTAGGCTGAAGCTCTGACACAGATCCTGACCCTGCAGGTATTATCGGGGGACCCACGGGGTCATCGTGGTTTATGACGTCACCAGCGCGGAGTCCTTTGTCAACGTTAAGCGGTGGCTTCATGAAATCAACCAAAACTGTGATGATGTGTGCCGAATATTAGGTGAGGCTGGACCCCCCCCGGGGTGGGGACAGTGGCCTGGAGGGTGACAAGGGGGTACTTCTGCAGGGCTGGGCTGACTGTGCTTTGCCTTGAAGTGGGGAATAAGAACGATGACCCTGAGCGGAAGGTGGTGGAGACAGAAGACGCCTACAAATTCGCAGGGCAGATGGGGATCCAGTTGTTTGAGACCAGCGCCAAGGAGAATGTCAATGTGGAAGAGGTGAGGCCTGGGCCCCGGGGGCGGGGACGGGAGGGAGTGGGCCCCAGCTCTGTCCCGCTGATGCAACCCTCCTCTCTCCAGAGCACGTGGGTGCCTGACAAAACCTCCTAGTAACTGCCGTTTCTGGGGGCCTACTGGATGCCAGGCATCGCGCTAGGCCTTTTGCACGTGTTAGCTTGTGTCTCAACAGTCCTCTGACGTGAGGTTCCAAGTTGAGGTCTGTCCCCCAACTTGTAAGAGGCCGAGTCACACTGAGACGCAGCCCACAACCCAGCCACACAGGGTTCCTGCTCAGTCTTCAGCCTCACTGCCCTCCCCGGCGCCACCTGTTACCCCTGTCCGCTCTCAAGGCTTTTCCTGCGGCCTTGGCCTCCCTGCAGACACCTGGTTGCTTCCCTGTGGCCTCCAGGCTTCAGGTGGGCCCCTGCTGCACATCCCCCAGAGGCTTCTGGGGAGACAGGTCTCCTGTAGAGCCGCTGAGCTTCCGGCCAGGGGCAGCTTCCCTTCTGCTAGGCCTGCTGGGAGGTAGTTGAGAGTCTGTGGGAGAGAAGTGGGACCTTTTGCCACAAGCCTAGCAGGCGTTGCTTGTAGCTTCGGGTGAGTCTTGCCCCACAGTGTGTGGAATCTGGAGACCCAGGGAAGCCTGGATCCCCCACTGTGTCCTGGACATCCAACTGCACGGTGACAGGGAACCCAGGTGCCTCGGAGTCAGGCTGGGATCACAAGACGGGCCTTTCTGTGGGACCTGGGGCAGGGACTTCATCTCTCCAGGTTGCTACCTTGTCCTTCTGTAGATCGGGGTGGGGTGAGAGTCCCTGCCTCCTGGGTTGTGAGCAGTAAGTGAAGCAAATTATGTCAAGTGCTTGATGCCTTTCCTGGCAGAGTGGAGGAGAGGACTGTGGGTTGGCGGGCAGTGGTGGGGGGGAATCCACTGGGTCCTGGCACCACAAGGACGTCTTAGGGTGGGGCCAGGGGAGGGTTCTGGGGGGATGTGCAGTGATGTGGCGTGGAGTGGGCAGGCTCTGCGTTCCTCTGGCCTGTCACCAGAGCAGGATTCCAGGTGGAGAGGTTCTCCGTCTCTTTAGAGGAAAGCCTGGAAAATCCCTGAGATTGATTTCTCCCTAAGACACAGCTCTCGGGGCTTTGATGTTGTTCCTTTTTGGCCTTTAGAATTGACCACCTCCTTCTGGAAAGGGTTTGAGGACCTACGTACAAAAAGCCCTCACGAGTAGAAATAGCAAATGGGGAGTGGGGCCCAGGGTGGTGGCCGAGCCGGCGGGCAGACGCGGCTCCGCGATGGGGCTCTCCACACCGGGCCTCGCCGCCGGGTCCGAGGCCCACGCCGCCTCCTCCTTCCTCACAGATGTTCAGCTGCATCACAGAGCTGGTCCTCCGCGCAAAGAAAGACAACTTAGCCAAACAGCAGCAGCAGCAGCAGAATGACGTGGTGAAGCTCACGAAGAACAGTAAACGGAAGAAGCGCTGCTGCTAATGCCCCCAGCCCACTGCAGAGACTGCGCTGCGGCCGCTCCCCGGCCCGAGGCCCCGCGGGGCTCCTCGGGGACAGTCTCAGTTTCGTGCCGTTATTTAAAGAATTCTTTCCACGTTTTTGTATCGGGAGGCGCCACCGTTGGCACTTCCTCCCCTCCCCCCTTGAGTGCCAAGAAGGTGTTGGATGACCTGCCCTTCCCTTCTGGTGCCCCTGCCCCCTGGCCAAGGCACCTGGGCCCGGCGAGGACGCTGCGGGCCGAGCGGACGGATTCACCACATCTGTACATAATGTATATTGCTTTAACCAGCCGCACCACCCTTGGCCTGCTCCGGCTCCGCCTCCTTAATGCCAGCCTGCTGCAGTAGACCCTCCCGTCCCCGCCCCTCCCCGCCCCACCGGGCGGCCAGCGGCTTCCTGAGGAGACAGGATCCAGTTCTAGCCACGTTTTTTGCCAACCTGGGCCGGTGGAGCGGGTCTTCCGTGTTACTTGTTCTCTCCTCCAGGCCGTCGGCTTCTGTCCCTGGCACATAGGGTCTCCCCTCTCTCTGGAGCCTGTGCCGCGTCTCTTCCCTGCCCAGCTCCCTTCCCTCCCCACTACTCCCCGCCCCCCCCAACCATTCTGGCGGGGGCTGGGGGGGGTGAGAACCTGGCCTTGAGGTAGGCCTGGGGGTTCTCATTAGAGGCCTAGCCTTTTGGCTTACGGGAAGACTTGCTCCTGCCTTTTGGTCACCAGATTTCTTGTCCTGCCTTCTAGATGCCTCCGAACTAGAAACCCAGGGAAACCATGGCTTTTAATTTATACCAGCCTGTTTCAGTTCCAACAGAAAGGTAGGGGTGTGTTTGTGCAGGGCTGGGTGCTTGCAGGGGCACTGCGGAGCGTTATTTTAATACATAAAATGAAGCCAAATCAAATGAATTAAGTTCCTCACACTTTCTCTCCCTGAGGTTTGGTTGGCACAGCAGCAAATGTTGTGGCCTCCCCACTTTGGGTCCCATGTTTTTAGAAAAATCGAATGGCTTCCTGTCATTGTGGGGCTGGGCTCTTGGCAGAGCAGCCTTGCCTTCCTGGCCGTTTCTTGGTGGGAAAGGGGAACGGGCCTCCCATCCTCGTCTGCATCGGCCTAGGGCTTTCCACGGAGCTCTGGGGTCCCTGTTGTGGCCCCGGGCACCGAGTGTGAGGAGTGGGCGCCAGGCGCTGCGGGACTGTGGGGTGCCGCGTCAGAGGCGGACGGCAGGCAGCCTTGGGTCATGGACAGGACTGTTTTGGTCCAAAGGCAGCAGGAGGGTTTCTTAGCGGGTGGGAGGGAATGGCAGCTGGGGCTGGGAGCCAGCCAGCTCTGACCCTGGTCCCTGGAGGAAAAAGCCAGGGTCATCTGCACTTGATTACTGTCCCCCTCGGGACACTTCATCATTCACCTTTCCCCTAAAAGGATCACGTAGCCTGGGAGTAATTTATTTCAACACCATGATGTGTTTTGTTAGATTTCCTTTCCTAGGTGATTTCCAGGCAAAGCCCTGATCGGACAATCACATCACAGATCACACTGCAGATTTTCCATGTTAACACTGTTGGTGGGTTTTTAATCAGTAAAAACTGGGGGTTTCTTCTGACCTCTCTGCTTCCCAAGACTGCCAAGAGCCTGTGGTTGTCTGGGAGCAGGACTTCACTGGGGCCACCTGAAGAGGTGGGGGAGCTCTGGGCCTGGGGACGCGGTGCTGTGGAGGGCGGCCGTGGGGCCAGCCGACAGGCATCTTCTGACTGGTGGGGGGCCGGGAGTGAAAGTGGGGTCTCCGTCCTCAGGGCTGTGCGGGGTGACCTGAGGTCCTGGGCAGGATGCAGAGAGCTCGAGACTCCTGGGCGGGCAGCGTGTTCAAGTCTGAGTGTTCACGTGACGTCAGTGTGGCAGTGCTTGCAGATTCGAGCAATAAGGGGAAGGGGTCCTGGAGGTTTCCAGCCCGGGCTAGAAGCTGGCTATGGCTCTGGCCACTGGACGTCCAGACCCAGGTGGTGGGGTGATTTTGGTGACGACAGTGTGCCTGTCCCACTGAGTGTTACACGCATGAATGGGGGGTGGGGGTGGGGAGACTCACAGGGCTGGACTGACGTCCTGGTGGACCTGATGTGAAATTCCTGTTGAACAACAAAACTTTTAAATGGTTTGCTAGGATTATTTCTGTATTGAAAGTTTCTAATTATGCTTTTTAAAAAAATACTAAAAATAAAGGTTCAAGCTGCCAAGTTTTCTCCCGGGGCCGTTTGCTCTCCTGCAGCTGTGGGGGGGCGGGGGCGCCTTCTTCCCGCCCACGGCATTCAGCTCTCGTTTGTTCTGGTCGGAGTTCGGCACAGGTGCCTGCCGAGGCCCAGGGCCACTTTCAGAAGCCGAGTCTGTTTTCCCGCAAGAGGTCGTGCAGTTTGAGCTTCCCCTCCGGTCGAGGCAGAGGTGGGAGGCGCGCGCGCTAAGATGCCCGGGGACGTGCCTGTTTGTTCTCCGCGCGGCGGCCGAAAGGATGCAGCGGAAGCTTCGCCTGCAGGGATTTCTCTGTGGCTCCGAGTTCCTGCCAGGCTGGAGGGCCTGCCCCGGGCGTGGGAAGCCGGGCTGGCAGGGCGCCCGGGGCCAGGGTGCGTGTGGAGGGGGGGCCCGGAGCGCTGTCGTGGCCAGGACGCCTGCGCCCTCCTGGGGAGGTGCCCCCCTTCCTCACCAAGTACCAAGAGAGGAGGGGACCTCCCGGAGGTGTGAGGGACTCCCTCCTGCTGTCTCTCCAGAACCGGCAGCCGGTGGCTCTGAGCCGGAAGCTGCTTTCTGACCAGAGCCCTCCGGGTCCCCCAATGATTAAGGCAGGAAGCTCTGTAGAAACTCATTTTATTCTTTGACTATTTTCAAAAGAAGCAGTGGTGCGCTGTTTTTCTAAAAATATGCCTTTATAGATTTATATAGAATATGTATATTATAAAATCCGTACATGTATTTACAGGATCGCTACATACAAAATTACAGCACTGTGGTATGTACACATCTATAGGTACATTCTTGCCGCTCGTCCCTGCTGTGCTTTCCCCGTGTGAGGGAGGGAGATGATCCTTGGTAAAGCAGCGTGCGGGCTGGCTCAGCCCGGGGGGCCTCTGAGGGGGCCTCAGCAGCGAGGGTGGGGAGGGTGGGGTGGCTGCCGAGGAAGGAGCAGGAGCAGCAGGTTGCAGGATTCAGCCTCCTGCAGGCCTGGGGGCAGTATCTGGCGGCATCCGCCCCGTGGTGCCAGTGCTGCCCTGAGGTGGAGGCGGCGGACGGCAGACTCCTCTGGGGCCATTCTGTGGCCTGGACTCGCTCGGCTGAGCCAAGAACTTGTGTGTGTGAGGGGAGCGGGGGGCCGTGGGAAGAGGAGGAGAGCCCCCGCTCCCGGCTCCGGCGCCTGAAGGGGAAGGACTGGAGGGCTGACACCCGCACACCGGCCGGGGGCCGTGAGGACACGGGCGGCCCTGCGGCCAGGGAGGGAGAACAGTGGCGGCCGAGAGTGGGGTGGGGGCGGGAGGGCAGGGCCCTTCTTCCTCCTGACCTTGGGATGGCGACAGTCAAGCCCCCGGAGGGCCCAGCGGTGGCTGAATGCAAGAGAACAGCCCCGGCTGGTCAGGCCCCGCAGGCGGGCCTCCTGCCGCAGAGGCACTCCAGGCAGAGGTGCATGCACGTGGGCGGGGAGCTGCCCCCCCTTCCTCCCCGGCCCAGAGATCGGGGGAACAGGTGGGGGCTCAGCCTTGGACCTGCTGTCCCAGAGAACTAGCGACCCCCGTCCCCACAGCTCAGGCCAGCTGGGGGCCGTGACGGCTTCCCGAGGCGCGCGGGGATGGCCTCCATTCCTCCTGCTCCCCGTATTCCCAACTAGGAGGCAGCGGTGCCTGGGGCGGGATGGGCGGGAGCCCCCGAGGGGTGGGCGGGGTGGGCCACGATCTGCTGCGTCTGCGTGGCAGAGCCCGAGGCGCTGCTCCGGAGGCAGCCTAGGCCGGGCGTGGCCTGGCAGTAGGGACAGGGCTCCCGCCTGTCCCTCTGTCGAGGGCAGCTGAGAGAGGCCGCGTGGGCTCTTCTGGAGGACCGGGCCCCAGCGTGGGTGGGCAGTGCGGCCGCTGCGCTGGCCCAGGGGAGCCCTCGTGTGCAAGCGTGGTGTGCTGGCGCCTCGCACGCTCAGTCCCCTCCAGTGTACCCACCCCTGCTGGCCTGACTCCTCCCGACCTAAATCTTCCTGAAGAATGAGAAGAGCCGCTTGCCGTCGGCGGTGCTGGGCTCGGCCCCGCGCCCCGCGGCCCGCGCCCCGGGGAGGGCGGCAGCAGGCCGGCTCCGCTCCCTCAGGTGCGTGTCCATCAGCTGCCGGTCGATGACCCTGTGCATGTCGTCCTGCGGGGGGCAGAACGCAGGGAATGAACCCGGGCTCCGACCCGGGGGCGGGCAGCGGGGCGGCACGAGTCAGGACGCGGGATGGGGATGAGATGAGATGGTTGAACGGCTGCAGCCCGCTCAGGCCGGCCAAGAACGCAGCAAGTGTAGACATGATGCCTGGACACACAGGAGCCTCCGACACCGCCGCCGCCTCAGGGCTTCAGGCTTCTGCTGGCTTCGGCTCCGCGGCTGACCCCGTGGCTGGTCTGTCGTGCGAGCCCCGAGAAGCCGAGAAGCCAAAGCTGATCCTTCCCTGTGGCCACCCAGGCCCTGCCTGTGACTGGCTGCCTCTGCCCTGCCTCCTGCGTCCCTCGGGGCTGGCTGTGCCTTTCCCTCCCTGGGCCCTAGGGCGACCTCTGCTCGCCAGCTCTCCAGTCCAAAGGGTCGGCTCCAGGGACCTCTCCTGCCCCCTCACCCCTACAAGTTCTGCCTGCTTCGTGGATGCCCAGGCGCCACGGGCTCCCTCAGCCCTGCCCTCGCCCACAACCAAGCACACTCGCTGCAGCCTTCCGCGTGTGGCTCGGGCCACGGCATCCCTGTCTTCAGGGCCTGACTCGCTCCTGCTTATTAGCGCACATCCCTGGCTTCCTCCCTGGGTCAGCACCTTCCCCCAATTTGCTAAACTTGCCTAAGAGATGCCCCTCACCCCAAATGCCTTACAAGCACAGCGGATGTATCCCACGGAGGGGGTCTCTGGACAGAGCAGCACCGCCCGCCCTCCTTTCTAGTGTTTCGATCCTGACTCTGCACAAGAGTCTGCTTGGCAAAGGCGTCCTGCTGCCAGCAAAGCTCGCAAGCTACTGCTTTGAACGTCGAAACAGCCCTGTCTGGTTAACGTGAGCGGGAACAGAGCCAGCATCTGCCCGATGCCTTCACCCCTAAACCCAGTGGGCTCTGGGACGCCCTGGTCAAGACACCAAACCCTGGCTTAACGCCTGGGACGAGCCCGCAGAGCGTGTCCTGCTTGAGCGCTGGACAGTGAGGGCTGCGCTCAGGCCGTGCTCAGGCCGCCACTCGACAAGGGCAGGAAGTGGGGCCAGCGCCCCCCGCTCCATCACCTCCTGTGCTCACACCCGTGCTTCTGTCACTCCAGGTGTTTGTGTGAAACAAAGGGACTTTTCTTACCCCATACCTTCCTAGCAAGCAGCGAGTGTGGGCCTCCTGCTTCTCCCTCCCTTGTTCACGTCCTGCTCTTTCCTCACACTCAGCTGCTTTCCAGTTCCTCCTCTCTTCGCAGAAGTAGGGGACATGCTCCTCCCAAGTCCCAGTGCCGAATCCTGGGCACGGCACCCTGTGCTTAGGACCTGCTCAATAAAATCCGTTCCCTGCAGCACTATGGGAACGTAACCGGCTCCTTCAGAAAGAAACCCTTTCAAAGTGCTGGTGGTTTTACTGGCCCACTGCAAACCACATCTTTTACACCTTAACGTGCATCAGGGTAGGCCCATGAAATAGATCACTGTAGAACTTCATACACAGGAGTGAGCCACTTATGATTCCACACCTGCCAGTACTTCTGTGGGCAAAAGAGCCCAGTGATGGGGAGGGAGCACTGAGAAACCAGGGCCGAGGCAGTCAGAAACGGGCCGGCCTGCCAGTCCTGGGCCGCGGCGGTGGCGGGAGGCACGCTGCGGGGGATGGCACGGCACACACTGCACAGAGATGACGCCGGACGCCGGCACACACAACACGGCGGGCCACGGGAAGGCGGGGGCGAGACGGCGATGGCGGTGGGGGACACGGTGGGTGGAATGGGGGCTTGATCTCACCTCAAAGGCAGGAGGGGTGTACAACTAAAGCTGTTGATACGGGAACTGAGAAAGGCCACTAGATCAGAAACCAAAGGAGCCAGATAGTAAAAAGCCCTGAGGAAGCAAACTGTAGCCAGGAGAGAAGAGAGAAGAATGGGCGGTAAGCCGGTGACCGGCCAGCTGCTGGTGGGCCAGAGCCCAGGAGCCAGGAACCATCTCCCAGGGGAGGGGGGTCAAGTGCTCCTGTGGCCAGGCTAGCCAGGCCGTTGGAGGAATGGTGACTGTTAACCTGCCCGCCAGTGGGGTGCTTTTCATCTGTCTGCTTCGGATTTGGGGACCGGGGGGGGCGGACACGAATGGTTACACCCATATCCTGAGATTGTCCGATCTGGATCTCATTAACAAAAAGCAAGTACAGCCTGGCCCAGTGGGGAGCAGAGCTGGGGCTGGGACGGAGGAGGCTGAGGCACTCTGAAAACGGTGGTCCTAGAGAAGACACACGGACTCATTTTCCCCGGGGGTAGTGCCCTTTGGAAAAGGAAGCTGGCCTTTGAGAAAGGGAAGGGCAGCAGTGGCTGGCAGCCCAGGGGCTGCAAACTACATACTTCCAGCTGTGAATTTTCGTCCCACCATGTAGGGCTTCTGGGGCCCTTTGTGATAACAGCTGTTTCTTTCCAGCTGATTTAAACAGAGTGGAGACGACCAGCCGAGGGAAGCCCCTGCCCCAAACCCGGCGGCCACTGAAGCCCTAAAATTTGGCAATGCCTGGGGCTCACGGCTTGGGACAGCGTCCTCAGGCCTGCTTCCCTGGGGACTGGGGGAGCGCAGGCTCTGAATCTCACCAGGTGAAGATGGGTTACTGCTCACCCACGTGCGCAGAACCCTCTAGTAACAAATTCTCCTAATATTCTGCCTGGATTCAGCAGCTCCTCCCAGAGCCTCGTCTTCCCTCAGCCTGGATCTCAGGAACCTCCTTACCTGCCAAGCCTCAAGCTGCTGCGAGAGGTTCAGTTTCTGCTGAATGGCATCCAGCAACTGGCTGTTCAGAGACATCATGTCCATCTTGCACTTGGCGAGTTCCAGTTCCACAGCATTCTTCCTAAAAACAGACAGGCTGGGTGAGCATGGGCTCCTTGTACCAGAGGCATCTGACTCTTTACCTGGGGCACCTGGAGTCCAAAGGGTAGAGGAAACAGGCTGCGACCAAACTTACAACACATAGGAACTGTGACAGTAACTAGGATGTTTCTTGCAAAGGACTGGAAAGTTCCCAGCATGGGTTCACATCCATTTCCTCAACTGTTGTTAACAACGTGTAGGTGAAGGGACTACCTGTCCTCCCCATCTCACAGAGGAAGGGGGCCTCAGGAAGGAGGATAAAGGAGGACTGGAACCCAGAGGACATCAAAGGCCTCGCAGGGCACTAAGGAGAGGCTATCATTCCCCCATAAGACCCAACCCCAAGGGAGGTGAAGACCTCGTTCTCCCAGCCCCTCCTTTTCAAGAGCAACCTCCCCCCACGTAAGGGATGTGTCCTAAAGGCGCGCAGGTGCGCAGAAGTAGCCACACAGTGGGGATGATCACAGCCTAGCTGATCACAGTCACCAACAATCAGGGCACTGGTGGCAAATTATGGGTTGGAACACGGTCGCCAGTAACAACCATGACACTGAATATCCATTACTCAGACCGGGGGGAAATAGGATGTATTGCTGAACAGAGAAAAGCACCCCAAGCCAACGTCCGCTATGGCGCTAGCTTATAAAAGAAAAACTGCCTGTGTGTACTTAAAGGTCATACACAACGTCCGCTTGGCTCGCTCTAGGTGATCAGTGATGGGCTCCCACATACTCCTGCACTTTGTGTTTTCACATCTTAATATTTCATATATTACTGTTTGCCTTTTCCAACATTCCTACAACAATGCAACAGAAAAAAATTTTTTTCCGGGGTGGGGAAATGATAAAGTGCGAGAGGCTGAGCATCTTCTGCAGAGGCACTGGTTGCCCGGCTGCCAAACGGGGCATTCCTTAGCCCCTGTCATCAACTGCCTTTTGCATTCGAAAACGGCAAAGCAGAACCGCCCCACGCACCCGGCCGGCGACCGGGGTGCACGTCCCAAGGACGGCTGGAGGACCCGCCTGGGGAGGCTGCCGGCTGCAGCAAGCTGAGCACGGCTGAGAGGCGGGGCAGTGGGGGTAAGGCACGCGGGGCCACCGCTGGGACCCGCATTTCCTCTCCGGCCTCAAGCCCGATCCATGAGTCACCTCCCCTGACACCTCAGGGCCGCACAATGTCGCCCCACCCGCCTTTCCCACAGAAGCGTCTGGAGAGCTCGCACCACCCCGGTCCGCCCGCCGCACTGCGGTTGAAAGGACAGGAGCAGGGGCCGTCCAATGAGCGCCGGCGTCTCAGACGCCTCAGGCTGCCGTGTTACACCCGCTGCCATTGGCTGCAGGCGGCGGGCGGAAATCCTCACGCGGCACCGTTGCCATGGACGCCGGGCCGGCCACCCCCGCAGTCGGGAAGAGCCGCGCCAACCCCTGGCTCCGGAGACCTCGGCAGCCTCCTGAGCTGCTGGGCGTCTCCCGGCAGGTGGCGCCACGAGAAGCCCGGAAACCCCGGAACGTGCTGACCGAGACCTCCGCGCGGACGTCCCGCAGCAGCTGTGCGGCCAGGCCGGCAGGGGGTCCCCTCCTTCCCCAGAACCGCCGCATCCCAGGGATCGTCTGTTCGCTGGAGAGTCTCAGGGCTTTTCATTCCCGAGAGCCCCAGGCCCGGAGAGCTAAGCCGCGGAGCCTGCTGATGCATACATTCATCAGAATTTTAAGCATTATCTCAAAGGGCTAGAAGAAGTCCTTATTTAAATGAAACCGCTAGTAACGGACTCCTTGTTGTTTCTGTGAGGCAGACTGCCAGCCCCAGATTTTTGCTTTTAGTGACTTTTACCTGTAGGTGACGAAGCCGTTACTTAACTTTTCTGAAACTCATTACTGTGCAGGATAAAGAACACCTTCAGGTTTCTGTAGCCCAAGGAGAGAGGAAAGTTATTTTTCCTGGGGGTTCTCACCCCTCACTATGCACTAGACTCACCCGGCGGGGTAGGGGCACTTCTAAGAAGTAGCTCCAAACCAGGAGATTCAGAATGAAATGCTCCGGAGAGGGCCCTGGCTTCCAGGGAGTCCCCGGATGATTCCAAAGTGCAGTGAGGACGGACAGAGATGATGTGTAGGAAAGCATCTTGTAAAGCCCTTAAGGTCCTACACAAAGTGTGCTTCCCCCACATTTGAATGATTCTTTAGGTCTGCTGTCTCAATTCTTTACACCAAGAGCTTAATTTCTAAGGGACAGAAAAAGAGCAAACCTGCTGGAGTGATCTGACCCCCTCCCTCAGCCCCAGCCTTATTACACAGGGTCCACGAAGGACAAAGGCCTCACTGAACAATGCTGAGTATCCCGGGAGGACAGTCTGCTCATCAGCTCAGTCAGACACTGGGAGGTTCACTGGGCCACCTTTGGCAGAAGGCAAAGTCATGCATTTTAAGGTTTCGTGGAGACTTGCTGGCCTCCCCAGTCCCCCATATGTCAGAGGTAGGTCCCGCTTATTTTAAGGGAGAGGACTAGGCAACTTCTGTTTCTTCCTTCCTGCACCCTGGTACGTTCTCTGGTTGTACCTCCCACCTCCTGTGCTGATGGCCGAATACGGTCAGAGCCGGATGTTCAGCTCTCATTGGCTTGTCTGGCGGAGAGAAGGTGACCAGCCATTCTCTAACTCCATTCTGCTTTTTATTCCCGACAGGCTTCTACAATTAGCACCTCAATTTTACCATTTTATTCCCTAACTGTATGACACAATTTCACCCTTTGTTATTCATGAAAGTACGCTCCCACTCCAAAATATTCCAGGGCTATTCAAGTATTCACTAATGAATCAAATATTCTCCAGGAGTCCAGTGGCAGAGAGGCCTGGGTTTGTGAGCCTGAGTGTACTTCCTAAAGGAACTGGAAATTGTCAGACAGGGTCACCGGAGGTCCTGGCCAGAGAGGCAAGGGGACGGAAAGGTAGAATTAAGTAATGGAGATGATGAAATGATTAGAGAGCTAGCAGAAGGGAGTGGACAAGTGTGTGTGGAGGTGAGAAGGGGAAAGGTGTGGGGGAATTTCAAAGTCAGAAATTAAAATGTGTTGTGTTACTTTTTAAAAGGGTATATAGTATCTATTTACAATTTACTTCAAATGGGCTCCTTTTAGTTTGCTGACAAGCAGCCTGGGTGGTAAAAGGAAAGGATGTGGGGACAGGGGTCAAGAGACCTGAGGGGGAAGCCAGTGATCACTACTGGCCGTGCAACTGGGGAAAGCATCTCAGTTTCCTCCTCTGTAAAAACTGGGATTAAAAATTTTAATTCTCGCTGTGACTGACAGGATCCAAGGGTGAAGTGTTTTGTAAGCAGTGAAGTGACACAGACGTTTTGAACGTTTGAATGTGTTGCAAAGTGCCCCATGAGCAGACATTTTCAGTACCTTTTATCTCCTCACAGTGAAGAGGGCAGATTAAATGCATGATAAAGAGTCATTTGAAGGGCGATGGGGAATATGTAAATTTTTTTTGCCTATGCACTTCCGAATTTTTTTAATGTAAGAGAATGCATTTCTTCTCTGCTAAAGAAAACCCAAAACACTATTAAAATATGACCCAGCTTACTGGGGATACAGGTGAGAGAAAACTGCTGAATGACACTCTGAGGACCCATCAGACCCAGAATGCGGACAAATCATCAGTGTCTTCAATAAACAGAGGCCATGTGAGAAAAGGATGGGGGGGAGCTTAGGTCCATATCAACTAGACGGGGTTTGTGGGCTTTGGAGGCTGATTCTAATCAATCATAAAAGGACATTTATAGGGCAACTGGTTACTAGATGATATTAAGAAATTACTGAATTTATATTACTGAAGAAGAAGAAGAAGAAATTACTGAATCTATACTGAAATGTTTATGGATGAGATAAGGGATCTTGTGATTTGCTTCCACACAGTTCCACAGGAACGCAGCGGGTGGGATGTAGATGAAACAGTCAGCCATATGCTGATTAGGGTTGAAATCAAAAGACAGGTAGGTAGGGACCCATCTTATTTTTTTCTACTTTTGTGTATGCTTGAAAATGCCCAAAATAAAAAGTAACAAAAATTCCCCTAAAAAAAGAAACCCCTAAACATAAAGAAGTTGAGGTAGAGCGATATAATGAAGTCGGAAAGCTAAGATACACAGACACGCAGAGCATCGTCCCATCAATACTTAAAAAAAACCCAAACAAGCACATACAGCTGGATACACCCAGAAAAAAGATCTGCACGGACCACACATCCGACCTCCAACAGTAGCTTCTGTCTGGGGAGAAGAACCAGATTGGGAGTGAGGGTGGCTAGCAGGGAAACACTTTCACTTTTGTCGTCTTCTGTAGCATTTCATTTTTAAAACTGAGCTCATACTCATGTTGCTTGTGATTAAAGTAAAATTCGACAAACCATGCCCACTCACTTTGCAATGGCCTCGTCGCGGTCCCGGATGGCCTTCTGAAGCTGCTCCTTTGGCTCCTTGTCCTCAGATGTCACTCTGAGTCGGTCTCTCTCCTCCTTCAGTGCAGTCATCTCCACACTCAGCAGTGTCACCTGATGGGAGACCACAGGGATGAATGTGGGGCTACCACTGCTGCTGGCCTGAGGGGTTGCCCTGAAAGAGGCGGAAAGGAACAAGCAGCCCCAGGTGGGTGCTTGTAGCTTCCCCAGGTCCCTGGCTCTGAGAGATGCCCAGCTCTTCCGGAGAAGGGATGCCACAAGCTAGGCTAGAGCCCACTGGCAGGGGCGTGGGGGTGGGGGATGAAGTTCAGCCCCGGACAGCAGCCACAGGGGTCAGATCCCCTTTGGACGTAGCATTCCACACCAACATGTCCATTTCAAGGCACTGGCGGGTACTAATGAAGACCACCCATGCATCAGGGCTCTGAAACACAAGGTTAGGGGTAGGGACTCAAGTTTTGTTCCCAGCCATCTTCCACTCAACAAGGAACCTTGCTATGCACAGGGCCCTGGCAAAGCCTGGCTCCCATTTCTGTGAGGTACTTGATGCAGCCTGGTCACTCAGCTTCCCTGGTCAAAGCCATATGGAATTTAGACACCCACATGATACCATTTTTCACTCAAGCCTGTTACATTTTCTGTAGTCCATGCCTCAGTGAATGGTCCCACAGCCTATTCACGGGGGGTCATCCTTTGATGGTAGGGTGCCCTTCCTTGTGGCTCCCTCAGTGACCACAGCTTACCCCACCCAGTGTACAGGAACCCTCTGGACACCTAAGGTTCTGCAGTGGTAGGAAGCGTGTCTCATTCATCTGTGCATTTCAGAGCCTGACTCTATGATGCTCAATCTGAAAATGCTTGTGCAGGACACAATTGTCTTCTTGGCTAGTCATCATTCCAAATGCACTCCTCCTTGAGGGACATTCCTGGTTACATGAGTCTTGGTGAGAAACAGGGGATGCCCTCCCAGTAAGGTAGCCAAAGGGGAGAGACATATCCTTTCCTAGGCACACAGACATGGAAAGGTGACCTAGATGTGTGAGTCACATCTCCCTGCCTGGGACTGCCATTCTCGAGGGTTCAGCAAAGCCACAGGTCAGGGGGAAATTATTACACGGATAGCAGACTGCTTCTGTGGCCCCACTTCCTATGGCTCCTTTCTGTTTTGGAGCTTGGTTCTCCAGCCTTCCTGCGGATTCTGTTAGCTATCAGATTTAATTCCAATGCAGTCTCTCTCTTCTTAAGTTAAGCAGAGAGAGTTTTTGTTGTTTGCAATCAGAAACCCTGCTTGGTAGAACTTTCAGTAAATATTTGTTGAATGAATGAAAGGGTGGGAGCCCCTTCTCAGTCAGTAGGCTCAGACTGGAGTCAGGATGCCCGGCCCTGCCCTCTTGTTAAATATTACATACTTGGACATTTTCCCAAGGGAGGATCTATCCATATGGGTCTAGTCCTCCTCCTAGGGGACAGATGCACACTTTGGGTGTACTCCCCTCCTCAAGTCCCAGGCCTCAACATCTTCAGACAGACTGAAATTGAGCAAAGACCCCAGAGCAAGGCTGAGGATCCAGCTTCCCTGAAGATGCTTCGGGCCCCCAGACTGAGGCGGCATGGTGGCCCTCTCTGGGGTAGAGGTACTTGGGAAGAAATCAGAGGACGGCCGATAATGAAGGGGCATACAGGGCAATTGTTGTTACTGGGGACAATGGATTTTGTACTCTTAGGGTCCTGGCACGTCAGCACCAGGTGATCTGTGCTTTCATGGTGGGGACAGCTGCAGTGAGCAGGGCTACTGGCCACAAGGAAGAACAGGCTGGGGCGCCTGCAGAGGCCACAGGGTGTAGCTAGTCCTGAGGCAAGCAGGCAGCAGGTAAGAAACCCAGCCTTACCCTTCTTACTAGCAGGTCCTGTAGCCTGGTAGGCCTGAAACTCAAGACCCAGAAAGTACCTGGCAGAGAGAGAGCCAGACCTTCTCCGACCAAATCAGCCCTAACATGGCCTCAGGCTGGCTGTGTGCCAGACAAGGGTTTTGCCAGCCGAGTAAGCTATAGATAAAACAGATAAAACCACATGTGAGGCACGAAATGCCAAAATTTAATAGGTTCCAGAAAAAACTCCACAAGAACTTTTTGTTTTGGTCTGGAAAACTTGGTCAAGGTAGAGACGGACCATCAGCTGTCTTAGAAGTGACAAGGGACTTCCTTCTTCGAGCTGCACATACTTTTCATAAAAAACAGGAATAAAAATAACTAGTTCCCACCATCAGGTTGTTGTGAGGCTCAAATGAGGTAACTGACACCAAGGACGGAGCTGAGCACCCCGCGGCAAGTTCTACGCCCTTCTCTTCCCCACACCGGTGCGGACCTACTGCTGGGGCCGTCATGAGGACTGGCCCGGCCTGTTTACACACTGACTCAGGTGACAGCCACCCTTAACTCCACTTTTCCCACATAAAGTAGGTGTCCTCATGAGTGAACAGGATCAAAGAAAATATCCTGGAGTCATATATCCAGGGTTTTCTTTGCCCATTTGATAATTATTTTTGTGCCTATTCTAGGTAAGGCTTGTGCTAGACGCTTTAAGAGAAGACAAAGAGAAGTCAGACCTCAAGCTTGTCCTCGTGGGGGCTAAGGTTTAAGTGGGTAGATGAGATGGAAGCGAGGGTGGCCATAACAAAGCAGAGCTGAGGCTCCAGGAAGAAGGGAATCAAGGGTTTGAAGGAAGAAGTGAAACCTGAAGGATGAGTAGGGCTGATACGCGCAGGTGGCCGGGGAGAGTCTTTTGGACAGGGGCCAAGGGCCAGAGAAAAGGCCCAGATGTGGGGAAGCACAGAGAGTGTGCGCCCTGCCCTTTCACAGTCTGTGTTCAATCGACTAACGCACAGGAGGGGAGATGAAACAACGGGGAAGGAGGCTGGATGGCTTCCATGCAGCCAGTCTGTGGGGCTGTGAGAGTTTGAGGCTTCCAGCCACGGGGCAAGAGGAAGTCGACTAGAACCTGTTTCCAAGCTGTGCTTCAGGAAGATCAATCCAAATCATGTGTGGGGTAAGTGGGCTGGGGAAGTGATGGCCAAAGCCACGGTGTGACAGCATGAAGGTCTGAAACAGGGCGATGGCTAGGAAGCTGGAGGAGAGAGAGCACAATGAGATTTCACACAGGAGGGGCCACCCAGATGGCCTTACGTGACCACGGCCTTACGTGTGCCCAGTACGTGCTCTACCGCATGGTCATGGCCCTGTGGGGAGAACTGGCTAGTGCTCCAGTCAAGCCCTATAAAGGAACCAAACATAGGACGGGGACTATTTCTTCCTTCCTTCCTTCCTTTAAGATTTCCTTATTTATTAGAGAGAGAGAGCGCGTGCACGTGCACACGCTTGTAGGGGGAGGAGCATGGAACCCAAGGAGGGGCTCTATCCCAGGACCCTGAGATCATGACCTGAGCCAAAATCAAGAATCAGCTGCTTAATCGATTGAGCCCCCCCCAGATGCCCTGGGCCTGGGACTATTTCTCGGTGCACCTCCCACAGCCTGGTTTACCGACCTGGGGATCGGTGGAGGGGCTCCCCAGATAACTGGTTTTCCTATTGCTCTGAACGTCCTCTCTGCCTCCCAGCAGCTGCTCCAGACCCCAGTGAGCCCTGCCCAGGAGGGAGCAGGAGCCTGCAAAGCTGTGGGGAATGAGCAGGCTAAGCAGGGATGGGAGCTCTCCATGGCCTAAGGGTGTGGGGAGGTCTTCGGGTTTCTGGTTACAGATTCTTGTCTCAAACGTAACTATCAGTTAAAATTAAACTTGGGCTCTCTTTTACTTAAAAATTTGGATAGGCTTCTGGGGGGCTGCTCACTTTCCCTTCCAGGTCCTATAGCTGTTACGTCTGGCTCAGTTTCCAGGAGAAAAAAAGAACACTGTCGGCGGGGAAAGCAGCGGCTCGGAGGCCGGATCACTCGGTGGATGAGGCTTCACCCTAGTCTAGCGGCGGTCTGCTGGCACTTCGGTTTCACACAACTATGTCTGGGCTCTGGCCCTTCCTCCCCGTCGCTCCACACCCCAAAGAGGACAGAGCTAGTTGGAGTCCTCTCAGCATTCTAAGAGAGGCTGTGGAACCCAAGGGCATCCATCCTGAGCACCTCAGGGTCTAGAGCAGTGCAGGCACCCAGGGAGGGCGAGGGGCCCGCTCGAAGGGCCACCGTGTCCGAGGCACGCTATAGTTCGGTCTGTGTCCTTCCCGCTGTCTTGGGAGGTCGGTGTTACCCCCATGGGCTGGTTCTGGATAGATGTACTTTGGCTGAGAGATCTGCTGCTTTGTCTAAGCTTTTGGGAAGAGATGACCCACTCAAGAGGCCCAGTTCCATACCCCATGGGGCTGAGCAGAACTCTCTGCTTGATGGCATAAACCACTTATCAGCTGAAGTATTAAGGAGACAGGCTTGGAGAGAGCTGGACCCTCAGCCACCCGTGCCTTGCTCTGGTTTCTCAACAACACCCCCAGCTCTTTCTAGCTCTGCTAGTCTGAGAAGCAACAAAACAAACCAGCCAATACCAGAGAGCTGATAGGAAGCACCCCCACAAAAATTTAAGCGGGCTTTCAAGTAAATGAAACTTTTATTCACCCAAAGAACGGTCAGATCCACCTTGTCCTGTTTTCTGATTCTTAAACAGTCTGAAGACCCGAGCTGGTGTCTGAACCACCCCTGGCCAAGCGACCGCCTGAGCGACTCAGGCTTTGGGCATGACAATGTCCTCGGCTGCCCAGTTCCGTTCTTTGGGGCCTGGGCAGAAACAAGCTACAGCTTTCAAGAACATCATTCTGTCCTCCCTGTACGGTCACTCCCAGAGAAGAGTACGGCAGTAGTTGCGGGAGGGTCTCCCAGGATCTTTCAAGAAAATTATATTAGGATGTCCAGTGGGTATGAGCCCCAAAATCAGTCTATTTCTATAAGGCCCTTTAAATTTAAGAAATACTGACTGACGCAAAAGCCAGGCTTAACCTCCATCTCTCAGCGACCTGTGGCGGCAGGGAGGGATGACCAGCTTCGGACGAGGGAGGAAGGGGGCGCAGGCTGGGTGGGGGCAGGAGTTAAAACGCAATCTGTTTGGTGTCCCTCACACGTGGGACAGAACACTACCCATGAGCCCTGTCAAAAGGAAGCGCCTTATCTATTTCTAGGACAGAATCTAGAAGCTCCTGTCTGGGTTGGGGGCTGCTCCTGAGCGCTTTAGAATATTTCAGACTGGAATACAGATGTCCTTCTCCAGGATTCTCGAGAGAAACGAAATGACGATCAAACAGAAGCGGAACAGCAAGAGCAGCAGTAAGTGCTTCTGAAGCTGAAAAACAGGCTGGCAGAGGTGACGGCGTCACAGAGCGAGAATAGGCCGGCGAAGATCAACTGCTTCTTGGTTTGCAAACTTCCCTGCTTAGAAGCTGCTGGAAAAACATCCGTGAATGTCCTGAGAGCTATGGCACTTCAAACTGTCAGAATCCGCCAGATAATCTGGGCTCTGTGGAAGGTAGCACGTCACTGGAGGAAATGGGAGGGTCAACTATTCTTATCCCTAACAATTTTACTTTGGGCTAAACCAGAGGGTTGGCTGCTTCTCTTGAACACGCCCAGCTTACCTCAACTTCAGGTCACTGTCCTCTGAGGACCTGTCAGGGGAGAGCCACTTCTCATATAGACGAGGGAGAGGGAAACTCATGAGGGTCCCAAGACACCTTGGGGGACACATGCACATTTCCTGCTCAGGACTGAGGACAGGGGTGCTCACCTGACTGTGGAGTTGCTGCAGCTCCTCTAGGCTTTGCCTCAGTTTACCCCTCTCTCCCTCCATGAGTTCCCTTAGGGCTCTTGAGTCCTCACTGGTCTGCCTTATCTGTTCTTCTAAGGAGTCATCGTCAATTCTCCGGGAGCTCTGACAGTAAAAGAGAAAGCCACCAACCCGAGAGATGGTACAAGCAGAGGTGGGTGCGGTGAGACGGTTAGTGGGAGGGAGAGGGGAGGTACGGGGAGGGGGTAGAGATGGGTTGGTTTGGAGGAGAGCAGGATAAAGGAGATGAAGTGGGAGGTGGAGGGAAAGAAAGGGAGAGAAGGAGGAGAGAGACACAGGAGGGAAGAAAGAAAGGGTTATAGGAGAGAGACTCTCTTGCCCAATTTGGATCTGCAAACATTAGCCAGATATTTATTTTGGTTTCAGGCTTCAGGGGAGGTAAGTCAACACCTCACTCTGACCGCTCCCATGCCCCATGATGACCCAGTCTCCACAACTAGAGCACATTCCACAATCCACACGGCACCTTCAGGTAAGGACAGCCACCCTCTCACAGGACTTCATCTAATATGGGGAGAAAGATGTTGACTGTTCTGTAGGAGGACAGGCCCTGAAGAGAGACAACTGCCTGAGAGTCAGGGGTGTGAACGGAGAGTAAGTCTGGCAGAAATCTGTCACGAAGTTGGAAGAAATGCCAGTCTGCCCAGGGAGCCCACGGGAACATTCTTCTCCTCCACAAGAAGAGCCACATCTGGAATTCTAAAAGGCCCTTGTTGATCTTCTCAACTTTCTGTGCTCACTTGTGTCTTTTTAGCAGAAGCTCCAGATCTTTTAAATTTGTCTATTTGCAGCTACTCCACCACCAGGACCAAAGAGCTACAGAAAAGAAACTTGCAGTTTGCACCTAGGTCCAAATTTCTGTATTCAAAGCTTCCAAGGAAAGTCCTTGACCTTGAGGCCACCATGGCCTGGACTTAACCATACGGAGAAAGGACTCCACTTGTATGCCAGTGTCTTCGGGAAGATGACTCTGGAACCTCCATTCCCTGACACTCTGTCCCTCTGCCCGGTCACCAGTGTAGACTGCTCTTGGACCATAAGGGCTCTGACAACGTTCTCAAAGACTCTGCAAGGCTCCCCCTCTGGGATTAACCTCGTCCCCCTGCACTTGCCTGCAGCCTCCCACCAGCCAGGTTGTGTGGGCTGAGGAGCTTCTTGGCCTGGCTGCTTACCGTGGGCTCCACGCCGTCCACGATGCTCTGTATTAGCCTCTTGAGCTCGCTCAGGGCCGTGCGCAAGCTGCCGGCCGGCACATCCTTGGCAGATGAAGTCTCTGAAGACTCGTCCATCGAGGAGTCCGTGGAGACGGCCGAGTCGGCACTGTCGTTCCCTCGGAGGTGCGAGCAGAGATAGCGAACTTGGCAGTAGGCCTCCCAGAGCTGCAGTCTCAGCTGCCCCACAAAGAGCCGTTCTTGATTATGGACGCTAGAGAAGACTGTCCCTGCTCATCTTTTTCTAGCATAGGAACCCAACATACTGACACCCTAGAGACTAGTACTAGGAAAAAAGATTTTCCTTTTATAAATCACCTGTCCTAAGAAACACTCGTCCTTGTTCTGGGCCTAGTACATCTATGCAGACCCCCAATTCTTAATTCCCCAGCCCTCCCACCTCCCATGTGTCATATAAGCACTTCCTTATATAGTTGATTACTTTGATAGAGGATCATGATTAGGGGAGTAAGTGGTTAGTAGTAGTATGAAAAGAAGCCATCTGGATAGATCGTGAGTGTTCTAGAGCCCAGTCAGTGCAAGAGGATGAGGCTGAGGATAAGCCAACAAGCCTCTCCTAGGAGGCAAGGGGGCAGCAGTGAGCCCGGGACAGGCTGTGGTCAGGGCCTGCTTCCTGATGGCTCTGCCAGCAGGCCTAGGCTTCCGCAGGTGCACGCCACAGGCCCTTGCGGGGAGGAAGCTGAAATGGTAGGCCCTGGGCCACAAGAAGGATGGACAGGCTCCCGCAGTCCGGGGCCTGCCCCTGTGGTCCCAGGGCAGCCTCACATGCCAGAGGGACAGGGTATCAGCACCTGCTCTCTCTCTTGCTCCAGCTCCTCGGCCTCCATGCTCTGTTCTATCTCGGACAGAAGGGACGTGCTGGTGGCAGCGGAGCTCTGCAGGCTCCTCTCCTCCATGAGCTCGTCCACCTTCACCTGCAGCTGTCGGTAGGAGAGTCGTGCCTCCTGGAGCTCCAGCTGGCTCTGATGCAGCTTTCAAAAGAGACGACAAACGGTCAGTCGTGAAGCTTTCCCCAAACGAAAACAAACAAGAAAAACTGACCCCAAACCTGATCATGCTTGTATGTCTGACCCCCAATTTACAGAAAAATACAGAAGAGAGAATATGCTAGATTACATTAGGGGTGTGCAGGGAGTAAATTCCACGTTTGGGAAATTCTGCAGGACAAACAGCTCAGCTTCCTTAACATACACATGTTAAGAAAAAAAGAAGAGATAAAGGGGGAACCATAGATTAAAAGAGATTCAAGAGACATATTAACTAACTGCGATGTGTAGGCCTATTTTAATTTGCATCTTGATTCAAGTAAAAAATGTGAAGAAACAATTATGACATTTATAAGAGTTAAAAATTTGAACACTGGCTATTTGATATTAAGAAAACATTGTGGGGCACCTGGCTGGCTCAGTCAGTAGAGCATGTGACTCTAGATCTTGGGGTTGTGAGTTCCAGCCCCATGTCGGGGATGGAGCCTACTTAGAAAAATTAAAAATAACCTACCTTAAAAAAAATTATTTATTTATTATTTGATAGGGAGAGAGAGAGAGCGAGAGAGGGAATACAAGAAGGGGGAGTGGGAGAGGGAGAAGCAGGCATCCTGCAAAGCAGGGAGCCCAATGCAGGGCTCGATTCCAGGGCCTGGGATCATGACCTGAGCAGAAGGCAGATGCCCAATGACTGAACCAGCCAGGAGTCCCTAGAAAAATAAAAAATTAAAAAAAAAAAAAGAAAATACTGCTTTTTTCCCTTAGGTATAATAGTCCTGTGGCTATTTTTTTTTTTTTTAAGATTTTACTGATTTACTTGAGAGAGCAGAGTGCACAAGCAGGGGGAATAGCAGAGGCAGAAGGAGAAGCAGGCTCCCCGCTGAGCAGGGAGCCCAACATGAGGCTTGATCTCAGGACCCTGAGATTCTGACCTGAGCCGAAGGCAGATACTTACCTGACTAAGCCACCCAGGCATCCCTGTGGCTATGTTTTTTTAAAGTTCTTATTCTTTATTTACAGATGAAATTATAAAAATTCTGGGATTTACTTCAGAATAACACAAGAGATGGGGCGCCTGGGTGGCTCAGTGGGTTAAACCGCTGCCTTCGGCTCGGGTCGTGATCTCAGGGTCCTGGGATCGAGCCCCGCATCAGGCTCTCTGCTTGGCAGGAGGCCTGCTTCCCTTCCTCTCTCTCTGCCTGCCTCTCTGCCTACTTGTGATCTCTCTATGTCAAATAAATAAATACAATCTTTAAAAAAAAAAAAAGAATAACACAAGAGAAGCAAGTAGATGTAATGAACTTAGGGTAGGACTGGCTGGGGCTCAGTGGTTTGTGTAGCTGGCAATGGGATGCGTGGGCCATCATCACATTATTCTATTTTTGAATTTGTATGAAATTCTCCATATTAAAAAATAAACATACACATAGAAAGGCACACAAAGTAAGGTATGATGAAGACTCTCACCAGAATGACTAAAATAAACAACAAGATAATAATGGTCACCAAGCACTGACGAGGATGTGGAATGTTTGGGACTCTCACTGCTGTCGGGAATGAAGATGTACAACCACTCTGGGAAACCGGCAGTGTCCACTGCCACTGTCCCACAACCGCAGTCCCACGACCTAGCAGCTCACTTTTAGGTGCACATCCAACACGAATGGCTGGGTATGTGCGTGCAGGGCAAACAGGATGTCTATAGCAGCATTCTTCTTCTTTTTTTAAAATGTTATTTATTTATTTGACAGAGATCACAAGTAAGCAGAGAGACAGGCAGAGGAGGGGGGGGGAAGCAGGCTTCCTGCTGAGCAGAGAGCCCGATGCGGGGCTCGATCCCAGGACCCTAAGATCATGACCTGAGCTGAAGGCAGAGGCTTTAACCCACTGAGCCACCCAGGCACCCTGCAGCAGCATTATTCTTAAGAGGAATAATGGGAAACAATCCAAATGCCAATACAGGATGGAGAGACACAGGGACATGTGGGAATATTATACAGCAGTGAAAAAGAACACACTGCTACTATATGCCATAACCTGGATGAATTTCATAGACATAATGTTAAGCAAAAGCCAGACATAAAACAATTTATAATATGGAATTTATTTATAAAGAATTCTAAAACTTCACTGAGATAGAAGAGATGAAAGTGGAAGGAAGGTCTGCTTTTGAGGAAGTGTCAGGGTATTGACGGGGAAGCAGAAGAGGGAGGCTTGTAAGGTGCTGATAGTGGGCTTTATCTTGATCTGGGAAGTGGTCACAAAAGGGTATACATTTGTAAAAATTCACTGGGCTGTCTACTTAAGATTTGTATGCTTTGCTGTATGTATATTGTATTTCAGTAAAAAAAATTAAGGGGAAAAGGGTTGTTCGGAAAGAAGTGGAGGGTAGGATTAGGAGTAATATTTGGGTAGAAATACCAAGAAGTCCCAAACTCATGAGAAAAGAGGTCTCTGCCTACTCACAGTTTACAGATAAGGCCCAGGCCTGGGAGGGGCTTACACAGCATGGGAGGCTCAGAGGAGGAGAGGGATGCCAGCGGTGGAGGGAACAGCAATGCAGCTACCACAACACAGAGGCGAGGGCTCCTTCCCTCTCTCGTGAACTGCTACATCACACCTCTCCGCATTCTCTGGGACCTTCCCTGTGGAGTCCAAACAAGGCCCTGCTGCCTGATGAGGTTACTACTGCCAAATGTCAATGCCACCATGGCCGCTAAGTGCCGTACTCTCCGAGCGCACTCCATCACTACGCTAGCTCTTAACACAACAGACCCTAACTGCAGAATCTTCACCTGCTCACTGACCACTATGCACATGTCCACACATGACACCTGCACAAGAGCAAGGCTTCCTACTCCTGTATTTGTGGATTGCCCACCTACCCCTTTTAAAAGATTGGTGGGGGGTAGTGGCGGGAGAGAGAATTTTCTGGGATTTAGATTTAACTAATTTATCCTTCCATAACACAGGACTTTCGGGGTCACCCCTGTTCATTATAGAGAGAGCAGACATGGTTCTGTCTGTTCCAGACCGCTGGCCAGATAGGCTTGTGGCTCCTGCAGAGATGAAGGCCCTGAGCGCCAATGGGTAGCAGCTCTGAGCTCTGGAGTCCTCATGAGTGCAGCGAGCTGCTTTGCAGAGCCTCCAACCCACTGCTTAGGTGCCCTAGGGCCCTGCCTCTGCGGGTTAGTATCAGACAACGGCTGGCTAATGGCACCAGTGATCAGATGAGCCTTTCCCAGGAAGAGTCTGGAGCCTGGCTGCTCTGAGACTGAAAAAGGAGTGGGCAAGCCTGCTCTGTCTGCATGGTTCCCATGGGTCAGCAATGCCTGCTGGTCCAGTGGGATCTCCTCCAGCCCCAGTTTTGAGAAAACTCAGAAGAAATTGGGGTTTAAAAAAAAAAAAATTCCTAGGCAGCATTTGGCACAATTACAAATGGTATATACTATGTTGGCAAAATGCTTTACAATTATTTTCTAGGCAACTCCACATACATCCCAGCAGGAGAAGTTCAGCACAGACAAGTACAAGTTCTCATGCACTGGACAAAATTAGTTCAATTACTCATGCACACTCGAGGGTGCTTAATTAGTTATAACAGCAAGAGAACCAAAGACCGGGACAGGTCTGCCCTCTCTGGTGAATGACTGATCCATAAACCCATGTAGAAAAACCAAACCAGAGGAGTCTATTAAATATAAGAAACCCCTAAAATTATAAATATTATCCTTTGTATGACGAAGATGACACTCAAATATATTTCTATGTATATATAGATAAGGGAAGACACCAAATGGCTTAGTTTAAGCTTACAATATTCATGCCCCTCAAGTTGGCAGAGGTGGAAACACCTCCCATTACGCACTGAGGGAACTAAGACACTATGATGTTACGTGTCAGAGCAAACTTTATCCTGCAGGCGCTCTGTTTCCTGGGTCACCCCACAGAGTGGGGCCTATGCTTTCTGCTGATGAAATCCTGGGACGAGGTCCCTGCACACACCGGTATGATGCCCAGGGGTGTATGAATCATAGAGGGCACTTAAGTGATCCTTAGAGGGATGAAATCCTTTACTGGGTATTAATGTCCAGTTTTCTAACTTATTGGGTATTCAACAAGTAATAATTTTTCTACCTACTGTCAGCCTGAAAAAAAAAAAAAAGCTGGAGTTGGTCAGCATTAGACATTGGAAAATCTGCATTAGACAGCAGAACCCAGCCACATGGTGGCCTAGATTCAAGGGGGCTACACTGGTTATGCAGGCCTGATGCTCTGCCTACTCAGCCTTCCTCTCATCCTTTATCTGAAGCAAAGGATTAAAATCATGGAATTAGACACATTCCAAGGCCACTAGCTCTGCATTTCACATGTCTGACTTAGACCTCTCAACTACCACCTGAGTAAGCTGGCATGTTTATTCCTGTATCAGTACAGGCCATTTTAGCAACAGAAAAGGGTTTCTGGACAACACTGGTAATTAACAGCAGCTTAAGAAAAATTTCATTTTGAGCTGAAGGAAAAGAATCACAAAAAGGTGGGAATGATAAGAATTCAGCCCATAAACACACATTCTCCAAATGCAAGCATGCACTGCCTGATTTGATATAGGCCACGCAAGGAGTGACACTCTCATCGTTGAAAAAGTTCAGTTGGAAGAGAGCAGACATGCAGATTCGAGGTTGACCTGGGGCTCTTGCTGCCAGAGCACGCACATGGCGTTAGCCAGGTGCTGGATCACACACACCGGTCCTGCTCTTCCCCGTCCTTTGGTCCCCAGTTCTTGGTTTGAGATAAGGACTTCTCATTTGTGAATTCAAGCTAGACTGAAAAGGTCTTTTAGGCAAGGGTCTTTCCACATTTTTCTGTATTTCTTTTCCTTCTCCTCCACACTCTACCTGCGCAACCTCAGGAGAGTGCCTCGAAGGGGTTCAGAAGTGCTGGTGAGATGCTAACATGCTGAGGCAAGGCATGCACTAGACACTGTCACTGAGCACCATGGGAAGCAGGCCGGGGGCTCTAATTTCACTTCAGCCAAGGACTTAGTACACTAATTTGGTAAATAATTCACTTTTTTCTAAGCCATAGTTTCAGGACGTATGCAAAAGCACTCTGTTCCCTGTAAAGAAGTATACAAACATTCATCACTCTTAACCACGGCAATCTTAGAATATGAGTTGACTCCTTTCCATCTTGGAAACAGGCGTGAGGCTTTAGCCAGCATCATTTTCTAGTCAACATCTATGGAGGCCCTACTGCATGCAACATCCCAAGCTGAAGGCGCAAAAAACCCAGAGGGTGGAAAACTGCTCGTTTGCCGGTAAAGAGGTTAATCACTCAGACTTAGCTGATGGTATCAATAATAAGCGATGTTAGCCTGAGATGTTTCCGTATCCCACATCCTGGAGTCTTCCTCAACAGCCAGTCACTGATCCCAGTGGGGCCTGCCATACTGGTCTTTGGGGAGGGACCTGCCTGGTGCTTGCACACATTTGGCTGACCACCCCCACATGAACGACACCACTGCAATCTCTCCCACTGCCTGACAAACTCAGCGGGTGCCCAAGGGAAGGGGTGCGCTCTTAGCCACTGGCCCCAGGTGCTCCTTTGTAGCAGATGTCATACTCTGTTTCCGGGGCGGCTAGGAGCAATTATCTTTTTGTTTAGGGGGTTGTCAAGTGTGAGCCTGGGGATTTAGCTGAGGACTGGTGGCAGGTCCCAGATAAGGACAAATGTGGCCATGAAGCGATTTCCTTTAGGAAGGAAAAAGAAGCCAATTAAGTTCACAAAGGGTCAGCCTATTCCTTTTGTAGCCACTGTCAGAAGCAGGGGGGAGTCTTGCCGTGTTCAGTGGGCAGCTTCGTGATTTCTGCTCTGTGCGAGCTGGCTAAATGCATCAGCCTGGGAAGCCACCGCAGAGAGCACTGTGAGCCACGCACAGGAAATCACAGGCTCCCTCTGAAACCTCTAGCAGATTTCACAAACCCTAGGAGGCGGAATGATACTCCTCATGTTCCAGTCATGTTAATAGCCCAGAAAGAACTCACTGAAACTGCTCCAGGGGCCAGTGGCTTGAACAAATTAGAAGGATGACTTGCGGGTAGCGATGTGTTTGTTTTCAGCAGAGCCAGACTGGCCAAGTTGGTGGGTGCCCAAGCAGAACGACAACACGGCCAGTAGAGAGACCTCGGCTTTACCTTCTCCTGACCCCTATGGTGGTGCTGGCCCATCAGCTTTCCCGCAGGGTGGGCAGCTATGTGCTCTTTTAATCTGGCCCCGGTTTTATAGGGCAGCTTCTCTGTCTCAGTACCTGTAGGTCTTTGTCATGGCCTTGCCTCTCCAGAATCAGCACCCGGTCCTGTAGCTCCTCCACAGTCCCCTGGAGCAGGTCATTCTCCTCTAAGGTGGCACTGAGACGATGCTCCAGCTCCCGTTTCCGATCCGACAGCATCTTGATCTGAAAGGGTGGAGAGTCACAAGGGCGGTGTGCAGTTACACCCAGGCTGATGAGCAGGAAGGGAGGAATGAGCCCCAAACGTGAAGGCAGATGTTTCCCCAAGTGCTCTGCCCAGGGGCCCGGTGCCCCCATCTCGGAGAGAACAGCTGTGAACTCCCAAGCTAGAGAGAAAGCCCCTCCCTTCTAGAAACCTGTCTGGGAAGGGGTGGGAGATGAGCTTTGGGAAGCTGGAATGTGGGATGCCAGGCAGAGGAAGGGAAGGTCAGTGCTCTGGAAATTCCACAGATAAGACAGAGAAGGGCTCCACCTTGCCTGCTCATAACTTCACCTCAACCCCATAATTTATGGGGGAGTGGAACCCAAACTGTGGTTCCATTCTTCCTTCTCAAGTCATGGGCACAGGAAAATGCCTGGAACAGCCTCTTGAGCTGCTGTCTTGTCATACTTTTATGGCTCTCTTCTGTACGTCCCCCCCTGCTAACGGGTCTGGCTCTAGAGGTCACAGTTCAGACCTGGTTCTCCAAGTTAATGGGGGAGTGGCAGGGTACAGAAACAAAGTAGTGCCTGCCTCAGCCTGTGTCCTGGAAGCAACAGGACATGGACATAAGTGAGTAAATGATTTTACTCAGTGTCTTTTTGCCTGAGCAAGTCATTTGTGAATAGGAGGAATTTCACTCCTTTTATTAAACAGGCCGGTGTGTTTGTACATTGCATATCTAGCCAGTCTCAAGAGATATAAATCTTCTTTTAGGAAGGCCTGTCTAGACTTTTCAATGTCAGTGAGAAAAAAAAGGCAAAAAAGAAAGGGGTGCCAGATCTCCTGGCCTCAAGGTCTGTAGGCTCAGGAGCAATGCCAGCACTCCATGGGCCAGCGATGCTTCACCCCAAGAACACTGCACCGCTAAGGGGCCACGGAAACCGTCCCAAGACCTGCATGCAGGTCTCACTGGCTCCTCCCAACTATCATTTCCCTGCTGAACTTATCTCTCAACCCGCTTCTTGCTCCCAACATGGTTAAGATGTTCTCCACTCTCTCCAGTTTGGCTTGGAGAACAATCCATTAAGGGGACCAAACTTCGACCCTTTCCTAGGGAGATTTTAAAATGAATGTACAATGTGTCTGAGGTTCTCTGAAATCCACCTTTCCCTCTGCTTTTTGTCTGTTCTTGCTGTCCACACCAGAATTCTGTTCCGAGAGCACAGATCTTCCCTGGCCACTGATCAATCAGATAGGGTGCTGTCCTGGGGAAATGGAAGTATGTGGTCTTTGTCTAGAGAGATCAGGTATCTGGCCAAACAAAGAAATACTGTCTCAAGTGTGCATCTGGGTGAGGGACAAAAAGGAGTAGGTCTCTTCTGTGTATGGGGCCACTATTCCCCACACTGAAGCATGTTACCCATGTGAAGGAATTCTTACTCTAGTTGATTTTCATTTAAATACCCTCTGACCTTTACATTTTCCTTCCATGGATAAGCTTTGTTTCTCAAGTTCCACTCAGTGAAATAATGATTTAATAGTTCTGACAGATAATCTTGGCCCCTTAAAAAAACTTAGACGTCAGAGCTACATGAAGTAACGTGCTTGACCAATGTCATACGTTGGTTTTGTAAAGCAGCAGTGTTGCCAGATGAAGCAAGGCATCGACACTCCATCACCCCAGCCTATATACCCTGAAACTTGTGATCAAATCTGCCAATTAACATTTCCGGGAATGACCCCGAGTCACGAGGGTCTTAAAATAGTAAGCAGAGGGGAGAGGAAAACAGGTAACTCGAAGCAATCAGAGCTTGGCAAAGGCAGTTTAACGGCAAGTCATGCACACGAGTGGTCACAGACAGGCATGCCAAACCCCACCAGAACCAACTACTTACTTCAAGAACCTGCTGCTCAATACCAGTAGTATTTCCAAGGGAAGGGAGAAAGGAAGGGAATGACAGGCAGGAGAAAAGAGAAGACATTGACAGACTTTAGGAAAAACATCTTCAGGTCATTTCCAAAGTAGGGAAGCAGCCATCTGGGGTTCTCTGGGTCTGACCACACCTATTGATTCCTTAACCAGAGTCAGGGTGTGATTCATCTGGCCCTAGCCTGTGCCTTCAAGTGGAACTTAGCCAAAGGGCTGCTGTCTGGACAATCGGCTTAGGGGTCGTCAGGATCAGATTAGGTGGAATACTGAGGGGGAAGAGAAGAGCCCCCATTTGGGCTGGTGATAGGACTCCCCTCTTCTCACCTCCCACAGCTGGGTTCTCACAGGGTTGTCCACTAAGTGCTGCTTTTTCTTTTCCTCTGGCCCACTGAGGGCCAGAGACCCTGCCATGCTCTGGCTCACACCCTCCACACGGAGTGCTTTGGAGTGCTTTCTCTGATTTAACTCATCAAACACAACAGCCCTATGGAGTAGCTACGTCTGTTACCCTCATTTTGTACATGAGAATATCACAGGTGGACTGAACTGGACCTAAATAGCATGGAGCAAGGGGAAATTCTCTTTCCCATCATCTGTTTAGGGTCGGCAAGAATGTTCTTGGACGGATCCACATATTCAGTAAAAGTAGGTCATCCATGATTTCCGCGCACTCAGCAGTAACTCTGAGCAACCTTACTCTTCCAGACCCAGTGCCACATGAATCAAGTGTTCCCCCTTGAATTTCTCACAGAGACATCTCTCTTCAGAGATTTTAGATAGAGCAGGGTTTTGTCTCCCAGTTCAGGAGACTCCTTATCTGAGAGACCTACTGCAGCGCCTCCACTGAGAAAAGCGCTGCCTCTGTAAGCGCGGCCCCGCGGGGCAGCTCACCTCAGCCTGAAGGCTTTCAAGCCTGATGATGTGCTGGTTGGTTGAGGAGTTTTTCTCCCGGAAGTCTTCTCTGAGGGCATGGACTTGCATGGAGAGTTGTCTCTCAACTTCTGATGCCTGCAAGTAGAGGATACCTTCAGTGGGGGACTGGGAGGCTTCAGCGGATTCAGTGCAAAGGGAGTCTGTTAAGATTTTCCTGCCTTTCGTTTCCCAAGCATCTCTCTGCAACTTCCTACTCTGTGAGGAGCATAGGATGAGATGCTGGCTTCCCACCCCCGGTCCATGTGTTCTTTAGTGCTCAAACAAGACCAACCCCCATCTCTACTTCCACTGCGGACGAGTCTGTCTTGGTAAAGACCGCTTTGCTAGTCAGAGGAAACAGGCCTAGGAATAGTAAGCTCTCAAATGTTCGATACCGCCATGACTACTCTGCACCTAGCAGAAGCTCCGCGAACATCTACTAAACCCAGAGAAAGTCTCAGTGTTTTACATGAAAGAGTAAGAGATAGACCTAGTCCTTCAGAAACTCCTTTATTTTTCTCTTAGAAATGTCTTTATCTATATTCTCTCATTCCTTTATTTTCTCTTTATTTCCTCAGCAGGGCCCAAGTAAATCATCTCTGTCTCCATTGCTCATTTCCATTCAACATGGGCACTATTTGAAGTTCCCTGTCATGTCTGTTAAGATTTTTTTTTTCATTTTTATTTTTTAAAGATTTTTATTCTTTGAGAGACAGAGGGAGAATGTGAGAGAGAGCACGAGCATGGGAGAAGGGCAGGGGGAGAGGGAGAAGCAGACTCCCCACTCAACAGGGAGCCCAGTGGGGGACCTGATCCCAGGACCCCAGGATCATGACCTGAGCTGAAGGCAGACGCTTAACAAACCAAGCCCAGTTAAGAATGTTTCTTTTAAAGATTTTATTTTTAAGTAATCTCTACATCCAGCATGGAGCTCAAATTCACAACCCTGGCATCAAGACTTGCATGTTCCACCAACTGAGCCAGCCGGGCATCCCGATGTCTGTTAAGATTTTTGCCATTCGGTCCTCAAGGACATCTCATGCAACTTTATATTCTTGGGGACTGTGGCTGAGGCACTGATTTCCCACCCTGATCCATTTATTCTCTAAGGCTGCAACACAGCAAAACACTAAAGACATTTAGTGTATCGGCACCTTCTCCTGAATATGCAGGAGAGTGTTTTGAAAGAATGCTTCCTTGCTAAGATTTGAGCTCCAGTCCTTCTCCAGGAGTCTCGGCCCAGCTTCCCAGTGTGCATTGGCCCTGAACACTGCCCAGTAGAGACAAGAGCCACAGGACAGGTTAAAGTAACTGCCTCAGTGCTTTTTTTGAGGCCGAAAAGGGGTCAGTAAGCTTTATGAGTTCCTGGGAGAGATCACTGTGTGCTGAAGTGGTTAGGAGGTGGGATGGCAATAATGTTGATATGGGAGGCTAGCTGTATAGTGAGGCCCTCACATTAACAGATACATGTTTGATAGTTTTTTTTCTCCAGCTTTTTTTTAATTTAAGATGTATTTATTTACTTTAGAGAGAGCACGAAGGTTGGAGGGAGTGACGGAGAGAATTCCCAAGCAGACTCCCTGGCAAGCATGGATGCCACGCAGGCCTCAATCCCATGACCCTGCGATCACGACCTGAGTTAAAATCAAGAGTCAGACACTCAAGTGACTGAGCCACCAGGTGCACCTCAATAGTTTTTATCTTCAAGTGCTGTATCAACAACGGTCCATCTTTGTCTTGGTCCAGCAGAGTCAACAAATGTTGCTCCCCTGAACTAGATGGCCATGTAAGAATCTCAGCCTATAGTTCTAAATTTTAAACAGTTATACATACACAACAAAATAAAACCAAACCACCTCTTCTTCCTTATTCTAAATTTAATTACAGACACCACCAGCTTTTTTAGTTTTCTTTATCACTTAGAAACACAATGTTAGTCATCCTTACCTAAAATAACGTAAGTGGTATGTACTGAGTACTTACTATGTGCCAAGAATTGTGCTAAATGCTTTAAATGCATTATCTCAATTGTCATAACCAAAGTAGTGCCTGTCATGCTCAATTCACTAATGAGGAAACAGGCTCAGGGAAATGAAGGAAGCTGCCAACTTCTCAGTAAATGATGGTATCAGAATGGTAAACTTTGGGTTGTCTTGTCTCCAAAATAGGACTTCAATACAGGCATACCCCGTTAGGCTGCACTTCACTTTACTGTACTTTGTAGATACTGTGTTTTTTCCAAATTGGGAGGTTTGTGGCAACCTTCATCGAGCAAGTCTGCCCGTGTTATTTTGCCAACAGCCTTTGCTTCCCTCATGCCTCATGTGTTGCATTTTGGTAATTCTTGCAGTATTTCAAACTTTTCGTTATTATTATATTTCTTCTGGTAATCTGTGACCTGTGATCTTTGATGCTACTGCGGTAGTTGTTTTGGGGTGCCAGGAAACATGCCCACAGGAGACACGGACTGAATCAATAACATTGGGTGCGTTATGACTGCTCCACTGCTCTCCTGATGGCCATTCCCACATCTCTCACCCTCTCCTCGGACCTCCCCATTCCCTGAGACACAGCAATGTTGACATCAGGCCAGTTAATAACCCTACAGTGGCCTCTAAGTGCTCAAGTAAAATTAAGAGTTGCACGTCTCATCACTTTAAATCCAAAGCTAGAAATGATTAAGCTTAGTGAGGAAGGCACATCAAAAGCCAAAAGAGGCCAAAAGCTTGGCTTCTTGCGCCAACCGTTAGCCAAGTGGCGGATGCAAAGGAAGAGATTATGAAGGAAATGACAAACACAACTTTTATGTGCACTGGAAAACCAAAAAAATTCATTTTACTCACTTTAATGTGGTATTAGCTTCTTTGTGGTGGCCTCGAACCAAACCGGCAATATCTCTGAGGCTGGCCTGCACTGCCTTTTTGTATCTTGAAAACAGTTTTTCCTTTTTCTTTGTCCCACTATTAACCAAACCTTTAGCAGTTTGACCAGTCCAAATCAGCAAGGCTATTTTTTCTTTGTTTTCTCCTTCTTAAATGCTAATAAATTTAATTTAAGTCTCTGGAAATTTTTTTTAAAAGAATTTAGGGCTCATTCCTTCTAATAAACGCTGTAATTTGATTGCCTATACTGAATTCAACTGACAATCAAGGTTTCAAATAGGTTTAGATTTACAAAAAGCACTGGGTAATTCAGGTGGGTGACCTTATTCTGAATATCACCAGCTTGACAGGGATGGTGAAACAACCAAGACCCTGAGATGCACTGACTGCGGTCAGGTCGCCCAAGCTGTATTAGAGATGTTCCTGGACACTAGTCTCCTCTCAAAGTGATCCTCCTAGAAGTAAAAATGGTCTTTTCCTATCAGGTAGCCTGACTCTGGAGTCTGAGCTCTTCACCACTAAGCTCCAACGGGTCTCCTTTAAATGTTGACTCCTCAGATGTGCTCAGGGATGGACTATTCACACAAAGGCTTTTAACCTACATCTCTTATTTGAATCTCTAAAAGTCCTAAGACGCAGGAGTAGTTGGCCTCCTTTTGCAGACAATGAAGTAGAGGTTGAGAAAAAGTGGCAATGCCTTGGTCTTTGGCTTCGCAGTGCTGTGCTCTCCCACGCATACAGCCACCTCCAGCCATGGGCCAGTCATTTGCCTGTTACAGCGCTGGAGGGGATGCATCACTCAGAGTGATAAACCCACTCCCGCATGCAAGAGCTAATGTAAATTATTTTCTTCTTCAGAGATGACCTTGGCTCAGATCCTTAGACCTAACAGAATGATTAAAAGCTATTTCTGCATATAAATTAAGTAATAATCTAAGTTTGTACATAACTTCAATGTTCTAGATGCTTTCTGATCAAAGGATGAGGAAGCCTGCAAAGCCAGTCCTAGCTCTATAACGAACTTCAGACCATCTTTGAAGTTCTTCAAGTAGCAGAGTTAGCCAGGACAAAAGTGATCTCTCTAAAGGGACTTGCTCGGCTCCCGAGAGGAGGGATAGAACAATGGAAAGGAAAAAAGTTGAGTGAGATGATCAGGATTAGAGTTCCTATCCTACCATATACATGTGTGTGTACAGAAGTTAAGGGAGTTGTTTAACTTGAGTATCACTTGGCCAGATTATAGACCTACTCCTCTTTTCCACACTATTACAAAAAGGGCTGGTCTAGAGGAATGCCCCTTTCCCCGTTTCCAATTCAGGACCTTGTGAGATTGAGTTGAATCACTAAGTTTAGGGAAATAAAGGAAGGAAAGAAATAGCAAATGCATACAAATTTACGACAATTGTGGGAAATGGTAAAAGACCCAAGGGTCGGTGGTTTTTCTGCTTTTTGTTTTTGTTTTAAACAAGGTGCTACTGAGAACACAATGTGTGCCCAGTCCACTTCTTGGGTTTCCACTGGGGACAGCCTGTCAAGTGACTTGGCCAACATCATGGAGGTGGTGGGTCAAGCTAAAAAATATGGAGAAACACAGAGATCTTTGACAGCCAAATCCTTTAGCTCTGCTCTCCTGGTGGCCTTTCAAAGCTACCCAACAGCCGGCAAATGTTCAGAAGCCATACCCCTCCTGCAGATACAAATTTTCCTACTTCTAGTTTTGGGGCAGCAGTCATGGCCCTGAGACATTTTTTGGTGATCGTGGTAGGGGGGTAATACTGGGATAATTCAGTTTTCTTTCTTTCTTTCTCCCCCCTCCCTTTTAAAAAGATTTATTTACTTATTTGAGAGAGAGGGAGCACACACGCGTGCGCAGAGGGAGAGAATCTCAAGCACACTGCCCACTGAGGATTGAGCCTGGTACAGGGCTCAGTCCCATGACCAATGAGATCAAGACCTGAGCTAAAATCATGAGTAATCATGAGTCAGATGTTTAACCAACTGAGCCAACCAGGTGCCCTGCCCAATTCAGTCTTAAAGTAGAAAATGGCAGGGACTTACAGTCTGCTTCTCGGTATGATGATTCTGGCTACTGTGCCTGACGAAGCAGCCAGTAACAGCTATGGCAAAAATGTGGCAAAGTATGACATCTGTAATCGTAGGCGAATGTAAGATGGTATTGTTTTAGTTCAGGTATTTTTGCTTTTTGAAATAAAAAATTTTTTCCATAATAAGAGTAACAAATGTTCAGAATAAAAATAGAGAATTTAATTGAAATTGAAAGTACTGAGATGAGTTACAGTCCCCATTTATCCCTAGTCATCAGTGCCACTCTCCAGTGAGAACGTTAATATCATTCCTATTACAGATATTTCATGTGAGTCCTAGAAATTGTCTATTCATATCTAAAATATTACAAAAGTTTTGCCTTTAAAAATACATGTAGGGCACGTGGGTGGCTCAGTCAGTTCAGAATCCAACTCTTGATCTCAGCCCAGGCCTTGATATCAGGGTTGTAAGTTCAAGCCCTGCACTGGGCTCCATGCTGGGCATGGAGTTTACTTTAAAAATAAACAAACAGGGGCGCCTGGGTGGCGCAGTGGGTTGGGCCTCTGCCTTCGGCTCGGGTCATGATCTCAGGGTCCTGGGATCGAGCCCCACATCGGGCTCTCTGCTCAGTGGGAAGCCTGCTTCCCCGTCTCTTTCTGCCTGCCTCTCTGCCACTTGTGATCGCACTCTCTCTGTCAAATAAAGTATTTAAAACAAACAAACAAACAAACAAACACACATGTATTTTTTTTTTAAAGATTTTATCTATTTATTTGACACAGAGAGAGATCCCAAGTAGGCAGAGAGGCAGGCAGAGAGAGAGGAGGAAGCAGGCTCCCCATTAAGCAGAGAGCCTGATGTGGGGCTCGATTCCAGGACCCTGAGATCGACCCGAGCTGAAGGCAGAGGCTTAACCCACTGAGCCACCCAGGTGCCCCACAAACATACATGTATTTTACATCTTTCCAAGCCAATATATAGATCTACCTTATCCTTTTTAACAACTGTCTAGTTATATGAATATAACATAATTTAACTAATCACTGCTTATGAACATTTAGAGTGCTCCAATTCTTTGCTATTACAAACACTGCTGCAGAAAACATCCTTGCTTAACCACTCTTCTGCTTATGGGAGAATATCTTGTAAGTGAATAAATTCCTAAAAGTGGCATTGTTAGGTAAAAGGTAAGCATATTGGGGCGCCTGGGTGGCAATCGTTAAGCAGAGTTAAGCGTCTACTTTGGCTCACGTTATGAGCCCAGGAACCTGGGCTCGAGCCTCATATCAGGCTCCCTGCTCAGCGGGAAGTCTACTTCTCCCTCTCCCATTCCCCTGCTTCTGTTCCCTCTCTTGCTCTGCCAAATAAATAAAATCTTAAAAAAAAAAAAGTTATGAATATTCACATTGATAGGTATCGCCAAACCACACCCCCAAAACATTGCACCAGTTTATATCCCCACCAACAGAGTACAAATACTCCTGCTTTTCAATACTTTGCCACCACTGGGTAATATGAAACATTTTAATCTTTAGATACTAATTTCTAACATTCATTTTTTTTTAGATTTTATTTATTTATTTGACAGAAAGAGAGAGACAGCAAGAGTGGGAACACAAGCAGGGAGAGTGGGAGAGGGAGAAGTGGGCTTCCCGCTGAGCAGAGAGCCCTACATGGGGCTCGATCCCAGGACCTCGGGACCATGACCTGAGCTGAAGGCAGATGCCTAACGACTGAGCCACCCAGGCACCCCTATTTCTAACATTCTTATTTCAAAAATATTGTCTTTTTTACTTTTACTGATTACAGACTGGATGAAAAAGAAAATGAGACATTTGAGAAATTACTCTAGTTCTGTTAAAGAGTGCTGAAAAACCTAATACTTATATATCCTTGAACTATCTGGAATGAACTCCTTTTATAATCAGAGTGCTTGGGTTATTATTTATTAAGCCTCAAGTTGGCAAAACAGAGTGACTCTGTGTTCCTTCTCCCTGATATGCCTGATTTGGTTAGAGTACCATCTAGGACACATTTCTTTCCCTCTACTGAGCAGAGCTATTCTAGGATTTCTTTATGACTCCTTATGGTTAGGCATTTGGGATCTTCCCGTATTTCATAATTATAACGAATACATGTCACTGGTGGGTAAGTAGCACTTGAATAGAAATGCAATCGACAACCTTACTGTGTCAGAAAGGGAGATGAATATGCTTTAGGAAAGAAAATCTAGGGGGACCTGGGTGGCTCAGTGGGTTAAGCCACTGCCTTCAGCTCAGGTCATAATGTCAGGGTCCTGGGATAGAGCCCCGAATTGGGCACTCTGCTCAGCAGGGAGCCTGCTTCCCCGACCTCTCTCTGCCTGTCTCTCTGCCTACTTGTGATCTCTGTCTTTGTCAAATAAATAAATAAAATCTTTAAAAAGAAAAGAAAATCTACACCAATATAAAACAAAATGGGATTATTATTAGCCTTTGCTTAACTGAAAAATCCAATTATCCAGAGACCTGTATTTTCTTATCTTCCAGGTTTTATTGTTAAAAACTTTCAAATTCATTAATGGGTGCCATGAGCCTACTGACAACATATTACATGACAAACTTTTTTTTTTGCTCTCTTGATTATTTATAGTAATAATAGTGACAGCCACCTACTAGATGATCATAAATCAATGTAAAAAATTAAATTTGCCTTTTTGTTCTCACTAGGCTTCCATATGCCAATTCCTTCCAAAGGTTTTCAAAAATAACACTCAGAAGTGAGGTTTGTCATGTATTTATATTTTCCTTAATGTTTGAAGACAATAAGACTTTTACTACTACTTTTACAAAGAAAGGCTTCATATCTAGTAATATGGCTTATGTGGACTGACCCTCCTACTGAAAACGACTAAAAATACTGCGTAAACCAGAAAAGACTTCTTGGAAGCATCAAGGAGCTGACAAATACAGTGACAGATCTATGTTAATGTTTCACGTATGCAAATTATTACAACCACCCAATGGAATACAAGCAGTAAGAAATAAACCTAACACACCACAAATGAATAAGGAAACTACAAAAAAGGACGTGGGGAAAATAACGAAACGAAATAACTGGAAAATAGTCTTTTGACTACACTGTAACGTTTAAGAGAAAAAGAATATACATGGACATTGTACTATAGTTAATAAATGTTTCTCACAGAGACGGATAAGAGATTCTGACCCCACTCTATGTTTAACAGAATTGAACATATAAGTAAATATATCACATATAATGAGAATGAGGTTCTTCTCTTGCAGAAAAATAAGATACAAATAAGGAAAGAAGAATAGAATGAATTCTGTGCTGCTAGACTGGAATCAGAGATACCAGTACGAACGTACTAGTATGTATACAAATGGACAGGTTGAGAAATAATTATGGATGTTTGTTAATGAAAATCATTATTAGGCAACTATCCCAGTGTTAGTATATTTTCCTTACGTCCTAAATCTGTCTTCTGAGAGGGCCCCAAAGTAACAACATCCCAGGGGCACAACTACTGTTCAGATTTGCTTTTTTTTTTTTTTTAATATTTTATTTATTTATTTGACAGACAGAGATCACAAGTAGGCAGAGAGGCAGGCAGAGAGAGAGGAGGAAGCAGGCTCCCTGCTGAGCAGAAAGCCCGATGCGGGGCTCGATCCCAGAACCCTAGGATCATGACCTGAGCCGAAAGCAGAGGCTTTAACCCACTGAGCCACCCAGGCGCCCCCAGATTTGGTTTCTAAATGCCATTCTCTAATAAATGAACCAAGGCTCCTTGGAGAAATGGCTGACTCCAGGGTTGGGGCAGGAAAAACACAAGATGAGCATGGATTATCTTGTGATGCCGGAAAGAAAGGAAATGCTCATAAAATGATGGAGATGTACTGAACAGGCATAGGTGCTAAGTTGAAGGAGCTCCCGATGGCTAAGACTAAGACCATGTGGTCAATAAAACAACAACGGTGATGGATGACAGCACATAGAATAAGAGAAATGAGTTCACACTGATAAATAAATGAAGTTCACACTGATAAATAAATGAACAAAATAAATGTGAGGGGGAAGGGCAGCTCTCTCTTACAGAAGAATCCTAATCAATAAATGTAGAAGGAATGATGACAACAGAAAATCACCATTAAGCAAGCATCACAGTAATAACCACTGCAGGCAAGAACTAGAATGAATGTTATAATGATTGGGCAAAAGTTTGATGAGAAACGGGATATTTGTACAGTCTCAAAGTGTCTCTCCATAAGATTTACTAATTATGAAGGGAAAAATAGTAACCTCACAGTGGGGAAGCCAAGCAGACACTACCTTAAATAACAGATAAAAGTTAGTGTCACCAGTAAAAAGAATAACACCACATGTCCTCAATAGGGTGCCCTGAGAAGGGCATAACTACAGATCTGTGCTACTGCTATAAAACTGTACCTCAATCTAATCGTGACAAAACATTAGACAATGTAAGCTGAGGGACTTTTTTACAAAATAATTGGTCATTACACTCCAAATGTAATGAGTTCAAGAAAAACAAAAACAGACTGAGGATTTGTCAGAGATTGAAGGAGACAAAACAAAACAACAAAACATCATGACAACTAAATGCGATAGGGGATCTTCAACTGGATCCTGGGCCAGAAAATAAACACTGGTGGGAAAACTGGCAACATCCCAGTCAGTCTCAGTCCGGTGTTAATCTCCTGTAGTGTACTATGGATACATAAGATGTTGACATTAAGGAAAGCTGGAAGGGTCTATGAGACCCTTTAAAAAAGATTTTATCTATTCATTTATTTGAGAAAGGGGGACGGAGCGTGTGTGCCCATGTGGGGGGAGGGGCAGAGCGAGAGGGAAAAGCCCAAGCTGACTCCATGCTAAGCCTGATGTGGAGCTCGATCTCACAACCCTGAGATTGTGACCTGAGCTGAAACCAAGAGTCAGACAGATGCTCAACTGACTGATCCATCCAGGCACCCCATTAAAATTTCCATATTGTTTTTCTAACTTCTCTGTATTTCTAACATTATTTTTTAAAAAATCAGATTGGTAGTGCCCCTAGACACGTGGCAGAAGAAAATAAATCATCTCTGGAGGATGGTACCTCCATTCAAAGTTCAAATTATCTCCACAATTCTCTAATAGAAACAATCAGATTGAATAAAAGATGACTTAAAGTTAAAAAAAAAAAACCAATCAGATTATAAGTAAAACAGAAACAAAGCCAAACACACCCATGAAAACAAGGACTCAGGGAGTAAGAACCAGCAGAAACAAATCCACAAAGACTTCAGATCCTAGAACGACCAGATATAAATTGTAATACAGATGAAGTTGTAAGACAACTTTGTTGATTTTGTTTAAATGCATAAAAGATTAAGAACCAACATGTCTACAAAAAAAGTTATAATAACTGAAATTAAAACCCAATAGGTAGTATCAAAATAGAGGATTTCTAAAACATCATTAAAAAAATAAGTCTGGGGGTGCCTGGGTGGCTCAGTGGGTTAAGCCTCTGCCTTTGGCTCAGGTCATGATCCCAGGATCCTGGGATCGAGCCCAGCTCGATCGGGCTCTCTGCTCAGTGGGGAGCCTGCTTCCCCCTCTCTCTCTGCCTGCCTCTCTGCCTGCTTGTGATCTCTGCTGTCAAATAAATAAATAAAAACTTAAAAAAAAAAGTCTGTAAGGTCTAGTTTGGGAGAAAGTATATGCAACACATACATCTGACAAAGGACCCGTATCCGGAATATATAAAAACCTCTAACTCAATAATAAAAAGATACCTAATTTTTTAAATGGGCAGAGAAACAGAACAGATATGTCACAGAGGAAGACCTATGAATGGCCAATAGCACATGAAAAAATGCCCAGCATCACTGGTCACCAGGGAAATGTAAATTGAGGCCACCACAAGATAACTGGACACATCCTTAAGAAGACTGTAATTCAAAAGACGGACAACACAAAATGCTGGCAATTGTGGAACAACCAGAATTCTTGTATATAATTGGTGGGAGTGTAAAATGGCAAAACCCACTTTGGAAAAAAGCCTCGTAGCTTCTTACAAGCGTCATGAACAGAGTTTAAGAACACATGAAACAACTTATTAGCAAATTACCAAATTAAAAGACTAATCAGAAGGAATAAGACTAGTCTGAAGGCATTATCAAGACAGCAGTGCACAGAAACAGAGATGGAAGACAGAAGAGATAGGTCAGCATGTGCTCTGTAAGTATAAACTTCAAGTGCATAAAGGGCAGAGCAAACGGGAGAGAAAATAATGGCTGAAAATCTCCTAAGTGATGAATGAACTGATTCAATCCTTAAGAAGCCTGATGAAATGTAAGCAAAACAAAACCTAAGGCATAAGAAGTGGAGTAATACTGATGTTTGCAAATATTCAAAGTAAAGCATTTTTAATTTATTTTCATTTTTTAATTTTTAAATACTTTATTTATTTGACAGAGAGAGAGAGATCACAGGTAGGCAGAGAAGCAGGCAGAGAGGGAGGGGAAGCAGGCTCCCCGCTGAGCAGAGAGCCCGATGTGGGTCTCCATTCCAGGACCCTGAGATCATGACCTGAGCCGAAGGCAGAGGCTTAATCCACTGAGCCACGCGGGCGCCCCACAAAGGAAAGCATTTTTTAAAAAAAGGTTTATTTGAGAGAGAGAGAGAGTATGTGTGAGAGAGAGGGAGTACAAGCTGGGGTGGGAAGTGGCGCTGAGCAGGAAGCCTGACATGGGGACTAGATCCCTGGACTGGACTCTGGGATCATGACCTGAGCTGAAGGCAAACACTTAAATGACTGAGCCACCCTGGTACCCAAAGAAAAGCATTTTCTTTTCCTGGTCTCTCATCTTAGGTTACAACTAGTGTGAAGCATATTTTACTAATTATTTTAATCTATCTCCTGCTAGACCTTGAGCTCTGGTATCCAGGACATTACTTAACACAACACTGGTGTTTGAGGCATATCTGGAATATTGGATGCATGTTTGGAGAACAACGGTTTATATTTTCTTATTAGAATATTACTTTTTGGGGCACCTAGGTGGCTCAGTCGATTAAGCGACAGCCTTCGGCTCCAGTCATTATCCCAGGGTCCTGGGATCGAGCCCCGCATCAGGCCCTCTGCTTAGCGGGGAGCCTGCTTTTCCCCCTCTCTCTGCCTGCCTCTCTGCTTACTTGTGATCTCTCTCAAATAAATAAAATCTTTAAAAAAAAAAAGTCTTAAAAAATAAGAAAGTTTCCTAGCAAGTTATGTTTCATGTATTATGTTGCAATAGAGTATCCTCTTTAAACTCTGCAAAGCCAAAGCGAACACAGAAATCTAACAATTCTCTTAAGCGAAAAATTTGAGATTTTAACAGTATGAAATGAAGTTTTACATTGCTCAAGCCTTTCATTTTATTTTATTTTTTAAGTAATCTCTACACCCAGTTTGGGGCTTAAACTCACGACCCTGAGCTCAAGAGTTGCATGCTCTTCCAATGGAGCTAATGAGGTGGCTCCATTTTGTTTTAATTTTTTCTTTTTTTAAGTACGCTTCATGCCCAATGTAGGACTTTAAACTCATGACCCTGAGGTCAAGTGTCATGCTTCAATGACAGAGCCAGCCAGGCACTCCAAATTTCATTTACTTTTTTAGTAATCTCTATACCCAATGTGGGGCTCAAACCCATGATCCTGATATCAAGAGTTGCACGCTCTTCTGACAGCGCAAGCCAGGTTCCCCCAAGCCCTTTATTTTAATGTTTAATAGGAATCTGTTTTTCTGAACAACTCGTAGTTCATCACCTATGAAGGAAGAATCCACATAATTCATGTTGTATTCTTGGGTTCTCACATGTTTTTGCTGTTACATGATAACGCTGTGGCTGAAGACACTTGCTGTGCTGCTTTACTAACTGATACTGCCTTCTTTCAGATATGTGGTGTAGGCAAAAGAAATTTTCTCTTTACCTAAACTTTATGTTATGGGCATATGGCAAAGATATTGCTGGTATGGTTCCAGACCACTACAATAAAGAGAATATCACAGTAAAGAGAGTAAAATGAATTTTTTGGTTTCCCAGTGCACATAAAAATTGTATTTACACTATAGTCTATGAAGTGTGCAATAACATTATGTCTAAACAAATTTACTTATCTCAGCTTAAAAATACTTTACTGGTAAAAAATGCTAACCATCATATGAGCTTCAGGGAGTCCTCTTTTTGCTGGTGGAGGGTCTTGCTTCCATGTTGATGGCTGCTGACTGATGGAGGTGGTGGTCACTGAAGGCTGGGGGGGCTGTGGCAGTTCCCTAAAATAAGATGACACAACTTTTGCCATGTCAATGGACTCATCCTCTCATGAAGGGTTTCTCTGTAGCAGGTGATGGTGTTGGGTAGCATTCTCCCCACAGCAGAACTTCTTTCAAGATTGGAGTCTATCCTCTCAAGCCCTGCTGCTGCTTTATCAACTGAGTGTGTGGAACATTCTGAATGCTTTGTCATCAACAGTCTTCCCAGCATCCAGGAGCAGTTTCCATCTCCAGACACCACCACCCTTGCTCATCCACAAGAAGCAAGTCCTCATTGCTTCAAGTTTTAGTACCAGTTTCTAGCGATTCAGTCCCATCTTCAGGCTCCAGGTCTAATTCTCGTTCTCTTGCTGGTCCCACCCCATGTGCAGCTACTTCCTCCACTGAACCCCTCCAAGTCCTCCATGAAGGTTGGAATCAACCTCTTCCACACTCTGTTAACACTGCTCTTTTGACCTCTCCCATGAATCAGGAAAGTCCTTGGTGTTATCTAGAATGCTGAACCCTTTCCTGAAGGTTTCCAGTTTACTTTGCCCAGACCCATCAGAGGACACTATCTATGGCAGCTCTAGCCTTTCAAATGTCTTTCTTAAATAATAAGGCCTGAAAGTCAAAACGACTCCTTGGTCCACGGGCTGCAGAATGGATGTAGTGTTAGCAGACATGAAAACAACATCAATCCCGTACATCTCCACGCCATCAGGGCTCTCGGACGGCCGGGTGCACCGGCAGGGAGCAGTGATACTCTGGAAGGCATCTCTCTTTTTCTGAGCAGCAGGTCTCAACAGCCAGCTTGAAATATTCAGGCAGTCTCGCTGTGAACAGAGGTGCTGCCGTCCAGGCTCTGCTGTTCCATTTACAGAGCGCGGGTGGAGTAGATGCGGCATCGTGCTTCAGGGCCCGGGGGTTTGCAGAACGGGCAGTGGCTTCCGCTCCGAGGCCCCGGCTACATTAGCCTCTCACAGGAGAGTCAGCCCGTGTTTCGCAGCTTGGAAGCCAGGCACTGACTTCTTCTCGCTAGCTACCAAAGTCCTCCACGGTGTCTTCCTCGGATAGGAGGCTCTTACGTCGACACTGAAAATCATGTTGAGTGTAGCCGCCTTCATGGACGATCTCAGCTGGAGCTTCTGGAGAACTCGCTGCAGCTTCTACACCTGCTGCTGCCCCTCGTGCTTCTGTGTTATGGAGATGGCGTCTTTCCTTAAACCTCGTGAACCACCTCGGCTACCTTCAGATGTTCCTGCTGCAGCCCCTCACCTCTCTCAGCTTCAGAGAGTGGAAGGGAGTCAAGGGTCTTGCTCTGGGCTCGGCTTTGGCTTCAGGGGGTGTTGTGCCGGGTTTGATCTTCCATCCAGACCACACACGCTTTCTCCAGATCAGCAAGAAGGCGGTTTTCCTTCTTTATCATTCGTGTGTTTCCCGGAGTAGCGCTTGTCATTTCCTTCAAAATCTCTTCCTTTGCCTCCGCCACTTGGCTAACGGTTGGCGCAAGAGGCCAAGCTTTTGGCCTCTTTTGACTTTTGATATGCCTTCCTCACTAAGCTTAATCATTTCCAACTTTGGATTTAAAGTGATGAGACGTGCAACTCTTCCTTTCACTTGAGCACTTAGAGGCCACTGTAGGGTTATTAACTGGCCTGATGTCTATATTGTTCTGTCGCCTGGAATGGGGCAGTCTGAGGAGAGGGTGAGAGATGGGGGAATGGCCATCAGGAGAGCAGTGGAGCAGTCAGAACGCATGCAACATTTACTGATTCAGTCAACGTCTCCTGTGGGCGTGTTTCGTGGCACCCCAAAACAACTACCGTAGTAACATCAAAGATCACAGGTCACAGATTGCCAGAAGAAATATAATAATGATGAAAAAGTTTGAAATACTGCAAAAATTACCAAAATGCAACACATGAGGCATGAAGAAAGCAAAGGCTATTGGCAAAATAGCACTGAAGCCTGGCTCGATGAAGATGAAGGTTGCTACAAACTTCCAATTTGGAAAAAATCCATTAACTTCAAATTGCAATAAACCAAAGGCACAGTAAAATGAGGTATGGCTGTATAAGGATGTTCAGTACATCATAATTTTTAATAGTAAAAACCTGGAAGCAACCTAAATTTTTGCTATTAGCCGACTGGATGGAAAACGTTAATCAGAGTCATGGAATGCTATAGGCATCTACCTGTATTAATATGGAAAGACTTCATAACATAATCTAAAGTAAAAAACATAGCACATTTGATTCCAGCACACAAAATTATGAGTGTACATTTATTTATATGCATATATGCATACATACATTCTTCTAGACGAATGTCTGGAAGGCCATTCATCAAAATGTTATCTGTGATTATCTCTGGGGGATCAGATTCCTATAGATTTCACTTTGGAAAAAATAACTTTTCTGTAATGCATGAATATTCTACAGAAATATGTATTATCTTAATGTTGAGAAAAATTAGGTTATTTTTATTCTTTAAAAATAAGTAAATTCATAAGATACCAACCTAGGGAGAAAAGTGAAAGAAAGAAAATAATATTGTAAACATCAAACCAAGATCAGGATCTTCAGGAATATGAGGCTGGGGAGAATGATCAGTAATCACAGCATGAACTTAGAAAGATTGAGGGGGGAAGAGAAGTTACTCATCATTTATTTATTTTTTAACTTTCAAGTTTGAAACTTGACAAAGTTCCAAACCCTTATGAGGAATATAAAGAAATATAAGACACAATCTCTATCCTCAAATAGCTGAAGGAGATGAGTGAATACTCATGAAGCAGCCAACGTAAGTCACAGAATAAGTATTTGTATATGTGGCAGATGGTACGAGAAGTACACAAGGAACTCGAGACAAAATATGGTAAGTTTTGAGAGGAGGAAGAACAAAGTAAACAGCTTGGTGACCTTAAGAGATTATACAACTACTATACCTTAGCTTCCTCATCTGAAAATGGTAATTAAAATATCTTTAAAGTTATGCCAGCATTAAAATGCAATAACACAGACAACATGTTTAGCACAGGTTAAACATGTAGTATGTTAGAGCTATTACCATCCCTTCTAATAAAGTAAAATCTCCAAATAGAACATGCATTCATTCAAAGGAAAACATGCAATCTGAAAGTTAAAACCTCAGAGACTCTCTGGTTTAAACCCCGAAGAGAGCGTGTGATGAAACGGAGGTTCGGGTCAGCAAAGTCAGGCCTAAGAGGACGTGCTGTGAGCAAGCAATGGCGAGGGACTTAAGATCACAGTTAGTTCTTGACTCCTGTTCCAGTTTCTTTCCATTTTATTGCCATTTTTACAAAAGATGAAAATTAACAGTCACACAGAGAATAGTCACATTTTCAGGGATGCTTTTTTAGCAGCCCCTGGAGTGAGGCAGGTCTGATGTTTGTTACTCCTGTGAGGGGATGCCTGAGAAAGTCAACGCATGACTGTTGGTCCTGTCTATGCCAAGTATGTGCTCTTTAATATTTAGAAAGTGCACTGCCGTGAAATAGGGGCCATGCCTAATTTTGTTTTATTTGAACTAACTTTAAAATTAGAGCACTATAATGGTTTTATTGTCACCCTTTTAATCATGGTCACGGACATAATCCCCCAACATCAAAGACCAGCAACTCTGGCAGTACAGGCTTGGATTGAAAAAAGAAAAAAGGACAAATGTCAATCCACTTTTGTTTCTGAAAGAGGGCCATTATTCAGTGTCAGAGCCCAACTGCTAGTTAATAAAAACTATTTCAGAAGCCAGAGAGAAAAGACTAAAAGTTTTTATTTTTAAATGTTCTGTGAGGGCTCAAAACAGGCCCAGATATTCCCAATATACTATATTCTCAGAGTTCTGATTCATTCTTTGTCTTTTTTTTTTTTTTTTTTAAACCAAAATGACACAGTCCTTTGTGCTAACTTGATGGCCGGGCACTTTGCACCAATTCCAACATGGATGGAACACCTGCTTTCTATACTTTGAATCAAGGATGCAGGGATGAGTAAGGCTCAGTTCTTGTGGGAAAACTGCCTTGCTAGCTCAGGGTCTCAAACAGAATGTGGTCCTCCTCTACCAGATACCACGCTGTGTGAGCTCAGGCAGACTGCTTAACTCTCCATGCTTTCGCTTCTTTACCTGTGAAGTGAGGATAAAGTGGTAGCTCTCTCAAAAAGCTGTGGTGAGGATGAAATAAGTTAACAGAGGTAAAGTGCTTAGGACAGTGTCTCATATGTGGTAAGTACTCTGTGTGGTAGCGCTTGTTGCTACTACTGTCATCATTAGCTCTAATAATTTCAAAGGTCAACCCTGACTGAAGATCTGATGTTTAAGTTACTGGCACAAAAAGTCTAAAAGATTACATGTAAATGAGGGCAGATCTTAAGCCTAAAGAAAGAGGCCAAGGGAACTTGGCACAGGGAAATGATGGAGGGTGGGGAGAATGACAGCTCTAACTGAGGCAGAGTTACAGAAAATTGAGGCACTCTCTTTCATCCGTGGATGGTGGTATGGTAATAATAGAGAAAACCTGGAAGTTCTTAGGGGCAGAGGAAGGAGTGGATATGAGAAGGGAAAGACGGTAAAGGAATTACTATCTAGCTAAACTGAGGCACTGTGAACATGTGTATCTTGAAACAGGCTTTCCTGCTCCCTCAGGGTTGAAAATACTGAGCACCACGGATTTCCTGCAAGGTGAAATATTTATGCTTTCAAAAGATGACTGCTTGGAGAAGAAACGGAGAACCTTTTCATAATAAACAGGAAGGCTGAGGAGAAGGCAGCTACTTTGAATGATGTTCACTTTATAGTAAAGTTTAATTTAGGACAATGATGGGAAAATGCTGGGGTAAACGCTTACATATCTTTCAATGGAAGATAAATGGTGTCACAGGGACCCATTCAGGACTCCCCTAGAAAACACATGTCGAGGCGCCTCAGTGGCTCAGTCATTAGGTATCTGCCTTCAGCTCAGGTCATGAACCCAGGGTGTCGGGATCGAGCCCCATAGGGGGCTCCCTGCTCAGCAGAAAGCCTGCTTCTCCCTCTCCCACTCTCTCTGCCTGTGTTCCCTCTCTTGCTGTCTCTGTCAAATAAATAAATAAAACCTAAAAGAAAATAAATGTCATGTCTAATCCTAATAAAGAAAATTCTAGATTTTTTTTTTTTTAGATTTATTTATTTGACAGAGAGAGAGAGAGATCACAAGTAGGCAGAGAGGCAGGCAGAGAGCGAGGGGGAAGCAGGCTCCCCGCTGGGCAGAGAGCCGGATGTGGGGCTCGATCCCAGGACCCTGAGATCATGACCTGAGTTGAAGGCAGAGGCTTAACCCACTGAGCCACCCAGGGGCCCCAAGAAAATTCTAGAAATTTTAATTTTTTTTTGGGGGGGTCTTTTGGTCAGATGGCTCCATCAGAGAACTCATCAAGACCTCAAAAAAAGTTTAGAAAGTTAAAATGTTCTTGTTTGCAGCTGGAGAAGGGTTAGGAAAAAATTGCTTTCCAAACTAGCAGTCACTTTCTCCTTCCCACCACCATAAGAAGAAAACTACTATATTATTCAAATTATGCCTTTTTCTTTTTTCCCCTGAACAGGTCCCCATGATTCTGCTTTCGGAGTACTCCCTTCTTAGAATGTGTTTACCTGAAATTTTTCACTTGATCAATTCTAAATCTTAACAGCCCCATCCAGAGAGGACTTCTACATTGCTTTCATAATCTCCCAGGGTAAGATGACTACATTACTCTCAGCACATCAGCACTTAGCACTCACTCTATTTTATTTGTATACATGTCTGTTTTCTCTCTTATATTATAGTGAAGAATTTAAAGACAGGAGTTATACCTTCTATTTATCAGTATTTCCCTGAAGAAGTACATGACATACAGTAGGTGCTCAAATATTCAGTGTATGAAATGAAATGTGATCACCTTAAGTGAATACTTTTTGAGATAGTCAAGCTAAGATTATAGAAAATAGAAATGGGATTAAGTTAAACCCCAGGAGTGTCCCATTAGCAAAGTTCCACCAGGATCATGAGGGAATTAATGAGATAATTCCCTTTGATTTAAATAGTCCAGCCCCAGTAAAGGGCAGTATTTCCCTCTATAGGTCATCACCATGGCTCATTCGGATTTACTTAGGCTTTGATGTAAATTACCCACGACTGATCGGTAGATTTGCTGCTTGGTGCTTCTACCTGAACCTTCCTCTGCTTTTGTATGTGAAACCATTTAATACTCAGAACCTAAAACTTCTTTCCCTGTACCTTCTATAAACTTCACTGCAATTCCTTCTTCTAAAAGATTATCATTTGAGGGAGGCCTGGGTGGTTCAGTCGGTTAAGCCTCTGCCTTTGGTTCAGGTCACGATCCTGCGTTCCTGAGATTGAGCCCCACGTTGGGCTCCCTGCTCAGCGGGGAGCCTGCTTCTCCCTCTCCCTCTGCAGCTCCCCCTGTTTGTACACGCTCTCTGTCAAAAAAATTAATCTTAAAAAAAAGAGAGAGAGAGAGAGATTGGAGAGAGACTAAACATGAAAAAGGGAAAGATAAACATTTATGAAGCACTTCCTACGTCCAAGCACTGCTCTAGGTAATGTACAGTTATTTCATTTAATCTTAACAACACTATGGGATGAGTCCAATTAACACATTTTGTAGATGAAGAAACTGAAACTAGAAGAGATTAAGTCACATAATTGAGGTCACTTAATTAGTAAACAAAAGAGCTAGTATCCAAATGTAGGTCTGACCCCAAAACCAATGAAAATGCCACCACATGACCATGCCTAAAGGAAAAGACTGCCCTCGTATCTACTTCTGGTTAGGGTTAGCAGCAAAAACCAGACATCCAGTTGGCACTTCTTCCTGAATGCTTTGAGACTTCTTTCGTAATTTATCTCCAGCCCTGACCTTGTCTCTGACTTTCGTTCAGATAGCCAACTACCTACTCAACACATCCACTTGGATAGCCAATGTGCATCTTAAACTCAACATGTACAAAAACCAAACTCCTGATTCTAGGGCTTCCACCCAAACATGCTTCTCCTGAGTCCTCCCTTTTTCAGGAGATGGCAACTCCATACTTAGGAGTTTTAGTCCCAAACATAGGAACCATCCTTGACTCCCTTTTACGCCCAACTCCACATTCAGTCCATCTACAAATTCTGTGGGCTATACCCCTGAAATGGACCTCAGAAAAGAGTTATGAGTGCGAATGAGTTGGTATCAAAAAAGCTATTAGAACGGTGCCTGGCTTATAATAAACACTGAAGCACTTACTGAGAAAAACAGATATTCAGCAACCCACCACTTCTGTCTCCATTCTTCAACCCTAGTTCCAGCCAGCGTAATTGCTCAGCTAGACTGCTGACCACAGCAATCACCTACCTGGTCTGTCTGCATTCAGGCTTGTCCTCCTACAGCTCATTCTCCACACAGCAGAGCAATCCTTTAGAAACCCAAGTCAGATCATGTCCCTGCTCAAAACAGTCTAGAAGCTTTCATCTTACTCAGAGTAAAATGCGATGAAGTTCTTGTCATGGCTTAAAGACTCTACAAGAATCCTTCCCAACACCAACCCCATCTCTCAGCTACTCTCATCCACTGTATTCTCTCAGTTCCACCCATACTGGCCTCCTTGCTGTCCTCAGCCGTGCTGAGCGTACTCTTACATCAGATGTGCGCGTTTGCTTCCCTCTGCCCGGCACTCTCTTCCCTTAGCTATTCACAAGCTGTTCAGTTACACACAGAAGTCTCTTCTCAAATGTCATCTCATCAGAGAGGTCTGCCTTGTTTACCCTACCCTACACGCGTCAGTCTCTATTCCTATCCTCTGTTCAATTTTTCTCTATGGCACTTCCTGACATACAGCTCTTTGTTAATTGAGTTACTGCTTCTCTCTCTGCCCTTGATGTCAATTCCAAAAGGGCAGGGCCTCTGTTTCATTTGCTGCTCACAGCCCCACTAGTAAGAACCATACCAGGCACGTAGCTGACAAATTTGTTCAGTACAGGGAAAACATGCATATATTCACTCATTTTCAACCTTAAGGTTGCCTATAACATACTCCTGAATGTCACATGGAACAAAACAAATTCTATAAAATCTGCATATTACAGAATGAGTTCAGTTTTAAGCAGGAAATTTTATTTTTAAATACTAAGAATTTTATTTTTAAAATCCTTCCTTTTGCTTAAGTAAAATGTACAGAAGACAAATCATGCCAATTTTTATCTTTGCCCTTAGTTATCAATAGTCACAAAGGCTATATAAAAATTACATATAAAACGGTTTTTTCCCTTCAGATTTACCTTATTATGTCTATTTTGCAAAGATGATATTTCCTTATAGAAAGAATCCATGGCAAGATTTTTTTCTGAAAAACTATCTCCTACTAAATTTTCAAACACGAAAATGTGGAAAAGCAGGGTTTAATATTCTGGAGACAGCAGCTAAGTAGTTGGGCAATCTCCCAGTGGGACATTTTACCAGTAAATTTGGGCATTTATTGATGAAAATATTTCTCACATCTTGCCTCAGTAACATATATCTTCTGATGGTTGCCATGGAAATAGCAGTAATACTAGGAAGGATTAGCCCCACAGGCTTTTACCACTGGGTGCAGAATTACTTTCTGAGAGGTCACTAGGGAAGCAACATAGATATTATATGGGGACAAAGAGCTGGTGAAACCCCTGTTAAGTGGGGGAGAAGAAAGGGGGGGCTAACTCTTGTCCCAATCAGCACCTCCATTCCTCACCTTAATACTACTACGGCTTGGGGCGCCTGGCGGGGGCTCAGTTGGTTGAGCCTCCGTCTTCGGCTCAAGTCGTGATCTCAGGGTCCTAGGATTGAGTCCTGCATCAGGCTCCCTGTTCAACCGGGAGCCTGCTTCTCCCTTTTCCTCTGTGCTTTCTTTTTCTCTCAAATAAATAAATAAAATAAAATAAATACTACTACAGCTTGATCATCTAAGTTCTGAGCCTCTTTCAATCCTATATCCTCCATGAAGCCTTTCCTAATACAGGCTATCAGTTCTTGCTGTCTCTTAATCTACACTTTAAAAAACGGGCTTTCAGGGGCACCTGGGTAGGCTCAATTGGTTTAATACCTGACTGGGTTTTGGCTCAGGTCATGATCTTGGGGTCATGGGATCGAGCCCCTCATTGGGCTTGGACTGAGTGCGAGTCTGCTTGTCCCTTTCCATCCATCTCCCTGCTCTCTTTCTCAATAAATAAAATCTTAAAAAATAATAATAATAAATGCCTTCATATCATAATTTAAGAATCTAATGATAATGCCCTGCATAGTTCCCTACATCTCAGTTGAAAGAACAGTTACTGAGTGCCCACCCTGATTCAGGCACCAGTGCTAAGTGCTATTACATGAATTATTTCACTATATCCTCATAATAATGCCTGCTAGACAGGTATTATTAACCCACTATCTAGGTGAATAAGCTGAAGTCTGGAGAGGTTAAATGACTTTCCCAATACAAGTTATTTCCTAAAACAAGACTTATCGCTAACACTAGACTACAGGCTCCTCAAAAGAAGGGGTGGCTCACCATCTCTTGCCAGTTCTCCAGTATTCAGAAAGGGCATGGCTCACAACAGACAATCAATTAACAAAAAATGATTTAAAGAAAATCAATAATGAAAAAAATACAAAGAACTACATTTTAATTAAAAAAAAAAAAAACCACACTTTTTTTGGTGGTGGTGAGGCGAATGGGTCGTTTAGTCAGTTAAGCATCTGTCTTGGGCTCAGGTCATGATCCCAGGATCCTAGGATCAAGCCCCACATTGGGCTTCTTGCTCAGCGCAGAGCCTGCTTCTCCACCTCCCTGTACTGCTCCTTCTGCTTGTACGTACTCTCTCTCTGTTAAATAAATAAAATTTCTAAAAAAAAAAAAAAAAACCTTTAAAAAATTTTTGTTTAATTTGAGAGAGCACATACATGAGTGGGGGAGAGGCAGAGAGAGAAAGAGAAGCAGGTTCCCCACTCAGCAGGAAGCCCAGTGGGGAGCTTGATCCCACCTGAGCTGAAGGTGGATGCTTAACTGACTGAGGCACCCAGGTGCCCCCAAAGAACTACATTTTATGTGAACAGGCAGGAAGGCCAGAAACTGCCCTGTATATGTGTGTGTGTGTGTTCTTAGAAAATCAAATGTAGTAAGAGACTTATAACAAAGTCCATATACTATTTTGAAAAAAAATTTTTTTGATCTTATATAAAGCTATAACTATGAACATACTGGTGTTTGGTCATCATCAGTTGTGAGATGTTGCAAGTCACTTGTTAAAACTAATTACTAATATTAATTATTAATAAAATGTAGTAAATACTTCAAAAATATTGATAATAGCAAATTCAAAAAATGTTTACTTACTATGTTTTCTCCAGCAGGTGAAGAAAGGTATAATTAGAGGTATAAAGGTATAAAGGTATAGTTAGGCCTCTGCGCAAGGCAAACACTGAAGAAACATTGTGAGCATGTGTCTTGAAGGAAAATGGTTAAGAACCACTAGTAAAAAAGTACTGAGATAGGGATCACATGTCACTGGACCCTAGTCCTAACTGTTCCTGGCTCACCAGCCGAACATAAGCAATTCAGGTAAGCAACGTGGCCTCTATCTCCTCAGGACTTCAAAAACATGGGACAAACCAACATTCCCTACTGCCAGACTATCCTTCGGAGGCAATCAGACATTACTTAGTGTTCTGAGTTGGCATTTGTTGTATTTTCTTATTTCTTCAGATGGTAAGGGGGCAAGAGTAGCTTACTACATGTGGAAACTGCCTAGTGAATTGGCTTTGTGAAAATGAAACCAGTAAGCTTTGAAGCTGACTCAGTTGTCTCCTTCAGAGAAAAATGGAGGGCCAAAGGATGAGTCTGTTAAAAAAAAAATATCAGATTAAAAAAACCAGAATGTATTATGTAAACCAGGTTACAAAAAATGTCTCCATGATTTTAAACAGAGTAAGTTGTTCCCAAGTGAACATCAACTTCTCAGGAAGAGTTAAGAGATTAAAAGCATATTGCACTTTCTCAGCTCTTAGTACATAATAAAAACCCATTTTCTACTTCTTCCAGATGATGGAAAATTGATTAGTTAATGTTTGCAAAGGTTTTTAGGTATACAGTGGTATCTTACAGCTAAACACTATTCTATTTAAACTCGTTTCTGCTTCCTTTCTGTCAGTCAACTACCATGTCTATCTGGGATGCCATGAAGGAGATAATTAATTAACTGCAGTCATATAAGCTTGAAAATTCTCAGAAGCAGGGAGGCTTAAAAAGATAGGAATGAAAATTTGGGGCAAATTCAGACAGAGGCTCATTTAAATGCCAGAATAATTATTCAAGCTAAAGAGAATTCAAATAACCTGTCACTTCAGAGTTCCTAGGTGGGAAAGAAGGTGCTCTATGAATCAAAATGATCATTCCTTAATAAACCTAACATATTAAGAACAAAAATATAACAGACAACAATTCAAAATAATGTGGTAATCCAATACTATTTCAACATACAATTATTGAACATCTACCACAGGAAAGGCAATTATGTTAGGCACTAAATAAGATGCAGGGGCTCCTGAGTAGCTCAGTTGCTTAAGAGTCTGCCTTCAGCTCAGGTCATGATCCCAGAGTCCTGGGATCAAGCCCTGCATTGGGCTCCCCACTCAGCAGGAGACTTGCTTCTCCCTCTCCCACTCCCCCTGCTTGTGTTCCCTCTCTCACTGTCTCTCTCTCTCTCTGTTAAATAAATGAATTAAAAAAAAATCTTCAAAAAATTAAGATGTAAAAAAGTCATGAAACATTAGGGATCACATTTGCTAAAGTAAAACAACAACATAGAAGCATATACATTAAAACATTCAATTGGTGAAACTTAAGTTCTGGATAGTGAATCCTCAAAGCATACTGAATCAATGTCTTTATGTTCAATCACTGTGAATTTTGACAAATGCTAATTTTTTTTAAAGATTTATTTATTTATTTGACAGACAGAGATCACAAGTAGGCAGAGAGGCAGGCAGAGAGAGAAGGGGAAGCAGGCTCCCTGCTGTGCAGAGAGCCCGATGCGGGGCTTGATCCCAGGACCCTGAGACCATGACCTGAGCCGAAGGCAGAGGCTTTAACCCACTGAGCCACCCAGGCGCCCCGACAAATGCTAATTTTATACAGTGAGCTCTACCAACAGTTTTAAGCTTTCCAGCCAAACAGCCATAAGAATAGGTTATAACGCAGTGTAAAATACAACTTTTTTTTTTTTTAAAGATTTTATTTATTTATTTGAGAGAGAGACAGTGAGAGAGAGCATGAGTGAGGAGAAGGGCAGAGAGAGAAGCAGACTCCCCGTGGAGCTGGGAGCCCGATGCGGGACTCGATCCTGGGACTCCGGGATCATGACCTGGGCCGAAGGCAGTTGTCCAACCAACTGAGCCACCCAGGCGTCCCTAAAATACAACTTTTAAATTAATTAATTAATTAGAGAGAGAGAGAGCCCATGAATGGGGGGAAGGGCAGAAGGAAAGAGAAAATCTCAAGCAGACTCCCTGCTGAGTGGGGAACCCAATGCAGGGTTCCATCTCATGACCCTGAGATCATGACCTGAGCCGAAATCCAGAGTCAGACCCTGACCAACTGAGCTAACCAGGCGCGCCATGAAATGAAGTAGAGAAAATCAAGTCTGATGCTCCCAAGTACAAGGAAACTGCTTACAGATTCTACGGAGTTTGTTTCCACATAATGAACAAAGTGTAGCTGGTTTATGCTGAAGCAGGAAGAATTAAACTAGCATAAAAGTTGTCCTACTGATTATGGAGTAAATGTACAGAAGTCCAGAAACCGCCTTCTGCAGTTACACCTTCTGATCCATTAATTTTACTACTCGGAATCTATCCTCAGGAATCATCAAAGAAGTCGTCAGACATTTACGTACCTAGCAATTTCCTAGGTATATACCCTACAGAAACGTGCGCTTCTGTTCACCAGAAGTCAAGATGGTTTATTATAATGGCATTATTTGCTAATAGCTAAAACCTACAAACAACCATTATCAGTAAACTAGGTATGTTATACACTCCTTCAACAGAATACATACCAGAGCAAATGAATTATCTAAACTATACAGATCAACAAGGATGAAATGTAAAAACAAAATGTTAAGCAAAAGGAGTCAGAAACAAAATAACCCACACGGTGTGATTCCACTTATGCTCAATTCCAAAAAAAGGTAAAAAAAAACCAGTATTATTTATGGATACATAGCAAGTGAAAACCATTATAAAGTAAAGGAAAGGACTGATTATCATGAAAGTCTGGATAGTGACTTCTCTGGGAAAAAAGGGGTTATTGGGGTTGTGAGACCATGCCGAGGGCTCAGTTAAGCTGTGCCCAATTCCTAACCACCAGTAATAATGGCATAATAAAAAATTTGCTGATCCCTGTACCCCTTCAAAGAAATTGGCATATGAAGCTAACTGGATGATCTTAAGTCCCAAACAGGATCATAAAATCACATGTCCTGCTCTCTCCAGGGACTGCTTGAGGACCAGATGCCCAGCACTGCCAACCCAGGGAAGGAGACCCACTGTCAGACTGAAGCTCTCAGACCCCTTTGTATTTAGTTAATTTTGATACGATTTTAGTTAAAAATATAGTCCAGTCGTCTCTTTCTGAAATTACACTCAAGTAGCCTTGACTGAATTTTGTATGTCCCAAACCTGTCCTATTAAAAGACAATTCTTGGATCACCTGAGTATCTCAGTCAGTTAAGTGTCTGCCTTCAGCTCAAGTCAATGATTTCAGGGTCCTGGATCAGGCTCCTTCCTCAGCAGGGAGCCTGCTTCTCCCTCTGCCTGCTGCTCCCCCTGCTTGTGCACTCTGACAAATAAATAAATAAAATCTTAAAAAAAAAATTCCTGGTGTATTTCTGAAGAGGGCATATCTTCTCTTCCTAATTTCATTATTAGAGATAAAGTATAATTTCTATTAGTCTGCAACTAGTACTGGCTCATTTTTTGAAATTGTAAGTTAAGTTATATGGACCAAAAGCATGTAGCAAAGTTACAAAGTTAGTTGGTGATATGCTATTTTCATCAAGATGCTTAATGACCACAAAGGATGAGAAATTGTGTTCCAGTATTTGGTGGTGTTGGAAGAAGAATCAATGCATGAATAAACCATGGACTACTTTCCTTAATAAGAGGAAACATAACTGAAAAGTGGAGAATCAATCTCAAATCACAGCCACAGTCCAGGTGTCACTGTCAGTGTCACCGACAGAAGGACAACCAGCCATGTTGTAATAAATTCGATATAACACATTATAAGTGCAAATTTTCTAGCCAAAATGTTTGACCTGAATCCATCAAGCTTTTAATATATAGCCTCCAGTTATAGGAAACACCGTGAATAGAATAGAGAGTTAAATGTCAACTATGAGGGAGCAACCAGACAAATTCAGAAGCTGGAACTTTCTACAGGGCAACTGGCCCAGTTTCTTCAATATGTCAATGGAAAAGAGGAATTGTACTAAAATAAATAACACTTGAGGGACCAGACATAATGCGACAGATATAATGCCTGGTCCTGGACTGCATGCATCTGGATTTGCAAACCAAATGTAAAGGACATCTTTTGAGGTCAACTGGGGAAATTTTAATATGGACTTAGATTAGAATAATGAAAAGTTACTGGAGTGGAAAGGTAGAGATCATAAAAAGCAGGTTACAAAACAGTATGTGCAGTGTATGATATGATTTTTGTTTAAAAAATTATAGTTGCATTTACATATGTCTAGGAAAAGGTCCCTAAAGATTTGCACTAAACTGTTCCAATGGTCATCTCTAGAAGGTAAAAATTTTAATTATTTGAATTGTTTCTATTTTCTAACACTCTTCAGTACACATGTACTGCTTTTGCAATAATGAGGTGTTAGTTAAAAAAATAACTTAAAATCTCCAAGGCTGGGTGGCTCAGTGGGTTGAGGCTCAGCTCAAGTCAAGATCTCAAGGTCCTGAGATGGAGCCCTGCATCGGGCTCTCTGCTCAGCTGGGACCCTGCTTCCCTCTCTCTCTCTCTCTCTGCCTGCCTCTCTGTCTACTTGTGATCTCTGTTTGTCAAATAAATAAATAAAACCTTAAAAAATAAAATAAAACAAAATCTCCAAGGCAGTGAATATTATGTGTCAAGTAAATGATGATGAGTTAAGATGAAGCGATCACTGTGCTAGCATGGTGAGGGAAGCTTTCATGGTGGAGATGAATTATCAGCTGGAAAAATGGGCATTATTTGGACAGGCAGAAACTTACTTCTTTAACCCATCAGTCAACCTAAAAGTGACAAGTATGTATGGAGGACAGCTTGGCAAGGCTATGAGATACTTGGGCCAAAAAACCCACTCCCTTCAAATTCTAGTCAGAGGCTTCTCATTTCTGTCATTGCTCATGATCCAAAGAGACCCTACCAAAAGATGAGCCCTGATTTATTCTGGCCCCATTTTCCCAAAAGATGCCCTCTTTCTGGCTTCTGAGAATGGAATGTTTTGCTTCTGAGAATGGAATGTTCTAACACAGGTATGTGTGGGGCCCGGTATACACGCACTGGGGTGAGGACAAGATATGGTAGAGGGAATTTTATTTTGTGACTGGCAAGAGAGCAGACTTAATATGGCTTACAAGCGAATGTGCACCCTCCAGTCTTCTTTCTCTTCTTTGTGTTTTGACCTGATTATTTATACACTCAACAGACATTTGAGAAGCACCTATTGCCTGACACACAAAAGGTTACACACACAAACACAAAAGGAATTGTAAACAAATGCTGAACTCTAGTTAATGAGATAAATTCTGAGGTATTAAGGAGGAAAGTGTACTGATGTCTCCAACTTACTTTGAAATGCATCAGAAAATAAGGAGTGATGGATAGAAAGATGGATAGATGTATGATTAAAAAAAAAAAACAGAGGTTAACTGTAAAACCCAGGTATTGGATAAACAGTTTTTACTGAAAAATTCTTTAAACTTTCTGCGTATTTGGAAATTTGTAGTGTGGGGTACATGGTGTATGGGGAATCTCTATACCTTCTCCTCAATTTTGTTGTGAATCTTAAACTGCTCTAAAAAATAAAGTCTTATTAAAAACTTATTGTAGAATGAAGTGTTGGGGAAAATATAAACAGCTTAAATGCCTTGCCTACAGCTGGTAGTCAGTTCTGAATAAATGTTTGTTAAACTTAGGAAACAAAAAACAAGGTTAGGCTTTAAATTCATATCTGAAAGCATGTTCTAGAAGAGAAATCTGAACTTTTGCTCAGAGTTTTAGATCCTCTGATTTTTTTTGTCTGCCTAGAGATAACCTGGGTATTTGTTATGCCCAGACTGTGCTCATCACTCAGATGCTATGGGAAGTAAGCAAAGGCAAAAAGAACCCCGGGGGCAGAAACGCAATTAGAAGTACTTAAGGGAAAAACAATAAATAAGAGAAAGTGTACCATTCTGTAAAAGCAGCACTCATAAGCATGGATGTGGGCAACTACTTTAGCATAAACTCTGGATGTAGAGATGAAAGCTGAGAGTTCTAGACATACTAGCTTTCCTACATTCTAGTATGTCATCTAATGTTGGACAAGTCATTTAATTTGAAGTACCTCTTTTGTAAAATGGGGACAATATCCACTTTTTTACCACATAGCGTTCTGATCATGGAAATGTAAGTTCTCCAAGTCTTAAAGCATATTTTTTTAAGTAGGATCCATGCCCAGCATGAAGCACAATGTGGGGCTTGAACTCAAAACCCTGAGATCAAGACCTGAGCTGAGAGATCAAGAGTTGGACATTCAACTGACTGAGCTACCTAGGTGTCCCAACTTAAAGCACAGTACAAACATGAGGTATCCTTACCATCTTGTTAGGTCTAGGTGACCCAAGCCTGTTCTCCACTTTCCAAAATAATGCCCACCTCATCAGGAAAATAAAGCAGATCATCAATACTATTCCCTTTCTTGGGTTTTATCTACTCCCTTAATGAAGGTTAGAAATTTTCTCTAACTCATGGGGCTACCTTTATAATCTAGATCTTCCCTACTTTTTTCAAGCTCAATCCACTGGGCATATAGCTATTAATTCCAAGAATATGTTTCCCAAGTGTTGAAGAAATATTAATTCAAAAGAAGGTTAGTAGATTTTAGTGACAAAAATTTCCAAAGTCAAAAAAATCTGGGAAACATTGATCAAACAGATTTCTTTACTGTAAGACTCACAAAAATTTTTTAGCTTACTAATATACACTGCAAATCTCCAAGAGAGGGATATAGTATTAAATGTTTCCTGGACTCATTTGCCCGTGGAATCTTTTTTATTCCAATCTCTTTTTCAGGACTGATGCTGTAATGGCACACTGGGGAAAGCTGCTGTGAAGACTGGAAAATTCTAAACATATTTACATTTCAATTCAGGGCTCCACTGATCACAATCAAGTTAAAAACAATAAAACCCCCCTCAATTATAATAATAACAATGCCAGAGACTGTTTTATAGAATGAAGCTGTTGTCCTACCTATTGAGAAGAAAAACGCTGCTAACCTTTAGGTAAAATTACAGCTATGCAATTTTGGGCACAGAGAATACTGCCCTAGGGGGTTCTACAGTACACTCCATTCTGTACCTGCTGTGATCTTAGCATGCCTACCTTCTATGCCTTAGAGGAGATCCACTTCGGGCCTCTGACCACAAGCATTAAGAGCCAGTGTTCGAAGGCCCCACATTCTCAGATCAGGATCTACCTTTTCTCAGCAGGCTTTGCTAAAGCCTCCTCACTAGTTTCTTGGATCAAGATTACTTCAGCTATACCCCTGCCCCCTTATTATTTTTTTTTTTCTAAAAAAAAAAAAAAAAAAGAAGAAGAAGGCTGCTTTTTCCTAAGTTAGCTGGCTGCCCCTGACATGACTCCTTGCTTACCTGTAACTGTGGAATCTGCACTTTCTCAATAGCTAGGTTCCTGGCCACTCCTGCCCCATTGCTGCCTATTTTATAAAACAACACATTTTCTTATTTTCAATATTAATTTGGGGGGAACCAGTACTCAAATAGGTGACTCACAATGGGCCTTTGAAATATTTGGTGAAGCCAATGAAACGGAAGAGTCGGAAGGTAGAGAGTAAAACCCAGAATTAGAGAGGCTGTCTTATTAGTTAAAACTCCAGTAAGGATGAGACTGGGAGAGACCACCAAAGTGGTATTCCTAATAAAGTTCCAGATAATGTTGGGAGCTACATTCCAATGACCAAATTAATAGTCATGACCTGGTGATCACATATTAAGAGTAGAACAAAGTCATTTAACAGCTAGTCTTCCAAAACAGCCAATTTCCTGAATGAATTCTGTATTAACAGTTTAGGGTCACAGTAAAGCAGGGTGAGATTAATACCCTCCACTGCCTCTATTAAAACTCTGTCTTAAAAACACCTGTTTACAAACATGACAACCAACATTTTAGTGCTTCTGAATCTGAATCTTCTTGCTGTCTGCCTACCTTGTATTATAACTGCAAATTTAGAGTAAATAAACCTGCTAATTAGGAATAGCGGTGTTGAGAGATGTTAGCCTTTGTCTTGGATGAAAAAAGCTAGACTAGTCCTACGGGAACCGAAGATATTTTGGATACTAGCTACACTACACCCAAGAGAAAATTCTGGGGCATAAATTGTTCCACAAGGAAAGTCATATTTTCAACAACACCTGGGGAGTACAAATTAGATGTTTAAAGATTTCAAAGAAGTCTGAGGAAAAATAGCCATGATAGAACACAGAAAGTGATAATAATACAACAGTCTGTGCAGGATCTAGGTGATCAACTGTCTGGGTCTCAGTTTCCCTATCTGCAAAATGGGGATAATATATAACTGACTCAGATATTATTCCTTTTTTTAGAAAAGGAAACAATACTGTTGTGAGTCTCAAATTAGAGGGCAGGAAAACAGACCAAACTTTAATGCACAAAAATATTATTGCTAAGCAGTTTCAAGGTAAAGTGGAATAGGATGAGATTCAACCTTTATTTCAAAGGGACGGGATCCATCATTCTCATCCCAATTATTCATATTCTTTATATGATCCCACTTTCCTCATGCAGTTCCCATTAGAGCTTAATACCAACACCAGCTGAGTTGGATGTGGGGAAAAGAATAACTTTTTGTAGCCCCAACACTCTGTCAGGCCACAGCACCGAGATCTCATAATGAGCCCATCCAGAGAGAGTAAGTAAAGCAAGAAAGCCGAGCAGCAAGCTAAGGGCTCATGACGGTGCAGCAGAAACCACCTTTTCACACCCCACTCCAACACAATGCTGGGAAGCCCAGTTGGCTTCCTATCCTTGCTTCAACAGAAATCCATAAAATCCCAAGGTGAAGCAGACCTTTGCCTGTTACTAGTGTATTTCCTTGTTTTAGGTGCTTTACATTTATCTTCTACTGTTTTTGCCCACCTTTTTTTTCCCCTTTAAAACATTTTGAAACCATATGAACAAGGCATATAATACCATTTATTAAGTTAAGCTCACTCATCAGTGTTTTGTATTTTTTTCTTACAAGATCTTACTTTTAACGAATCTCTACACCCAGTGTGGGGCTCTAACTTATGACTCCCGAGATCAAGAGCCCCATGCTCTACCAACTGAGCCAGCCGGGTGCCCCTTGTAATTTTTGATATATAGGTCTTACATCTTCCACCAGATTACCTAAGTATTTCACATTTTTTGGTGATGTTTTAAGTAGCATTCTAAAAATTCTATTTCTTCTTGGTATTGTTAGTATGCAAATACAATTCCTATTTGTATATTCATCTTGAATTTTGCAATCTTCCTAAAGCAACTTATGTTACTAGCAGCTTTTTTTAAAGATTTTATTTATTTGACATAGAGATCACAAGCAGGCAGAGAGGCAGGCAGAGAGGTGGGGGAAGCAGGCTCCCCGCTGAGCAGACAGCCAGATGCGGGGCTCGATCCCACAACCCTGAGATCATGAACTGAGCTGAAGGCAGAGGTTTAACCCAGTGAGCCACCCAGGCACCCCAGCAGCTTTTTTTGTAGTTCCATCACAGTTTCTGTATGGATAATCATGTTATCTGTGAAAAAGACATCTTTACTTCTTCCTTTCTTTTCTGGATGCCTTTTATTTTTTTCTTTCCCGACTCTACTGGCTAGAACCTCCAGGATGGTATTAAGTGCAAGTGGTGAGAACAGATATCCTTGTCTCATTCCTGACCTCAGAGAGAGGTCTTTCACCATTTAAATATAATGTTAGCTGGAGGTTTGTTTGTTTGCAAATGATTTTTACCAGGCTGAGAAAGTTCTCTTTTATTCCTAGTCTTCTGAGAGTTTTCATCGGGATTGGAGATTAGATTCTGTTCAGTGCTTTGTCCATGTCTACTGAGATTGATTTTTAGTTGTTAAAATGATGAATTATATTAGTTTTTTTTTTTAAAGATTTTATTTATTTATTTGACAGCAGAGATCACAAGCAGGCAGAGAGGCAGGCAGAGAGAGAGGAGGAAGCAGGCTCCCTGCTGAGCAGAGAGCCTGATGCGGGGCTCGATCCCAGGACTCTGAGATCATGACCTGAGCCGAAGGCAGCGGCTTAACCCACTGAGCCACCCAGGTGCCCCGAATTATATTAGTTTTTGAAGATTACATCAACCCTGAATATTTGGAATAAACCTCACTTGTTCATGGTTTTATCCTTTTATATACTGTTGGTTTCAATGAACTAAAATACTTTTTAAAGTTTTTGCATTTATGTTCAAGAGGGATATTGCTTTGTTGTTTTCTTGTAATGCCTGTCTGGTTTTGGTATCAGGATAATACTGTTTGCATACAGTGAGTTGGGGATATTCCTTTCACTCAAAGTTTTTGGAAGAATGTGTGTAGAACTGGTATTATTGCTTCCTTAAATGCCTGGTCCTGGACCTTTCCTTTGCAGGAAAGCTTAACTACAATTTCAATTTCTGTAATAGATACAGAGTTAAGACTGCTCTTGAGTGAGATTTGGTAGTTTGTCTTTCAAGGAATTTTTCCATTTCACTTAAGTTAACAGATTTACTTGCATAAAGGTGCTCAGAATATTCCTTATTTTCCGGGGCACCTCCAACTTTTGGTTTCAGCTCAGGTCATGATCTCAGGGTCCTGATATTGAGTCCCACATTGGGCTCTGTGCTCACCATGGAATCTGCTTTAAGCTTTTCTCTCTCTCTGCCCCTGCCTCCCTGTGCTCTCTCTTTGAAAACAAATCTTTTTAAAAAGAAATTCCTTATTTTCCTTTTATAACAACATAAGCTTACTTTATAATAAAGTATTGACTAGCTCATTGTAGTTCATTGAACACTGAACTGAAAGTGAAAAAGAGAATGGTCGCAATGGTTGTATAGGTACAGAATGGTTGTAAGTGTGTTGGTTGTTTACTCTCATAACTTCATGGCTGCCTGGGAGCTTCGGCTTGCTGCCACTGCCCAGTATCACAAGAGAGTACTGTATCATGTATCACTTGCATGGGAAAATATCAACTTTCAAAACGTGAAATATCAGTTCTACTAAAAGTGTATTGCTTTCACACCATCACAAAGTTTTTCAATCATAAACTGAACCGTCATAAATCAGGGACTATCTGTATAGGCATGTAGTGCTATAAATTACCCCAAGTACTGCTTTAGTGACATCCCACCAATTCTGATAGGTTATTTTCATTTTCTTCCAGTTCCTAAAACTTTCTAATTTCCACTTTGATTTGTCCTTTTATCCATGGGTTATTTAGAAGTATTGTTTACTTTCCAGGGGTGCCTGGGTGGCTTAGTCAGTTAAGTGTCTCTTTGTCTCAGCTCAGTTCTTAATCTTGGGATTATGAGTTCAAGCCCCAAGGTGGGTGCATGTAGCCCACTTAAAAAAAAAAAGAAAGGAAGGAAGGAAGGAAGGAAGGATCATTTACTTTCTAAATGTTTTTGGATTTTCCAGAAATCTTTCTGCAACTGATTCCATTATGGTCACAGAACATAATTTGTAGGACTTGAATCCTTTTAAATTTATTGAGGCTTTTTTAAAATGGAGCATAATATGGTCTATCTTGGTAGGATGTACACTTGAAAATAACGTACATTCTACTATTGCTAGGTGGAGTGTTCTACCAGGTCTAGTTTTAATTAGGTTATTAATTATTAATAGTTGTTTCAAATCTTGCTTATTTTCTGTTTACTTGTTCTCTCAGTTGAGAGTTGTTGAATTGTGAATTTATTTAGTTTTGCTTCTAGTTCTATTGTTTTTTTGTTTCATGTATTTTAAAACTTTGTTATTCAAGCATAAATGTTTATGATCATAGTGTCCTCTTGATCGAGCTCATCATTATGAAATTACTTTCTCTATTGCAGGTAATATCCTTTGTATTTGATGTTAAACAACATTGTTACTACAGCTTTTTTTTGTTAATTTTTTTTTAAAGATTTATTTATTTGAGAGAGAGCGAGTATGTGAGCAAGAAAGTGAGAGAGAGCATGAACAAGGGGGAGGGTCAGAGGGAGAAGCACCCTCCCGTTGGGCAGAGAGCCCAACTCAGGGCTTGATCCTAGGAAGCTGGGATCATGACCTGAGCCAAAGGCAGACGCTTCACTGACTGAGCCACCCAGAAGCCCCTTGACTGTGTTAACATGGTATAATTTTTCATTTATTTATTGATATTGAAATTTTTGATATGTTTAAGTTCAAGTCTGTCATCTTATATTTATATTCTATTTGAGCCATCTGTTCTTTGTTCTTTTTTTACTGCCTTTAAAACAGTTAATGGAGTATTTTTACGATTCCTTTTTATCTTGTTTGTTGGCTTATTAGCTATAATTCTTTGTAATGTAAGTGGCTGTGTTAAAAGTGCATATCACACCCCTTTCACAAAAAATATAAGAACTTTACAATAGTATATTTCCATTTTTCTCCTTTTGGCCTTTAGTCTCTATTGCCATGCATTTTATTTTTATGTATGTTATAAATCCCATGATACACTGTCATTTTTGTTTAAAGAGTCAATTATCTTTAAAAAAGTTTTATATAATAAGAAAAAAACACATTTATCTAGTTACTATTTCTAGTCTTTTTCACTCCTTTACACAGAACTAGATTTCCAACTGGCATCATTTTCCTTTTGCCTGAATGACTTCTTTTAACATTTCTGGTTGTGTGGGTCTGATGAATTCAGCTTTTTTACATCTGAAAAACACTATTTCACCTTCACTTTTGAAATATATTTTTATTAGGTATAAAATTGTAGGTTGACAGGTTTTTTTCCTGCCCCCAGTTCAAAACTTTAAAAATGTTGCTCCATTATATTCCCACTTGCATTATTATTATTTTAAAAGATTTTATTTATTTATTTGACAGACAGAGATCACAGGTAGGCAGAGAGGCAGGCAGAGAGAGAGGAGGAAGCAGGCTCCCCGTGGAGCAGAGAGCTCGATGTGGGGCTCGATCCTAGGACCCTGGAATCATGATCCAAGCCAAAGGCAGAGGCTTTAACCCACTGAAAAAATAGAGGTGCTCCTATTTTTTTTTTTTTTTAGGAGAAATGGTATGTCATTCATATCTTTGTTCCTCTTTAGGAGTGTCTTTTCCTCTGGCTGCCTTTAAAATTTTGTCTTTATTACTGGTTTTGAGCAGTTTATCATGTGCCTTGGTATATGCAGCAGTTGGGTCAAATCAGGAGACAGAAATCACACAGATTAAAAGGTGAAATTTAAGACAAAGAATTAAAACTATAACAGAAGAGTAACTAAAAGAAATAAGAAAACCCTATATGGTAACCATAGCTGACTGAGAGTACCCATAAAGGACAAAATAGGAAAGGTTCAGATCTCACTGGAAGATGGTATGATTTAGACCCCCTGGACGGGAGAGAAGTTTGCCGGTTTGGCCAGGCCAGAGGTAGTCCTGAGTTGCTGGGCAAAAATAAGCTACCCTCTGGAGGAAATGGGAACCAGGTAATCAGAAAGAATGACATGCAGTGTGTGTGTGTGGGTGGGGGGCTGTGAATGTCAGTGGGGGCAGGAAGGCTTCAGAGCACAGGGCCACAGGGAAGTTTCAATTTATGTGTTGAGAACACTGAAAAAAGGACAGGGGTGCAAACACTGCAGAAAGACCATGTTCTGAGGAACGCTCCACCGGATATCCTCACACCCACTCCTTTAACACCCAGCCTTCACCAGAAACAGAGCTTTTGTCTCCTATAATGTCCCTCCAGCACCAGGGTCCTATATTAAGAAAGTTTAACACCATCCACTCAACTTTAAAGAAGAAAGACGTAGAAGAATTCCTTTTTCTCAGAGCATAATACTGAAGGGTGCATCTGAAGCCAAAAGATAGTAAACAGATAAATGAAAGTATAGTTTTCTTCATGTTTATGTTTGGGTTTCACTGAACTTCTTAGATCGGTAGGTTTATATTTTCTTTTCTTTTTAAGATTTTATTTATTTATTTGACAGACAGAGATCACAAGTAGGCAGAGAGGCAGGCAGAGAGAGAGGAGGAAGCAGGCTCCCCATGGAGCAGAGAGCCTGAGGTGGGGCTCAATCCCAGGACCCTGGGATCATGACCTGCGCCGAAGGCAGAGGCTTTGACCCACTGAGCCACCCAAGCGGCCTGTAGGTTTATATTTTCATTAAGTTTGGATACTTTTCAGCCATTATTTAAAATACTTTTTCTGTACCCCCTCTTTAGGAACTCCAAATACACATATATTAGGCCATATAATGTTGTTCTAGAGCTTACTGATGCTCTTTTCTTTCTTTCTGCATTTTATTGTGGATAATTTCTATTACTATGCCTTCAAATTCCCTATTTTTTTCTTCTGCAATGTCTAATCTGCCATTAATTTTATCTAGTGCATTTTTCATCTCAGACATTGTTGTTTCGTTTCTAGAAATTCTGTGTGGGTCTGTTTTATACCCTCCATGTCTCTACTTCCTTTTGAACATACAGAGTGCAAGTTATAACAACTCTTAATGTTCTTCTCTGCTAATTCTAATATCTGTGTCAGCTCTGGGTGAATTTCAATTGACTGATTATTTTCCTTATGATGGATGTTTTCTTGACTCTTTGTATGCCTTTTATTAGATGCCAGACATTATAAATTTTACCTTGTAAGGTGCTGGATATTTTTGTATTCCTACAGCTCTTCTTGAGCTTCGTTCTGTGATATAGTAAAGTTACCTGGACACAGTTGGATCATTTGAATCTTGCTTTTAAGCTTGTTAGGCAGGTCCAGAACACTATTCAGTCTTGAGCTAATTATTCCCTACTATTAACTCAAGACCTTCCCAAGGACTCTAATGCCTCATGAATTACAAAAGTCTTCAGTCTGGCTGGTAGTAACAGTGGCTATTGGTACTACTGTGTGAGTACTGGATACCATTCCTTCTAATCTCTTTGAAGCCCTCCTCTTGAGTAGTTTGCTCAAATGCTTATGTTGGTCAATCTCTTCTGAGTGCTCAAGGGAGAACTTGTGCAGATCTCAGTGGTTCTGTGTATCTCTCATCATTCTGGTACTCTGCAGTCACACTCGTCTCCCCAGACTCACAGCTCCATGTCAACTCAGGGAGTCTTTTGGGTTGTCCTTCAGTTCTTGCTCCTAATACCAGAGCCTGGAAACTCAAGGCAGAATGAAACAATTGCAAGCTCACTTCTTTTGTTTGCCATCTCTCAGGGATCACTGTCCTTCATTTCCTGATGCCCAGTGTCTTGAAAACCATTGTTTCATACAGTTTACTGTTTCTGTTTTGCTTTGTTTTTAAGTAGGCCCTATGCCCAACATGGGGCTTGAACCTCTGACCCCAAGATCAAGAGTCACATGCTCTACTGACTGAGCCAGCCAGGAACACCAGTTTGTCTGGTTTTTTAAGCAGGAAGGTAAATCTGTTTCCTGTTATTCCAGCTTGGCTGAAAATGGAAGTTATCAATATATCCCTTAAAGCTAATTAGAGTTCACACATTGCATTTGATTCTTAGGTCTCTTAAGTCTCCAATTTTGGATAAATTCCCACCCTGTACCTCTTCAGTTTTTCTATGAAACTGAATAGACCCAGCCAGTTTTTCCTATAGGATATCTACGTTCTATATGTGTCTCATTGCTTCCTTATAAAACCAATTAACTTGTTCCTCTAACTCAGGGCTGGCAAATGTTCTTTAGAGATCCAGAAAGTAAATATTTGAGGCTTTGTGGGCCACATAATATCTCTGTCATATACCCTTTTTTGTGTATATTTTGTTGTTGTTGTTACAATTTAAAAACGTAAAAACCATTTTTAGCTCAAGGGTTGCACAAAAACAAGTCTTGGGCTGGTCTGGCCTGATGGCTGGAGTTTGCTGACTCCTGCTCTCATCTCAGTATTATCTGTAAACTCAGTTAGACAAGTTCACACAAATGCATCACAGGTGAAACTGTTTACCTTATACTGCATCTCAATGAGAAGCACATAATGTCTGGTTGTCCCACCATTTATGATGCCAAGACAGATCACTAGGTTAAGACGATCCTTCTATTGTAAAGTTGAAATAATCAAGTTATTTGTGGGGTGATGTGTCCAGTTTTCTACCTTTTACCTAATTATTATTATTATTATTTTTTAAAGATTTTATTTATTTATTTGACAAAGATCACAAGTAGGGAGAGAGGCAGGCAGAGAGAGAGGAGGAAGCAGGCTCCCTGCTGAGCAGAGAGCCCGATGTGGGGCTCGATCCCAAGACCCTGGGATCATGACCTGAGCCGAAGGCAGAGATTTTAACCCACTGAGCCACCCAGGCGCCCCTACCTAATTATTTTTATCATCTAAGGTATTTTTGCCTGAATCAGTTTTTTTTCCTCAGGAGTTGAAATGGTGATTCTCTAATCATATCATTATTTACACAATTATTAGCTGGCATTCTTATGAAAGAGCATTCCATCATCACTTAGAGTTATTCGGTTACCCTAAAAAGAAGTGTTCCTGGAAAAACACTGAATTATCTCCTTTTTCAATATTTAGAGTAACGAGATAATATTAGAGGAATTTTTAATGTTGACAATTGTGTGTGTGGGGAGCTTTCTCTTTTCTGAGTATTATGGACTCAGATTTTTTAATATTCATGTGTGTAAGTTAATTACAGCCATTATTCTCCCTAATGCTCCAGTTCTCCCAACTTTTACCAGCGGGACTTCCTTCTAGCAGATTTGTGTCTTTTCTGAAAAACTCCATTAGTTTATTTTGAATTGAAATATAATTATTCCATTAGATTGTGAAAATTTTCTTGTGGCTAGCACAAGATGATGTCTCAGGTTCACAGTCAAGTTCTTACTACCTGGAATTAGTTGTTTTTCCAAAGGGCCCTATTTTTTGTTTTTGTTTTTTCCAGTGGGGAATGCTACTTAAAAAGTAAAATCTGGGTATTAGGGGTACTCATTATTACTAATATTTCATTGCTTCTAGGTCCTTTGAAGACGAAGCTAGGAATAAAAAATTCATGATGAGGGGTGCGTGGGTGGCTCAGTGGGTTAAAATCTCTGCCTTCGGCTCAGGTCATGATCTCAGGGTCCTGGGATCGAGCCCTGCATCGGGCTCTCTGCTCAGCGGGGAGCCTGCTTCCTCCTCTCTCTCTGCCTGCCTCTGCCTGATTGTGATCTCTGTCAAATAAATAAAATCTAAAAAACAAAAACAAAACAACAACAACAACAAAAACTATGTTTCTGAATAATCTCTCTTAAAAAAAAATTCATGATGAATTGTACTTATATATTCTGATTTGGGCTTATCTGTGCATCCTAACGCATGCAAAACAATCCTGTTTTGACCTCTTCCCTGATTACTCACAGTTATTTCTCATACCCATTCTCTTCCTAACATCACACTTGCTGTAACTATTGAAGTTTTGCTTGCTAAATAAACACTGAAGTGCTACTAATTTTGTCCCTGAGTTGTACGATATTGCATGCGTTTAACCGTGAATCTTCCTGAACAAAAATGAAGGGATAATGTCTTTAAAATAATGTGTAGCAACATTTATTTGCTGAGCATGACTGTTATAATGCCACATCCGTTATATAGCTACTATATATATATATATATATATATACACATATATATATATATATATATATTTAAAGATTCCATTTATCTATCTGACAGAGAGTGAGATCACAAGTAGGCAGAGAGGCAGGCAGAGAGAGAGAGGGAGAAGCAGGCTCCCCGCTGAGCAGAGAGCCCGACGCAGGGCTCGATCCCAGGACCCTGGGATCACGACCCGAGCCAAAGGCAGAGGCTCTAACCCACTGAGCCACCCAGGTGCCCCATACCTACAATATATTTTTTTAAGATTTTATTTATTTGAAAGAGAGAGAGATAGTGAGAAAAGAGCACAAGCAGGGGGCAGGGAGAGGGAGAAACATGCTCTTCAATGAGCAGGGAGTGTGATGGGGAGGATCGACTCCAGGACCCTGGGATCATGACCTGAGCCAAAGGCAGACACTAAAGGACTGAACAACCCAGGCACCCCTACCTATGAGATTATTAAAAAAAAAAAAAAAAAAAAAAAGATTTGAAAAAGAATTTTGTTTTCTGTATCATCAAATTTTATAACTTCTGAGCATAAGGCACTATGACCAACACTAGGGATACAAACGAGTCTAAGATGGTCTCTAATGTCATAGCATCTGGGCCTTTACGTCCAGTTGGTGAGACATAGCACAAGTACCAGTACAAACGCAACTGCTGTTTACTACACCAGAAAGTATGCAAAGGACTTTATACACAGTCTACAATCCTAACAGCTCTGCAAGGTATATAACATGAATCTGCTTTTTTCCCCCTTAAACTATCCCTATTTTTTCCAGATGAGGAAAATGTGCAATTGCAAACTCTCTGAATCTCAGCATAGCTAGTGATCAACAGAGCCAGAATAAACCCAGATTGACCTAGTGCCACAACATGAATCCATTTCACTATGCCACAGTGCCCCTTAGAAGGCGTGATGATGGATGAAATGTGCCCTGACTTCAGCAAGGTTTAAGGTTTCTGCTTTCATTCCACATCACCTTCTTTCAGACACTGACTGTGCTACTTCTGTGGAAGAAGGGCTTACCTGTGAGGTTCCTCCAATGGCTTGTAACCCAGGGACTCCATTTTGTTAAATTCCTTTACCAATGAAGGAATTAAGATGCTTATAACGTTGGCTGCTGATACTAAATTAGGCAAGAACAACTGTCACCAATCCTGACTTCATATTAGAATAGTAATTCTCATCCTTAGCCACACATTATAATCACCTGCTTTTAAAATCCTGATGCCCAGGGGCACCTGGCTGGCTCAGTCAGACGAGCATGGGGCTCCTGACCTTGGGGTCATGAGTTCAAGCCCCATGTCAGGTGTAGAGATTACTTAAATAAACTTATAAAAAATAAAATAAAATCTCGATGGCCAGGTCGCATCTCAGAACAGTTAAATAAGAATCTCGGTGGGGGGGGGGGGCCCAGCTCAAAAGTGATTCTAATTTGCATTCAGGGATGGACTCAGAACTTTAGAACACAAGGATAACATTTGCTATGTGACTGATAAATTGAGGGCAAGAAGACAACTCCTTTACAAAAAAGATAAAACTAAAGGAAATGGATAGATATAAACAGCAATTTTAAGTCAGCAAGAAGTATGGAAATAGGTGTTTCCAAGAATCCAGAGTCCATTCCAGGGTAGTCTGAGTAAAGGAGAGACAGTTGTTAAGTTAGCCTGGTTCAGGTTAAGTCAGCATTCTCACCTGTGTGGCTCTAAAGACAACACTTTCTATTAAGTCACACTGATTCCAAGTAGTAACGGCTGTCATTATGGGCCAAATGCTTGACATTTTTTCATACAACTTTAGGAGGCAAGCCTCTATTTTACAGATAATGCATAAAAACATACAAGACAGATTATGTTTATTTCTAATTTTTTTTTTAAGATTTCATTTATTTTAGAGAGAGAGGTAGAGAAAGCAGTGGGAGGGGAGAGATAGGGACAAGTAGAGGCTCGATACCACAACCCCAAGATCATAACCTGAGCTGAAATCGAGTCAGACATCCAACCAAATGAGCCACCCTTGTGCCCCAAGACAGCTTATATTTATTTCTAAATAAGTTATCTAGACTAGTATTTCCTGACCACGGATCCTTGGGGGACACTGAATTTCTGTAAGAATGCACACAAAGCACTGCCTGCAGACTGAATAAATCCTATTGTTAAATGTTATTGTGATACCCTACAACCTAGCAATTGCACTACTAGGTATTTACCCCAAAGATACAAATGTAGTGATCCAAAGGGGTACCTGCACCCCAATGTTTATAGCAGCAATGTCCACAACAGCCAACTATGGAAAGAGCCTAGATGTCTATCAACAGATGAATGGAATAAGAAGATGTGGTGTATGGGGTGCCTGGGTGGCTCAGTGGGTTAAAGCCTCTGCATTCGGCTCAGGTCATGATCCAAGGGTCCTGGGATCAAGCCCCACGTCCGGCTCTCTGCTCAACAGGGAGCCTGCTTTCCCCTCTCTCTCTCTCTACCTGCCTCTCTGCTTACTTGTGATCTCTGTCAAATAAATAAATAAAATCTTTAAAAAAAAAAAAAGATGTGGGGCATATATATATATATATATATATACACAATGGATTATTACACAGCCATAAAAAAAATGAAATCTTGCCATTTGCAACAACATGGATGGAACTAGAGGGTATCATGCTAAGTGAAATAAGTCAATAAGAGAAAGAGAATTATGTGATCTCACTGATACATGGTATTTAAGAAACAAGGCAGAGGATCATAGGGGAAGAGAGGAAAAAGAAAGAAAGACGATACCAGAGAGGGAGACAAACCATAGAGACTCTTAATCTTAGGAAACAAACTGCGGGTTGCTGGAAGGGAGGGGGGGGCAGGAGGGATGGGGTGGTTGGGTGATGGACATCGGGGAGGGTATGTGCTATGGCAAGCGCTGTGAATTGTGTTAAGATTGATGATTCACAGACCTGGACCCCTGAAGCAAATAATACATTATTTTAATTTAAAAAACCGCAATTGTGATTACAGAATGTAAATCTTTTTAATATTATTAAATCATTAATAATGTATAATCTTTATACTTTTTATCAGTCTGCACATACTAAAACAACATCTATTATCATGTGAGAGTTAGCAACTTTTTTAATTTAAAAATTAAAAAAAAAAATTTAAGCCCCCCAACACAGGGTTCAAACTCACCACCATGAGGGCAAGACCTGAGCTAAGACCAAGAATCAGACACTTGGAACATCTGTGTTGCTCAGTGGATTGAGTACCTGACTCTTGATTTTAGCTTCGGTCATGACCTCAGGGTTGTGGGATCAAACCCCACATCAGGCTCTACACACAGCATGGACAGAGTCTGCTTGTCCCTCACCCTGCTCACATGCTCTCAGGATCTTTCTCTTTCTCAAATAAATAAAAACTTTAAAAAAAAGTTGGATGGTTAACGAACTGAGACACCCAAATGCCCTTGCAATTTTTTAATATTAGAAAGGGTCATCTTGTGGAGAAACAGAAACCCTCCCTTGTCAGTGGGAATGTAAAACGGTACTACAAGCCTTTTTGAAAACCAGTTTGGCAGGGTTTTGGGGGTTTTTTTTTGTCATCTTTATTAAGTTTTTTAAATTGCAGTATAAGTAAAATACTGTTATATTAGCTTCAGGTATACAACACAGTGATTCAATAGTTCTATATATTCCTCAGTGCTCATCATGATAAGTATACTCTTTAAACCCCTTCACTTATTTCACCCATTCCCCTCCACCCAAGCTCTGGTAACCACTGGTTTGTTCTCTATCTTTAAGAGTCTGTTTCTTGGTTTGTCTTTTTTTGTTTGTTTATTTCTTAAATTTCCCACATGAGAGAAATCATATGGTATTTGTCTTTTTCTGACTTATTTCACTTAGTATTATACTCTCTAGCTCCATCCATGTTGTCGCAAATGGCAAGATTTCATTCTTTTTTATGGCTGAAAAATACCCCCCCCCCCCATATATATACCACATCTATCGATGGACACTTGGGCTGGTTCCATAATTTAGCTATTGTAAATAATGCTGAAATAAACATAGGGGTGCATATATTCTTTTGAATTAGTGGTTTTTTTTTTAATTCTTTGGGTAAATACCTAGCAGTGCGATCACTGGATCATAGGGTAGTTCTATTTTTAATTTTTTGAGGAACCTCCAGACTTTCCCACAGTAGCTGCACCAGTTTGCATTCCCACCAACGGTGCATGAAGGTTCCTTTTTTCCCACATCCTCACAGTTCGGCAGTTTCTTAAACAGTTATATGGAGACATACCATACAGCAATTTTACTCCTAGCTATCTACTTAAGAGAAATAAAAACATATGTCTACATAAAGGCTTATATATGAATATTCATAGCAGCACTATTCATAATAGTTGAAAACTAGAAATAATCCATATGTCCATCAATGGGTGAGTGAAAAAAATGCAGTATAGCTACACGACAGAATACTATTCAGCAATAAAAAGGAACTACTGATAGGTGCTACAACACAAATGAACCTTGCAAACATTATGCTAAGTGAAAGAAACCAGACACAAAAAAGCTATATGCTGATTACATTTATATGAAACATCCAGGGAAGGTAAATCAATACAGACAGGAAGCAGATCAGTGTTTGCCTGGAGCTGAAGGTGGGGGTGGGGGTGGGGACTGACTACAAAAGAACATGGAGAACCTTTCTGGGCATGGGGCGGGGTTATGAAATGTTCTGAAACTGGATTGTGGTGATGGCTGCACAACTCTATTATAAATTTGCTATAAATAACTGAATTGTACACTTCCAACAAGTGAGTTTTATAAAGTATAAATTATACTTCAATGAGGGTATCCAAAAATATTGTTAAAAGGTAATTGGTTATTATTATTTTTTTTAGATTTGTTTATCTATTTCAGGGAGAGAGAGGAGCCTGAGCCTGTGCATGAGTAGGGGGAGAGGGAGAGGGAGATAAACAGACTCCCCTTTAAGCTGGATTCTGGGACCCCAAGATCATGACCTGAGCTGAGACCAAGAGCTGGATGCCTAACCGACTGAGCCACCCAGGTGCCCCTTGATTTGATTTTTATTTTTTTATTATTATTTTTTTAAAGATTTTATTTATTTGAGAGAGAGAGATTGAGCAAGTGAGAGAGAGAGCATGCAGGAGCAGGGGAGATGGAGAAGCAGACTCCCTGCTGAGCAGGGAGTCCAATGCAGGGCTCGATCCCAGGTCCCTGGTATCGTAACCTGAGTGGAAGGCAGATGCATAACCAACTGAGCCACCCAGATGCCCCTTGATTTGATTTTTAAAAGGCAAGGGTCCTCATGCTGAAAAACTGGAAGCCAGTGACATAGACAATGGTGAAGGAATTTAGCAAGGGTGAGTGTACATTTGGTGATCATTTTGCAATATACACAAATATCAAATCATTATGTTATACACCTGAAACTAACATGTTATGTGTCAATATTATTTCAATAATTTTTAAAAATAGTTAATAAATAAGTAAAATATTTCCTAAGGGAAAAAAGAGTGTACATTAAAGGAAGTAAAATACTAATTCTCCAGGTGCATAAAATCTTTCAGTAAACACTCAAATTTGTTACAAACTTGGACCACAGAACTACTTATATGTTTCCTTGACTTGTAAATATGGTTCTAATACTTACTAAGGATCTGTATTTCATACAATGTGTTCTGCCCTCTGTGGGAGGTGTCCTGAGTGCACAGCCCTTGATGGAACAGAGTTAAGTACATGAATCAACCATAATAGATGGCTGTCACTTATGATGTAAGTGACAAAAGAAGGGTACTTAAGTGCTCTTGATGGTTGGTAGAAGGAGAAATGAAAACCGGCTCAGGAAGAAGAACAAAGGCCTCATGAAGGAAGTGGCAATTACGCTTAGTCTTAAAGACTGGGGAAAATTCCAGCAGGTGGCAATGGGAGGAGACAATGTGAAGTGGGAAACCACAGGACATCCTCAGGAAACAGGCCAATTTGGTTGAAGCCTGGGGCTCAAAAAGAAAGGTAATGGAAGACAAGGCTGGAAATGCGTAGTAGGCCCAGATGGTACAGGGCTTTGATACCCATACCATGGGTATCATACCATGGTATGGAGCCCCATACCATGGAGCCCCAACTTTGTTTAGTAAGCAAAGGAGGAACTCCTGAAGAAAATGAGTTGTCTGAAAAGTCCATGGATGAAGGTCATCTGACAATGGGAGAAAATGGAGGGGCAGAGCATCAAGGCAGGGAGATATATATGGGATTACTTCATGGAGTTCAGAGAGCCTCAACAGGGAATATGGGGGTGAAAAGAGAAAGGAGGGGGCAGATCCTGATTCTCTGGTCCTAGGAAAGAGGGGAGGTTCACCTTGTATTATACTTCATCTTTTGGGGGCTACTGCTTTGCTACTTACCCCGACTCTCAGGGATTTGTCTGTGTCTCCTGATGACAGTTAAAAGTCCATAACTGATATCTTTGGCAATCTGTGTTTCCGGAGACACATTTTCATTCATTCTGTTTTTTCCCCAAACAAAAGGATTCTATTGGTAAATAAATTCCTTTCATTTCGGAAAGCACCACCATATTCAAGGGATGACTTTTTAAAGAAAAATATTTTATTTATTTATTTTGAAAGAGAAAGAGAAAGAGACAGAGAGAGACAGAGAACATGAGCAGGAAGGAGGAGCAGAAGGAGAGGGACAAGCAGACTGCACTGAGCACAGAGCTGTACGGGGGAGGCAGGGATTATCTTGTGATCCTGTAACCCTGAGATCATGACCTGAGCCAAGATCAAGAGTCAAGACACTTAACCAACTAAGCCACCCAGTCTCCCCAATTTTTTTTTTTTTTTAAGATTTACTTGAGAGCGAGCGAGCATGTGACTGAGTGAGCATGAGCACACGGGAGAGGGACAGAGCCTTAAGCAGACTCAGTGCTGAGTGCAGAGCCATGCAGGGCTCAATCTCACAACACTGAGATTATGACCCGAGCCAAATCAAGAGTTGGACACCTAATTGACTGCACCAGCCAGGCGCCCCAAGGGACGACTTTTTAATTCAAATCCTGCAGGCTTTAAAATAGGACGTTAATTTCGAAATACTGGCCTCAATCCTATGCTATGTTGAACTTCAATCTGGTTTTGAGGAATAAATCAAACAGTTAAGTAGACTACAAGGCTTTGAATTGACATGAAATAAAAATTGGTATACTCTTCACAGAGCTCCTGTTAAACACTGAAATTCCTCTTTAACATTTACCAGCTTTTTAAGTAAACAAATGGCATAAAACAAAATACTGTTTAAGTAAACAATTATTTTTACCACAAAGATTTAAAAATCTGGTTTTTTTTTACAGACTTTTTATAACACGTTTGCGTAAGCCACAGCTTTACTTGCTCTGTGACCTTAGATGAGTCACATCCTCTTAAGGCCTTAGTTGTTTCTTCAAGTGTAAGATCAAATAGACTGGGTAGCGTCTAAGTAACATGGGTTAAGTTGACCTTCAACTATGGTAATATAAAAGGGTTCTCACTAACTTAAAACATTATGTTAGAAATCCAAAGTCGAATTAGTAATTGCCTACTCCTTTAGTCTTTAGAACGTATCAATAAGCCTTTCATCCATCACTGCCATGTGTATGGCACTATACTATTCATTGTTGGGGACAGAAACAAGTTAAAGATAGTCCCTGACATCATATAGTCTAAATCATAGAAGGGGGCGCCTGGGTGGCTCAGTCAGTTAAGCATCTGCCTTCAGCTCAGGTCATGATCCCAGGGTTTTGGCACTGAGTCCCGCATCGGGCTCCTTGCTCAGCGGAGAGCCTGCTTCTCCCTCTGCTTGTCACTCCCTCCGCTCGTGCACTCAAAGTCTCTCTCTCTCTCTCCATGACAAATCAATAAGTAAAATCTTAAAAAAAAAAAAGCATAGAAGAAAAGCAAATAAAAGCATGTGTGATATTAAATGGCAATAAAATTTAGACCACAGTCATCATCATTTAGATAAATGGAGTTTGACAAATATCATTCCCGAATGCCCCCAACCTTTGAGGGCAATGTCAAAAATCATGATTACATTCCATGGCTAACCCTCTCCAGAAGAGGCAGCCTGCTGATGTGGAACATGCGCTGGACACAGTACGGCAGGTTTCTCATGCATAGTTCATAATGTTAGTTTTACTTTTGTAAAATAATAATGGAAAAAAGTTCCTAAGAGATGGAGCATGTCCAGGATTCGGCTAATACTTCATTCCTCTAATTCATATGTTAGAAGACATAGAATTGATATCCGTTACTTAGACCTTTATCATTAATGTCGAGGGAAAGCTAGATGCTAAAACATCTCTGACATCACAGTTACGTCTTGCCTGTACTCTGAGCTTGATCAGAACCGTGTCATAAGAGGAGGAATAACTGGTATCCATAGCAACATCACCAGGCTGGGACAATGTAAAAAGCTGTAACCTAGCAACTGATGACGAGGGATATGTGTAGGGGGAATTCTCCCAGTTCTGCAAATGACAAACATGCAGCATTGAATGCAACTGATAATACTAGGGCAATGTGGACAATCTGACTTATTTATAGAGGGTGGGGAATGTCAGCCTCTTAAAACCTCAGTACTATGCTGCATAATTTTTAAACAGGAAAAGCAAGCAAACATCTCCTCACTGCCCACAACAGCAGTCGTGTACAGGGAAAGTACCTTATGTGTCATGACTGAAATGGAAAATAAATTTCATTGCAGCACGAAACATCTTAGCCTCTCTCTAGTTCTCATTATATAGGGGCACTGAATTTTGGTGAGGTGGGGAAGCTGCCCGTTCCTAGAGAAGGATGGATAGGTTCTGTATGTAAAGAAGAAAGCATTACAAAGCTACTAGACTCATAACATACCATATGAGAATGTCCCCCTAAGAATCCTGTTTGTTTGTTTGTTTTTAATTTATTTGAGAGACAGAGATCACAAGTAGGCAGAGAGGCAGGCAGAGAGAGAGGGGGAAACGGACTCTGTTCAGCAGAGAGCCCGATGTGGGGCTCAATCCTAGGACCCTGGGATCATGACCTGAGCCGAAGGCAGAGGCTTTAACCCACTGAGCCACCCAAGCATCCAAGAATCCTGTTTTTAACAGAGATCATACATACTTGTAGACATTTGGAGAATGAAAGAAACATCTAGTTCAATCCCCTTGTTTTACTGACTCAGAAATTGAGACCCAGAGTGAGGATTTATCTAAGGTCAGAAAGTGACAGAGCATGGGCTAGAACTGAGGTCTTGTTTTCCAAGCCAATTCTTCCCATTAAAAAACATGATGTGATATTTTTTCCTTATGTTAACAGGAACATAAAACAGTACTTTATAGGAATGAGAAATAAATTTCTATTATTATTTTTATCTCTATTATGTAAAGCCACTGAGATCTTGTGGTTTATCTTTTACAATAGTGTTATCCTACCTAATACAACCATGAATGGGCCTATCTAACCCCAAGATAATCTAAAAAATAAACCCACTTTAAAAACTTTTGATGAGGGACGCCTGGGTGGCTCAGTTGGTTAAGCAGCTGCCTTCGGCTCAGGTCATGATCCCAGTGTCCTGGGATCGAGTCCCACATCGGGCTCCTTGCTCTGCAGGGAGCCTGCTTCTCCCTCTGCCTGCCATTCTGTCTGCCTGTGCTCGCTCTCTCTCTCTCTCATAAATAAATAAAATCTTAAAAAAAAAAAAAAAAAAAAACTTTTGATGATTCTGGATTAAGTCACAGCATTGCAGGAATTTAGCTAAATCTGTGATTATCAGAGATCTTACCTTAGTACAAAAAAACACAACAGCTTCTCTGGAACAAAATGGTGTACGTGTTGGGGTACTGGGTTCCTCAGTCACTTAAGTGTCTGACTCTTGATTTTGGCTCAAGTCATGATCTCACGGTCATGAGCTCGAGCCCCAAGTTGGGCCCAGGGCTTAAGTTTCTCTCTCCTTCTCCCTTACCCACCTTTCCCTAAAATAAATAAATAAATCTTAAAAAAACACAAAACAAAACAGTAGTTTTCCAAATTATGTGGGTTTTTTTGGTTTCAAGTTTTTTTGGGGGTTTTCTTTTTGCAGAACTCTTTTCCATATGAAATCTTATGAGAAGCCTCAATAAACAGATATAGAGGGACGCCTGGGTGGCTCAGTTGGTTGGACGACTGCTTTCAGCTCAGGTCATGATCTCGGAGTCCCGGGATCGAGTCCCGCATCGGGCTCCCAGCTCCACGGGGAGTCTGCTTCTCCCTCTGACCTTCTCCTCACTCATGCTCTCTCTCACTGCCTCTCTTTCAAAATAAAATAATAAAAAAAAAAAATAAAAAAAAAATAAACAGATATAGATAAAGGTAATCTTTTATTAATATTAAATATTTTATAAATTTAAATGTATACAATTTTTAAACTCAGTAAGAACAATGAAGCTTTTTAAAAACAATTTAAAATTAGACAATAAGGCTGACTGGCAGCTTTATATAATGTGGATTTCATTTTGATTTAAAAGTACTGAAAACTTATTCATCCAGTGAAGTAGCTACAGATGCTACCAGTTTTTACACAGCTCACTTTGCAAAAGCATATGAAAGACGGACAAGGATGTCTTGTCCATTGTCTCCACAAAGGCAAGTTAAGCCGGCAGCACAAACGGAGGTACCAAATATCTTTCATATATAAAACGTAGCATCATCTATTTCAAGAGAGTACATGGTATCTGTTTTGGTAATGGTTCTTCAAAGTGTTATAAATCCTTAAAAATAATCAAATTTGCAGAATCTCTGAAAAGCAAACATTTTATAAACCACTGGTCCAGCTAGACTAGAAGTTCTTTTTTTGGTTCTGGAAATTATGGCGAGAATTGGATTACTGTCCTGGACTCCAGTGAAGAGCAATGCAGAAGATACTATCAGAGTCAAAACATGACTTGCTTTTCTGCAGATTATGTTTACTCACTGAATACAGATATTTCATTTTTCAAGGCAATACTACTTAGGGGCCAAAACCATGGGTTAACCAGCACAGGTAACAAAAGAGTGAATAGTTTGCTGCCAAATTTTTTTTCTTTGCCAATCAGTCCAATCTTCTTGCCACCTGCAACCCATTTGCCAGGCATAAAATCTAAAGGCCCCACCTGCCCCACATCAGACAGGGTCAGCTCAATTGCTCTAGTTCCAACTTGACACACTAAGCTGTCTATAGAGAAGGGAATCTAGATTCAATGTCAAAAAAAGGCTGACTGCCATTGTATTAATTCAAATCTAGGAACATTAAGAAGGGGGCACCTGGATGGCTCACTGGGGTAAGCCTCTGCCTTAGGCTCAGGTCATGGTCTCGGGATCCTGGGATTGAGCCCCACATTGGGCTGTCTGCTTGGTGGGGAGCCTGCTTCCCTCCCTCTCTCTGCCTGCCCTCTCTGCCTGCTTGTGATCTCTCTCTCTCTTCAAATTAATAAATAAAATCTTAAAAAAAAAAAAAGATCTACTCCTACAGTGATTTATCTGAATTTTGGGCCTTGCGACCTGCCAAATTTAGAGAATACACCTAAATTCTAGGCTTTCCTCTTTTGAAAAAGATAATCAGAACTAGATACAATTGTAAATAATACAACCAAACTAAAGACTCCAGAATCAGGCATGGCTCTCTCTTTGGTAAATAATTAAGAACAGGTTCAAATAATCAAGACATGAATCCACTAATAAAAACACCCATATGCTGAAAGAATAAGCAATTACCACCCTAATGTGTTTAACCTACTAATTAGCAATAGTACCAATCTGGAAAAAGCTGGAAATGCTGTCTTCATAGTGGAGAGCTCCTAGATGCAGAAAAGCCCCTTTTCTGCTCTAGCTGAAGTGATACTCTCAACAGATCATTTCAGTCCTTTTAGTACACCTTTGACATAACAGAAATGGATAAAAGTCAATCTCAACCTTTGGATTCACTTTACTCAGTGACTCTGAAGTTAAGAGGCATACAAGACAATAATACCCAGCAAATATCAACTAAAAATTAAGTCAAGGAGATGGAAATACATGTGAGGAGGTTTTTATTTCTGATTACCCATCCTTGAAAATGTACAAAAACCAACTTCAAGCCAGTGGTTAACCTGCAACCAGTGCAGGCGTTGGGCAATGTCACTAAACCTCTGATCCTCGGTTTCCTTATTTGTCAAATAAAGAATAATTAGCACTACTTCCTATCAGAGTAGGTACCATGAATGAATGTCATTTGGAAATTTAAATTACTATTATTAGGTTGGGAAATAATCTTGTTTTCCTAACATCTTTCAGGGATAGCCTGATTAAAAACTACCAAGTCTTTTTAAACAAAAACCTGTAAATAAGGTGGACTTTAAGAAGGAAACAAGTGGGACGACTGTGTGGCTCAGTTGGTTAAGTGTGTGCCTTCTGCTCAGGTCATAATCCCAGGGTCCTGGGATTGAGTCCTGCATCGGGCTCCCTGATCAGCAGTGAGTCGGCTTCCCGCTCCCCCCCACCCCCGCCTACCACTCCCCCTACTTGTGTGCTCTCTTTTTCTGACAAATAAACAAATAAAATCTTAAAAAAAAAAAAAATACAGCCCCTACCTCAAATGGTACAAAAGCATATTCAGGAATTAAAACTACTTTTGATGAGCAGCTGTTCACAGTAAAGGACTCTAGAAGCAAGGATGACTACATATCACCCACCAGCAGCAGAGTGACTGTGACACTAATGGCAACTATTTAAAAGCCTTTAACCCTGAGAAGGAAACCGGTAAGAAATTTGCTTCAAGAAGTGTGCCAGATGCAGAGCTGCGAATCCCAAATGAGCTGTTTAAAGAACAGGGATCTGTTTACTCTTCAGAGGAAAATTAGTCTTTTCAGGGAAGATTAGCTCCAGCTAGAATGCACACACTGTATTCTTTGTGTGTGGGGAAGATTTTAGAGGCAGACTGAGGGATACAGCTCTCAACAGGCAGGAAACAGACAAAGCACCTGTTTGCACCAACTTCCTCCCACATGTGTCACCTCAGACACCAACTCAGTAAGAGTGGCTCTTCTGGGAGCTTAGAGTGTGGGGGTGGGTGAGAAGGAGAGAAGGTGTCACAGAGGGCAGGGAGGTCAGGGAGTGGGAGTGGGCAATCATCAGAATATAGCTCCAGCCACGCTGATTAATTCTTTTTTTTTTTTTTTTTAAGATTTTATTTCTTTTTTATTTGAAAGAGAGAGAATGAGAAAGTGAGAGAATGAGTGGGGGGAGTAGCAGGCAGAGGGAGAAGCAGACTCCCCGCTGAGCTGGGAGCCCAATTTGGGGCTCAATCCCAGGACCCTGGGATCATGACCTGAACTGAAGGCAGTTGCTTAACTGACTGAGCCACCCAAGGGGCCCTGATTAAGTCAATTCTTAGGTAACAACCTAACAAAAGGTACCAGAACCCAATCTCGGGTACTCAGAGAGCTCAGATGGGAGACTTCACTCAAAATTTCACCTCAGTATGACAGAATTCCATTTTTTTTTCTACTACTGTGAAACTAACATGGATCTTTAAAGGGTAGCTCCAATTTACTAGTCCAAAAACAATTATTTGGCTTTATATTCCAATCTACCCCTCCTCCAGTCTCTGGTCTCTCAAGTGAATATGTTAATCATGCCACTACTCCTCTGATAGCTTGACACAAACACCTAGGAGTCATTTTTAATTTTTTTCCTTACTCCCTTTCTCACATTTACTCACCCCATTAACAAGTCTTGTTGGTTCTACCTTCAGAACATACACCCAGTCTAACCCTTCTCTCCACATCCATAACCTACTATCAACTCTCCCCTTGGAGAGTCCCTTCAATGATCTCCATGTTTCACCCCTACAATCCATTCTCCCACAGCAGCTAATACCATCTTTTAAAAACAGTTATCAGGGCGCCTGGGTGGCTCAGTGGGTTAAGCCTCTGCCTTCGGCTCAGGTCATGATCTCAGGGTCCTGGGATCAAGTCCCGCATCGGGCTCTCTGCGCGGCAGGGAGCCTGCTTCCCTCTCTCTCTCTGCCTGCCTCTCTGCCTACTTGTGATCCTCTCTCTGTGTCAAATAGAAAAATAAAATCTCTTAAAAAATAAAAATAAGAACAGTTATCAATCAGGTCATGATGCTCCCCTGCCAAAACCAGATCACTAGCTTCGAAGCATACTGAATAAAATCCCAAATCTGTATCATGGCTCAGTAAAGCGCTGCATAATCTGGTAGCTGACTGTTCCTCTGACCTCATCTCCTTCATTCTTCCCAAGCTAACCATGACCCAGTCACATCAACCTGCTTTCCATTCATTCCTAGGCTTTTTTTTTTCTTTTCTTTTCTTTTTTTTATTTGAGAGAGAGGGAGAGCATGAGAGGAAAGAGGTCAGAGGGAGAAGCAGACTCCCTGCCGAGCAGGGAGCCCGATGTGGGACTCGATCCCGGGACTCCAGGATCATAACCTGAGCTGAAGGCAATCGCTTAACCAACTGAGCCACCCAGATGCCCCCATTCTTAGGCTTTTAAATGTCTGGAATATTCTTGCCCTCCTTTATATCTATCAGGTGTCTGTGCAAACCTCACCTCTTTAAAGTCTCCTTCTTGACAACCCTTTCCAAAATGCAGTTGTCCTTACAGCTGTTACTTTCTCTCCCTTACCTGGTTATATTTTATATATAGCACTTACTACTTCCTGATTTGTATTATTTATGTATTTCTTTCTTTACCGTCAACCTCCTACAGGGAATTTAACTTCTTCACCGAACAGTGCTTCATACAGAACAGTGCTGTCATACATTGCAGGTACACACCATAAATATTTGTTGAATGACTTTTTATTACCAAATTTATATAAAAACAGTTACATAAAACAAACATGCACCACTTAATAAGGAATTGTCAAGCAAACATCCATTTAATTACCACCAATGCCAAGAAGTAGGATATCCCAGAGGCCTCCTTCCCAAGCACCTTTCCATGATGACAACCTTCTCCCCCTTCACTCCTCAGGCAACCATTATCCTCAATTTTTTGATTAAAAATTACCTCAGTTTTCTTTATAGTTTTACTGCTTATATATGATAAGTCTGGGTGTGCCTGGGTGGCTCAGTAGGTTAAGCCTTTGCCTTCGGCTCAGGTCATAATCCCAGGGTCCTTGGATCGAGCCCCGCATCGGGCTCTCTGCTTGGCAGGGAGCCTGCTTCCCCTCTCTCTCCGCCCATCTCTCTGCCTACTTGTGATCTCTCTCTCTAATAATCAAATAAACAAACAAAAATCTTAAAAAAAAAAAAAAGAAGAAGCCACGCTTATCCTAGCTAAAGAAACCACGATTCAGGAAAGAATACCTCACTGGGTTCAAAATTTTAATAGACATAGATTTCAAACTGCCTGGTTTCACCTGAACTACAAGTAAATCTTTTTTCCTCATTTTAACATCCTGGCCACCAATCTTCAGATTATCACGCCAGATATCTCTTGGCCTAAGCCCTTCCAGTTTAAAATGCAGGCTTTGATTTCTCCCGGCCTTACACTAGGCCTAACTTCTTGTTAAATTATTTTTATCCCCTTCCCTATCTGTGATTCTGTAATAATAATCTTTTTTGGTTTCATACACCTTTTGGAACAGCTCTTTTTGTATACTGCCCCCAATATAGCTTCTCCCTTTGGCACAACTAGTAATACCTGAAATCATAGTGACTAGGCACATGACCACAGCTCTGGTTGTGAGGAAGGAGAGAGAGATCTGTTAGAGAAACTTACAAAGCTGCAGGTAAAAGGACTAATAGGGAAGGGCCTGTGAAAATAAAAGCTAAAATATAGCATGATACTGAAACAAGAAGGGGGAAAATAATGACTTTTCTTTTTTTTTTTTAAGAGAGAGAGAGGAGAGCACAGGAGAGCAGAGGGGAGAGACACGGGAGAAGGAGAGAGAGAATCTCAAGCAGACTCTGCTGAGTGCAGAGCCCAACGTAGGGTTCGGTCTCATGACTCTGAGATCATCAACTGAGGGGAAATCAAGAGTCAGATGCATAACCGACTAAGCCATCCAGCCCACAAAATAATGACTTTTAAGGTGAATTCTCAAGAGTTTAGTACCCAGGGCACACAGAGAACTAACTATACATCCTCATGAGACTGTTCAAAAGCACTCACTATCAGCTTTCTAAGGGAAACCTCTGACTCCCCCACACTACAGACCATCTTGGGTTCTAAGAATAGATAAGATGACAAAATAGTTGGAGGCAGTGAGGTTTTTTTTTTGTCCAGAGTGTATGAACCCAGCAAGGGAGAAGGGGAGCCATAATGATACCCAAACCCAAATAATGGCTAATCCTCCCAGGAGACAACAAAGTTTTTTGGTAAAAGCTAAAATGCTGATTTCCATCTCCATCAGCAAGGTCAGAAGACCACAGGGCCAGTCACTCAGAAACTGACAAACATAAAGACCACTGGCGAAACCACAGCACAAATACGAAAAAACTTGCAGGCTTTAAGTCAATACACAAATGCTCTAAGGGTGCCTGCATGGCTCGTTGGGTAAGCATCTGCCTTAAGCTCAAGGCATGATCCCTGGGTCCTGGGATCGAGTCCCATGTCAGGCTCCCTGCTCAGGGGAGAGCATGCTTCTCCTTCTCCCTCTGCAGCTCCCCTTGATTGTGCTGTCAAATAAATAAATAAAACCTTTAAAAAACTACACAAAACTCTGCCCATTCTGTAGTCATTCTTCTCAATTTTTATCTTTTTTAAAAGATTTTATTTATCAGAGAGAGAGCATGTGGGACAATACATTTCCTTTGTTTAAGCCACCCAGTCTGTGGTACTTTGTTATAGCAGCCCAGCAAACAAATACAGCTTTCTACAACTTTCTAAAATTTTTAAGTTATCTTGGCTCTTCAGTCAAGAATAGATGTTGGGATTTTTTTTTTTTTATTAAAAAAATCCATATAGCATTAGAAATCCATGGGGAAATAAACAGTGTTGCGACAGTAACCCATATAGAAAACATACCTGTATTTCTATGTCATATCACACTACAAAGTTAAGCTCTAGATAAAGATCCAAATGTAAAAAGCCTGAAGTTTTTGGAATTAACATGAGAAAATATCTTGATGACTTGGAAAACAGAAAATAAAGCAGAACACAAAAGAAGAAATCATAAAGAAAATGATTAATAAATTTGACTTCACTATAGGACACACTTCTGTTTAGTAAAAGATTCCATAAACAAAGTGAAAATATAACAGTATCAAGCACCTGTAAAAACACACTTACACACCAATAAGAAAATAGGTGAAGGATACCAACAGGTGATTCACAATAAACATAAGCACAAAGATGCCCAACCTCACTAGCAATTCATGAAATAAAAATTCAAACAATAAAGATTTAAAAAACCCCGCAACAGTAAAATTCCATTTCACATACAAGTGACTGATTTTTAAAACTGGACAGTAAGCAAGTGTTGGTGAAGATGTGGACTTCCACATACACTGGCGCTCACACACACTGCTAGGTAAGAATGTAAATTTAAACAATTTTGGAGAGTCATTTGGCAATATCTCATGAAGCTAGAGAGGTCTCTACTCTTGGACCAAACAATTCCACTCCTAGATTTACCAGAGTAACTCAAATATATGTGAAGAAGGAAAGGTACAAGAATAGTCATATACTTATACATATTCCTACATACTATAGGAAAGCGTGAAATAATTAAAAATTGGGAAAAACTTAAACGTTTATCAACAAAAGAATGAAAACTATATTGTACTGTAGTTGCACAATCAAATAATAAATGACTGAAATAAATGCTGGAACTGTGTTTATTAATATAGGTCAATCCCTAAAACACAACCTTGAACCAAAAGAATGAGGTATAGAATGATATGAATACGGTGCTGGCATTTATTAAATGCTTGAAATGTGGAAAAATTATTACACATTGTTAATGGATATAGTATACATAATGGATACATGTTTATAAGCATGCACACACATGTGTGCGTGTGTATGATATAAACATATGAATAGGAAGAAAAGTAAATGGAAAAATGGAGAAGACACGGGATCATCAAATGTTATCAGTTACATTTTATCTCTTTAAAAAATCTGAATATGACAAAAATGTTAACATTTTACAAAGGTGGATTTGTATTATTCTCTGCAGTTTTCTGTGTGCTTCAAGTATGTCATGGTTTTTTATCTTTTTTAAAAGATTTTATTTATCAGAGAGAGAGCATGCGCAAGCACAAGCAGGGGGAGGGGCGGAAGAAGAGGGAGAAGCAGACTCTCCGTGGAGCAGGGAGCCCCAACATGGGGCTCAATCCCATTACCCTGGGATCTTGACCTGACCCAAAGGCAGATGCTCAACCGACTGAGCCACCCACGCAGCCTGTCATGGTTTTTTAAATGGAAAATGCAAAAATCTATATAATTATTCAAAAATTATAACCCAGCACATAATAAACAGTCACTAAGACGGGGTATATTCAGTCCAGCAGTCTGAAGCCCTGACCCCTTGTAGAGAAAATGGGATTACGATTAAGCATATGGTTCTTCTGTTGGTAGGTTTATGGGTGAGGGAAGGAGGGGGGAGAAAAGGTACAGACGATATTTCATGAGTAAGACTGCAGAGGAAAAGTGTAAGAAAATTTCCTAGCCACTTCCTACAAATTCTAAAACTCTGTATTTCTGGGAAGGAAAACTTCAGTAGCCCCTAAGCAATTTTAAATCCTCCCCCTCTTTTTTTTTTTTTTTAAGACGAAATCAATCATTTTTCCTATGCTTTGGTCAACAAGTGCTCAAGTCTAAACTTAGTGTTTAACAAGGACACGTGAGCAGTTTTATTAGTACAACCTGTGGAAATGACTTATCTCTTACTGAAGTTTCTAATACTACTGAGATCCATTTTGAAAATATCTTATGTCAACTGCTTCAGAAGGCTGAAAAGGCTAAAGAAGCTTATTACTGATATCATTATTATTATGAATCAGACTATTTCTACATTGTTCAAATCACTATTTTGACTTGTTGTCCTACATGCAAGCTCTAAGAAGTTTCCACAGTGCCTGAACTGTGGTATAAACTGTAACAGGTCAAATTAGTGAATGATCACTTTAGAACACTTTAACACTGATCAGAACACTCTGTTATCTTTGCTGCTGCTATTGGGAAGAAAATCATCTGGGGGCACTGGAGGATTCTGCTGCAATGCTAGTGAAAAGTACTGTATTAGGTATTGGATTCTCAAAAAACCTCCCCTCTAAGGTTTACATGAAAATATTCTTCTTAGGCGACAAGCATGGCCCATGTCTCTCTTCTTCACTTCCTGAAAGCAAGGCCCACTGTATTCTTTCTTCTTTTGAGGTAGGATGTTGGGTGTCTAACATGCCCCCTTTAAACCCTGTCAATGCCATCATGGTATTACTTTCTAACTCAGAAAGTGAACTACACTTTCTCCAAATATGTCAGCCTGAGTTCCACAAAAATGAGACTCACAGAATCTTAGAAGCTAGAAGAGAATTTAGAGGGCGTTTTGTCCAAATGAACAAATAAACTGGAATAATGGTATCCCCAGAGTATATGAAGCAGTGTCCAGGGGATATGAGATGCCTTAGAATGAATCTGACTCAACTCCCGGAAGGATTATTTTTACTCAAATAGTTCTGAGTAGAGATTTAACTGCAAGACAAAACATTTTCAGGAACTAAAATGGGAACACTCCAGATTCTTCTGCCATCAAGTTAGAATTCCAGTGTTTGACTAGATGCAGAATTCCCTTCTACGTGAAGAAGACATGATAATTATAAATCATGGCTACCATTTACTGAGCACTTACAATATGCCAGGCACTGTGGTCAGAGTTTTACATATATTATCTCATTTAATCTTCCTAACACTATCAGGCAATAGTAGTAATTGTTTGTTTCTATTTTACAAAGGAGGAAACTAAGCTTAAAAAAGGTGGAAAAAACTTGCCCATGTTCACCTAGCTAGTAAACAGCAGAGTTGGTGTTTGGCCCAGGGCTGTCTGGCTCTAAAACCTGTGACCTTAACTGCGGCCTCAGAAATGTGAAAATGAGGCAGAGGGACTGTAAGTCTTAAATCAGAAAAGCCTTAAACAAGCCATGTGTCTTTCTGTCCCTCGAGTTTTCCCAGCTATAAAATTCAAATACCTATCTCTTCCTTCATGATAAGAATCCAGAAGCTCATGGGAGTATATATCTATATCTATATATCTATCCATAATAATGAATACACACACACACACACACACACACACACACACACACAGCATCTTATTTTAGAGCTAAAAAGAAGTTTGGTCTGGGCGCCTGGGTGGTTCAGTCAGCTGTGTGTCAGCCTTTGGCTCAAGGCATGATCCCAGGGATCTGGGATCGAGCCCTACCTACATGGGGCTCCCTGCACTGTGGGGAGCCTACTTCTTGCTCTCCCTCTGCTGCCCCCCTCTCCCCGCCTATTCTCCCTCTCTCTGTGTCAAATAAATAAATTAAATATTAAAAAAAAAAACAACCCTGGTCACATAAAAACTTGTACATGAATGTTTATGGTAACCTTATTCATAATAGTCAAAAAGTGGAAACAACCCAAATGTCCATCAACTAATGAATAAGCAAAATGTGTTATATTCATAGAATGGAATATTCTTCAGTCATAAAAATAAGATATTGATATATGCTACAATGCAGATAAACCTTGAAACATCATGCTAATGGAAAGAAGCCAGTCACAAAGAAGCTCATATGTATGATTTCATTTATATGAAATGTCCAGAACAGGCAAATCCATAGAAACAGAGTGGTTATCAGGGGTCAGGGCATGGGGTAGGGGATTAGGAGGAATAGAGAGTGACTACTAATGGGTATAGGATTTTATTCTTCGGCGGGGGGTGAAATGTTCTATAATTAAATAGTGGTGATGGTTGCACAACTCTAAATACACTAAAATCAAGTGAATTTTATACCTTTAAAAAGTAAATGTTATGGTATGTGCGTTCTATCTCAATAGAGCTGTTTAAAAAAAAAAAAAAACTTGGAGGCCATGGTGGCAAAAGAAATATACTTAAAAATACTTTGAGGGTGCTTGGCAGGCTCAGTCTAAAGAGCATGTAGCTCTTGATCTCGGGGTCATGAGTTTGAGCCCTGTATTGCATATGATTACTAAAAAAATAAATAAACTTAAAAAAAAAAAACCTTGGACAGAAGCATCACAGAAATATTGTATTACACCTTAGATATTATACGTTTCATGTTTATAAAGACATGTTATATACATCGTAACAAAGCCTGGCCTTCTACTACATCTCTCCTGGTTATCTTGTCCAAGGAGAATCTTAATTCACTTCAAAATACTCAACTCCTCTAGTTTCTGAGTGCCCAGTTAATAAAATGCTAAAATACAATCTAAACTGGCTGCTGATGTAAACCCCAGGGGCTTGTCCTGCTTAAAAAGAGAAAGGGAAAAAGCCACAAAACTCACCAAGGGCCTATATTCAAGGCCAGAAAGGATAACAAGAATCTAGATCTAATGGAAATTATATCCCCCTATACCCTTTTGGGAACAGCTTGTCAGGATTTCCTACAGAAAAATTAGGCAAAGGAACCTCAACTATAAAGGTACTGCTTTATTGAAACAACCATCAACATTGAAATCCTTACCTTCATAGAGTGCAGCATAATATAAACACATTATCTTACTTTCATCTCAACAATATTTGTATGAGGTACAGATTTTTACTCTCATTCTATAAGTAAGGAAAGTGAGGCACAAGCAAGTCAATGAGAAGCAGAGTTAAGATTCAACATGCATGTAAATTCCAAGTTCTCTGCTCTTTCACCATGTCATGTTAATATCAGCTTTCTCCCTTCATCTCTCTTGGCTACCTATCTTTCCCCAGATCAGAGAGCAGAGTTGAGTTTGTTTCTGCTGACATTATTTTGTAACATGAACTTACTCCCAAGAAATAATTTTCCCTTTAATTGTTGTGGTTTGCTGTATTTCTTGCATAGGTATCCATAAGAAACACCTGCTCAGAATAAGTATTAAGTCAATGCTGTTGAACAAATAAATAAATCTGGCTAGGTGTATCCAGTTAGTTTCATCTTTCATGAATAATGAATGAAGACTCAAAACCTAAAAAATCTTACAAAATCCCTTCCCAGTGGTTGCAAAAGGTTTTAGAACGGAGTCAGAAATGTTGCTACTGAACTGGCCTTGAAATGACTTTTTTTTTTTTTTTTAAGATTTCATTTATTTATTAGTCAGAGAGAGAGAAGGAGAGCGAGCACAGGCAGACAGAGTGGCAGGCAGAGGCAGAGAGAGAAGCAGGCCCCCCGCTGAGCAAGGAGCCCGATGTGGGACTCAATCCCAGGACGCTGGGATCATGACCTGAGGCGAAGGCAGCCGCTTAACCAACTGAGCCACCCAGGCGTCCCTTGAAATGACTTCTTGAGGAACTGTCCAACTCTTCCCTCGCAGCCAATCAAATGATGATGTAATCCCCTAGATGGGAAGCCCACAGGCAAGATCTTTAGCTCTACTTATCATCCGGATTCTCACCTTTTGCACAAGCTCCTATTTCCTGCAACTAGCTACTTTCCAAGTTATTAGGCATCTCTTTTTTCCCTTCCTTCTTCCTTACCTGTCTCCCTCCCCCTCTTCCCCACCTCCATTCTCTCCTTTACCTCTTCTTCCTTTCACTAGTGGTAGCATTTACCTCACGCTTCCCAGTGAGGCATGAAGATACCCATGAGAAGCAACTATGACAAACTAATGAAATAACTTCACAGGGTATTACCCACTGAATTAATGGAAATGCCAAGTATTTACCATGTGCTGCTCTAGCTAAGCCTTTTCCAAAGAACTAAGCAGACCTATGGGATAAAATCAGACTAGAAGTTCATTTTTCTTCTGATAACTGAAGAGTTAATAGTTTTATTTTCAACAAATAAGAAGGACTGAAGTACATTATAAATCCAGCTCTTAATTTTCAAAAGTAGGTGGATTTAACGACTAGGGCATTAACAACATTCCTACATTTGTTAAAAAGGTATGTTCTCTATTTAAATTAGATTTCTACCTATTCAGCCCTCAAACTTCTTCCTCGCAATAATTTCATAGTCTTGACCTTGGTTACTTAATTAATACTTCCATGACACCACCCTATAAAGATACAAGTAAAGAATTTTTACTTAATATTAAATAAAAACAAGTTTTAAACATAGATATGCATATACCTCCTTTCACATTTAAATAATATGAAGAAACATATGTTCACAAATGTAACATCAATGAAAACCTTTAGCTCTAGTAATTTTCCCCAAGCTTTTCAGTTTAAGGATAGTACCATTTAATATTTGAACTAAATGCATTAACATAATTTTACCCATGACAGACTTTCTCTAGGTAAGGAATCATAGACTTTTAGAGCTTTCTGGAATGTCAGATATCATTAGGCACAATTCTTCCATTTTAAAAACGAAAAAACTCCCAAGTTAAGTGTTTGTCAAAGTCTTATAGCTGACTAATGGCAGGTAAGGGATTTTGGCTCCTGACTCCCAGTGCACACAGCTTAAGTTCTATAGGTGAAAAATATTTAGCTTGTTGCTATCAGCCAAAAAGGCAACAAAAATCAGAACTCCTCTTACCCTGTGTATGACTGACATCACACTGGTTTCAACTTTCAGTATTTCTGCACCACAAATTCTTAACTTGTGACTTACCCTGCTGAGTTGATCCAATAACCTCTGGTTCTGATCTGATAATTCCTGGACGGCCCGTGTTTTTTCTCGATCTGCTTCCCGCAGATGAACCTGCTGCCTCTCCAGCTCATCCTGAAGCTGTTTCACGTCACTCTCCAGCTCTGACACACGCCCTTCCCATTCCCCTTCTCGGTTCTCAAATCGTCTTCTCAGTTCGTGTTTCTCTTGTTCTAAGTGCTGGGTGAGAAGTGAAGAGGATTTAAAAACTGTCCAAAATTCACAGCCTTTTGCTTTTTTCTCTTCTCACACTTTCCTAACTTTTCTTTTTCCCAGCCAGTCAGCACAACAAAACACCCTGCCACATGGGAAAAGTTGCCTATTTCACAGCTACAAAAACATTCCTTTCTTGCAAAGTAGGGACGGCGCTGGCTTCACAAAGAGAATGCCATTCCTCTTTAAAATGCTTAATATTACTAAGTTTATTCTCATTCTTGAGAATGGATTGTGGATTTAGGAGTTCAGTTGAAATTGAACAAGTCATCCAATTAACTGGTGAACTATACATTTAAACAACTTAAGAGAGTCCTTAAGGCTTCTTTTAGAATCATCTATTATGCTTGGCATAATACCAGGCACTTAGAATCAAGGAATTTTCAGAGATGGAAAGAACTCCAGAGATCCTTCAGATTAACCACCTTTTCTTACAAATGAGGTAACAGAAGATAAGAAGTCAAGTAACAAGCTCAAGGTCAGTACCAGTAAAAGGCAGAGCTGGGATTTGTGTTTAAGTCATTGGACTCCATTACTGCTCTAAATCACAATTCAGTAAATATTTGTTGTGATATAAGGTATTATATTTTGATATCAAGCAAGTTCAGCTTCAGATCTGCTTTAAATCATGGCCCATTAGCCCTGCATATTTATTTCTGATCCATCCATTCATTCTTAACTACCTACTATGGGTCAGCCACTGTGCTGGGGATACAGTGAAAAGTAAAACAGACAGGGTCCTTGAGTTTACAGAGCTTTCATTCTAGTGGGAGAGACTGGTAAAAGTAGAAAGTTGTGTGTGACAAATGGTATGCAGTAAAAATACAGATGGCTTGAAGTAGCAGCTCAATAAAAAAGGATTCTTTTGAAGGAAGAGTATCTCTTTGTTTCTGTGAGACAAATACAGATGTCTCTTTACAGAGCCAAGTATGCTCTACTTAAAAAGCATACTATGTACAAGAAAGCGAAGTCTATATCCCACAGTATATTAAAAAGAAGTTAAAGCAATGGTCCTCAATTTGGGGGGCTCTCAGAAAAGCTGATATAATTGTTGTAAATATACCCTCCTGGACCTGAATCCCAAAGACTATGATTTGTCAAGAATGGGATGAAGCCTAGACATGCATCTATCTGCCTATCTATATTGGCTCTACAGGAAATTCTGATGCACTGAAGGTTGATATCAAGCATTCTGATTGTTTCAACAAGCTAAGATGAGCATCTGAATCTTCTTCAGAGTAGTCAGTCATCTTTTCTACTTGGGAAGGTGTGCTCTTATTCTATCCAAGTTCTCACTCTGAATATTTTTTGGAATGCTTCTTTTGGAAAGCCTTAAGGCCAGTGTATACTTAAACATGAAAATGAAAATCAGTCTGTTACTTCACATCTAATATGTGTCTAGAAAAGAGATCACTCCATTTCGTCCTGTCATTTTATTCTCCTCTTTTGCTCTAAATGACCTGATGTTTCTTAAAGTCGAATTTATCCCCAAAAGATGAAAACATGCCATCACAGAGCAGTCAAAATAATATGCCAAAAAGATAAAACCAGTGATCTGAAATGAAAATTCTGATCACATTAGCAAAGGCAATTTTTACTGAAATCAATATATGGCCTCCCAGGTTGACCACTTCTGGGAGATAACTCACTTGGACATAATCATTCTACTGTATTTGTTGAAAAAGTCACATTATAGTTATATTTTATACAGCTTCCGTTTGGAGCATGCAGGGAAAAGAAGGACAAGGGAGGGACTTCTCATCAGCATGAGAACTTTCTGCTCTATGCTTCCCTCAACATTGCCAAACTCCAAAAATGAAAATGTTTTAGTCACCGTAGAGACTTCAGAAAGATGAAATGCAGAAACAAATGCTAATTGCAATCCTAAAATTGTGATACTTGGTTTTATTCAGTTTTTCCAAAATGAAAAAGATCGAGCAGAAGGCAACAGCAAGAACTCAGTAATCACAGTGTTACTGAGAGGCCAGATAAATTAGGCTTGTGTTCTAAAAGAACAGAGAGACTTAAAAATATTCAGCAAACAGCTGTTAGCGAACAGCCCAACCAAGCAACTAAAACAATCCAGTCCACTTGGAGTTGGGGGAGGGTTTGAGACAGGTGGTGCTCATCAGGCTATTCTGTCCTTAGAGTTCCCTGGTCACGTGACAAACTTCCTAATTCAGGTTTCCCTGAACACTGAAAAAAATCAATCAAGACTTTCCTATTAATGAACATACAGAATTTAGCCCTTTGTTCACTCAAAGAAAGGTGTCCTAGAATTGTATTTTCAGCTAAGTGAAATTAGCCAGTAAACTCTAGGCAGCATATTGGGACATGCGGAGGTAAGGGGTTGTTCTGTTATTCATTTAATACGTTATATTTATTTTGTTATGTGTTATTTTAAAAGTTAATATCTATACCTGAAACTAATAATGTTACATTATGCGTTAACTATACCTCAATAAACAAAAGAAGGAAAGTTAACATCAAAACTGTCAAGGTCATCGAAAACAAGAAAAGTCTAAGAAAGTGTTACAGCGAAGAGGAGACTACGAAAAACTATATGCAATGTATTCAGGATGGGATCCTGGAAAAGAAAAAAAAAATAGGTAAAGCCTAAGGAAATCTGAATAAACTGAGGAGTTTAGTTAACAACATATCAGTATTGATTTTTTTCATTATGGCAAGTTTACCATAATATGTTAATAACAGGGGAAACTGGGTTTGTGGCGTATGGAAACTTACTGTACTACCTTTCTATGTTTTCTGTAAACCTGAAACCATTCTTTTTTTTTTTTTTTGTTTTTTTTTTTTTTTTTTTTTTTTTTTTTTAAAGATTTTATTTATTTATTTGCCAGAGAGAGAGAGGGAGAGCGAGCACAGGCAGACAGAATGGCAGGCAGAAGCAGAGGGAGAAGCAGGCTCCCTGCCGAGCAAGGAGCCCGATGTGGGACTCGATCCCAGGACGCTGGGATCATGACCTGAGCCAAAGGCAGCTGCCCAACCAACTGAGCCACCCAGGCGTCCCACCTGAAACCATTCTTAAAAAAATAAAAATTTATTGAAACCCCTGAAAAAATGAAAGTTAATATCATTAGCCCATCTAAAATTGGTTGTTACAGGGCGCCTGGGTGGCTCAGTGGGTTAAAGCCTCTGCCTTCAGCTCAGGTCATGATCCCAGGGTCCTGGGATTGAGGCCCCCATCGGGCTCTCCGCTCTGCGGGGAGTCTGCTTTCTCCTCTCTCTCTCTGCCTACTTGTGATCTCTGCCTCTCAAATAAATAAAATCTTTAAAAAAAAAATTGGTTGTTACAAAAATTGGGATTTCTGCAAAGAATAAAAAAAAAACACCATTCTCCTACGTCTAGGATATACAATGAAAAAGTACTAATTTTTAAGTGGACCAAGCACTGAATACAAGGAAGGACCTCTGGGTTGCCTCTCCAAATCTATTAGTGACTCTCATTATGTGATTATTTTCACTTTACTTGTTTGGCCCTTTAAAAACACTGTACTAAAATCATGAAAATTGGCCTAAGGAAGGGAGAAGAAAATGTAGTTGAGGGAAAAGACTACCTTTGCAGTAAGAGAAAATTCATTTTCAACTAGAATAGGAAAAAAGGGAATCTTATATGTTAAAAAGGTTTTGGAAAACTAAATATTTAATTTCTGAAGAAAAAAGTATATAAATAAATGCAAGTTACTGTCTTAGTTCATATTTTGGGAAAAAACTAAGGACCTAGTGGGTATAAGATTTAAAAGCAAAAGGGCAGGGGTGCCTGGGTGGCTCAGTTGGTTAAGCCTCTGCTTTCAGCTCAGGTTATGATCCCAGCGGTCCTGGAATCGAGCCCCCACATTGGGCTCCCTGCTCAGCAGGGAGCCTGATTCTCCCTCTCTTCCCTGCTTATGCTCTATCTCACTACTTCTCTCTCTCTCTTAAATAAATAAAATCTTTTAATTAAAAAAAAAAAAAAAAGCAAAAGGGCTCACTGTAGATGCAGACTTTTTTTTAAAGTAGGCTCTACCCCCAGCATGGAGCCCAGTCATAGGGCCTGAACTCACCACCCAGAAATCAAGACCTGAGATGAGATCAAGAGTCCATTGCTTAAGAGACTAAGCCACCCAAGTGCCTCCAGAAGAAATACAGTTTAAAAAATAACTTTAGGAGTGGGGCACCTAGATGGTGCAGTCAGTTAAGTGTGGGAGCCTTGGTTTTGATTGGGGTCTGATCTCAGGGTCCGAGATGATGGGAGTCCTGCATAGAGCTCCAGGTTCAGCCAGGAGTCTGCTTGGGATTCTCTCTTCCTCTTCCTTGCCTGTGCCCCCTCACTCCTCATTCTCTCTAAAATACATAAATAAATCTTTTTTTTTTAAAAAAGATTTTATTCATTTATTTGAGAGAGAGACAGTGAGAGAGAGCATGAGTGAGGAGAAGGTCAGAGGGAGAAGCAGACTCCCCATGGAGCTGGGAGCCTGATGCGGGACTCGATCCTGGGACTCTGGGATCATGACCCGAGCCGAAGGCAGTTGTCCAACCAACTGAGCCACGCAGGCATCCCAAAAATACATAAATAAATCTTAAAAAAATAACTTTAGGGGTGTCTGGTTGGCTCAGTTGGTGAAGTATGGGACTCCTGGTCTTGGGTTGTGAGTTTGAGACCCAGAGTGAGCATAAAGATTACCTAAAAAATAAAACCTTAAGGGGCGCCTGGGTGGCTCAGTCAGTTAAGCCGCTGACTCCTGATTTCGGCTCAGGTCACCATCTCAGGGTCCTAGATCAAACCCCACATTTGGCTCCGGCTCAGCAGGGAGTCTGCTTCAGCATTCTTGCTCCCTCTGCACACCCCCCTGACCCTGCTCTCTCTCCTTAAAATAAATATATTTTTTTAAGATTTTATATATTTATTTGTCAGAGAGAGAAGGGAACAGCAGGCAGAGAGAGAAGCAGGATCACTGTGGAGCAAGGAGCCTGATGTGGGTCTTGATCCCAGGACCCTGGGATTATGACCTGAGCGGAAGGCAGACACTTAACTGACTGAGCCACCAAGGTAGCCCAAGAATAAATGAAATAAAATCTTAAAAAAAATTTAGAACTCCAAGCATATGAAAACACAATTCAGTGAATGAATAAAATACAGTATAGTCAATTAAAGGGTGGGAAAAAGATGACCAAATCTTCCAGTCTTTCAAATTAATCTTCATTTTAACCTGAGATATACAGCTAAAAAATATTGTTATCCTTTAAAACATTAAAGACTTCAAATACTGTGCCTTTAAATGAGAGAGCAGTATAAAATCAAGACTTTATGTTTTAAATGACAAAACAAAGTCTTAGGTTTGGCACACAGAATTGGGAAGGTATTCAATATTAACTAATGAATAGGTAGGAAAAAAGTCTTGACAATGGCTTGTTGGTCCTGAAGTTAGAAAGGTGCTAATTTTGAAGTAGTAAGGGAACAGAGGGGAATAAAACAAGACCAATCTCATTATTTAACAGTCAAGCCAACATTGTCTCAGAGTCCACTCATGTGTTAATCTTTCAAACCAACCTGTGAGAAAATGTGTTTGACTCCACTGACAATTTCTAGAAAATTACAGATGCTTTTTAAAGGGCAAGTCCTCTACTCTTAAATATGTAATTGAAAATACAGCAGAGTGGTGGTATTAAACTTTAGACAGTATTTTGTCTAAACAGACATTCTAAAATCTAGGCTGCTTAAAAAATATACTGTGAGGAAAATTCACTTGCAAGTATCAAATGAAATCGTTCTCTATTAGGTTTCAGTCAATTAACAAGAAAAGAAGGACCTAATTAAAACAAGGACCTAATGACTATATCTTCATGAAATATTTTTAAATGTACTTCTTGAAAAAACTAAAAATTCTTAATGATAATCTTCAAACATACCTTGAAGAAATAGTATAACTGAACCCTCCAATACTCATCCTCAGTAATGATTAATATTTAGCTTTTAAAAATAAACATTTTAGGGGTGCCTGGGTGGCTCAGTGGGTTAAAGCCTCTGCCTTCCGCTCAGGTCGTGATCCCAGGGTCTTGGGACTGAGCCCTGCATCGGGCTCTCTGCTCAGCAGGGAGCCTGCTTCCCCCCCCTCTCTCTGCCTGCCTCTCTGCCTACTTGTGATCTGTCAAATAAATAAATAAAATCTTAAAAAAAATTTTTTTAAAAAGTATACATAACATAAACTTTACCATTATAACCATTTGTAAGTGTACAGTTGAGTAGTGTTAAGTACATTCACAATGTGGTGCAACCACAGCCTCCAGAAATTAGAATAAATCTTTAACACTAGTGTTCATATGGTAACCTGTTGAGGAATAAAGATTTTATAAACTAGTTTAAGAGGTTTAAATGATTTATTACTGTCTGGTCAATAGCAAAAAGTTAAAGGTCGTTTATTCTTTTACAACAGAATCTTTCTTATTACACAATTTTAAAATCTTTTTCTTTCGTTGAAGAAATGTACAAAGGCTCCACATGGAACCAGGATGTGTGTAATTGCGCACTCAGGATTACTCTGAAATCTATCAGTAATCAAACTGACTGATATGATGTTCCTTTCAAATTAGCAGTCTCTTCAATCAAGTCCCTCACTGAAGGAATTTCAAATCACAAGTATAAATCTCTACAGTAGTATTCTTATATAGAGTCATGTAACCAAAACCCATTTTCAAAAAAAACACCCTTTTATTTCTAGGCCTCTACTTCAAGTGAAAATTAAACAATTCAGTTCATTGGATTGCTTTTTGGCAGTCTACTTATAGGTTTCACAATACCACTTTTCAGAGAGATATCTCAGGGGTTCATCGACTGGCAGACCTAGTTAACAGGCCAACTGAACTACAGGGCACTCACTGGTTTCCTTTTTTCCCCCTGATTTACTTTTGATATGTCGCTAGACCACAAACACACTTAAATCTTATTACCGAAAAGTTTCTGAATCTACATTCTGACTGTTCAACCAGTAGCAAAGATATCAGACTAGGGTCAATTTCAGACCTTATTCAGGACTGTACTATTCTCTTGTAACTAAGAATAAAAAGAACTGGTTGCCACCGAACTGGGAAACAATAGTAAAGGCACAGGCAGACAAAAATTCCACGGCCAGAGATGCCCCCCCCACCCCCTTTTAAAAAGAACTCTCTTTAATTTAGAAAGGCTGGCATTCCATACCACTTTCAAGGCCCTTTTCCAGTAATGGGAAAGAACAGGCATAGCTCTGAGAAAGACTTTGGTCCAGAGAATTGGCAGAAATCTTACAGACACTTTAAGAGGTATTTATAACAGTTAAAGTAATACGGTTCTGGGAGGTTGCATTTCGCCATGGAATTTTGCATGCATGAGGCCTGGAACACAGAATACTGTTTAAATACAAGATACACAGAAATGCAGAGGTCCAAATTAAATCCACTACCAACGGTCACATGCTGAGCCCAGCCTTGCCTGATTTCTGCAATGGAACCACATTTCCTAATCCCTGAGTATTTGAAGGCTATATAAAGCTCCTTTAGGAGCACTTGTTTCCCACAACTCTGAGCTGCCGGGAAGTTAAGACAAGGGCATCTGGAGGCCTTAACGCCAAAACTGGAAGGCTTTAGACTAACACCCTGATTAGAGATTAACTACTCTGAAAACCTGGAGCATATTTTAAATGCTTCCCGACTTCCTCATTTCTCTGTGTGCAGACATCACCTCAGCGCTGTATAACTTAGCCATACTGTAAGCTCTATTTTAGATGCAGTGTACAGTACATATATAGAATGGCCCACAGCGGGGCTGGGGCTGTGCATGGACCCGTTTGCTGAAGTCAGGTGGATTCAATGTTGCCCTGGTCTGGTAACTGAAAACCCTCTAGCCTACCCCTCCCCTCAGGTGATTTTCTGTTGAGGTAGCGAGAGCAAGGAAGGAGTGGGGTGGGTGAGTGGCTCCCGAAGCTGCCGGGCGGGCTCTCCCTGCTTCCCACCCATCCCACGAGGGACGTCCTCACCTCCAGCTTGTCTGTCAGCTCCTTGTGCATCTGCTCGTACTGCCGGCTCATGTCCTGGTTCCTCTCGAGCAACGCCTTGCCCAGCCGGGCCGCCAACACCAGATCCTTCTCCTTTTGCCGGATTACCGACAGCAGCTCGGGATCCTGGGCGGGTGGCGGCTGCAGCCCGGACCCCTCGGCCGGAGGCCCGACCTCGGCCTGAGAATGCTCCCCGGGGTCGGACGGCCTTTCCCCGGCCGCCAGCAGCGCCAGCTCCTCCTCTAACGCCAGTTCCAGCTCCCCGGGGCCCCCCGGGAAGGAAATGAGGGCGGCGGCGGCGGCGGCTGGACTCCCGACTGCGTCCGCGGCCGCGGCGGGCAGCTCCATGCAGCAGGCGCTGTCCGGCTCGGCGGGTGCTGAAGCGCGGCCGGCCAAGCCCAGGCAGAAGGCGGACATGGCCCGCGCGCGCGGAGCCCGCAGCGGTGCGGCCCGGCCGGCGCGCGCCAGGCTGCAGGGGGG
>NW_022631052.1:943716-1065718 GCF_010015895.1 Lontra canadensis
CAGAGCGCGCTGGGGAGGAGGTGGGGGTGGCAGAGGGAAAGGCTGAGGAAGGGAAGACCGAGGGGCGGCGAAGCGCGAGGGGAGGTAGCGAGGAACGCCGCTGCTGCCGCCGCCGCCGCCGCCGCCGCCACCGAGTTTTCAGCCGCCCTGTTGCTGCTGCTGCTGCTGCTGCCGCTGCCGCCGCCGGCCGGGCAGCGCCTCACGGGGCGGGCTGCGCTCCGCTGTCGCTGCGACGCTCGCTGCTGCTGCCGGCGGCCGCTCTCTGCAGCCGCGCTCCATGTCCCTCGGCTCGGCGGCAGCCCCAGCAGCAGCGGCGGCGGCGGCGGCTGCTGCAGGCGCCGAGGCGGCGGCTCCACATCGCGCGCCGCGCAGCCGGGCGAGCTCCTTCCTGCCTCCCTCAGCTCCTCCCGCTCACCGGGCCGGCCGCACCCCGCCCCGGGCTTCCGGCCGCGCCCCCTCTCCCCGCCCCTTGCCGGCGCCTGACGCGCGCCGGCACCTGTTCGCTGCGCCCGCGCGGGATTCGCCGACTCGCGGGTCTCCTCAGCGGCGCCCAGGTGGCGCCGGCGGCCTTAACCCCTGCGCTGCCTCAAGCCCGGGAATGGCTGCGCGCGCCGCCTGGGGAGGCGGCTGGCGCATCCCTAACGGTCCGGGAGGCTCCCCGGCGCGGCCACGCCCCCCGGCCTCTAGCTCACGTCGGGTGTGGGCCCGCCCCCAGCACGCTCACCTCGGGGTGTGGCCTCGCTCTCACCTCGGAGCACGGCCCCGCCCCCAGCCTCGTTCTCACCTCGGTGCGCGGTCCCGCCTCCGGGCTCGCGCCCACTCGTGGCTTGGGGCGTTTCTCCGAGTTCGGTGGAGGTCAGTTTTCTCGCGCCTTACGTGGTCTCCTAGAGGACTGGGGACCTTCTTCCAAGGCCGAGCCCCAGCAGAGACGAGTGATCATGGAATTTTGGTCTGGGCCCCCCACCCTCAGAGCTAAACAGTCAGGAGAGGGAGCCCTAGAGAGCAGGAGGGGGAGGGATGACTTCAGAAACCAAGCATTTTAATGATGATGACTCAGGGATATGAGGGACAGATGCCTTCAAGATCAAAAGCCCCGAAAGAAAGGGTTATGTTGAGAAAATAACGGAAAAAACTGCTCACCGATGGGAATATGAAACAGAATTGCCTTGATAATGACTTCTGTATGTTAGGTCTTAATATGTGCCGTGTCTTGTGCTGAGTGCTTTGTACTCATTATCTTAGATAATCCTAACAAAAAAACCTATCAAGTAAGTGCTGTCGCTCTTTCCATTTTACAGGGAGGAAATTGAGGCATCGAGAGGTGGAGTTATCTGCCCACTAGCTCACACCCAGGCAGGCTGACTCCAGGATTTTCATAAGTCCTTATTCTTTACTTTCCTTGTGCGTGAGAAGTCTCGAGGAAGAGAAACGGTAATTTGTGACCAAGATGTCCTGGGTGGATATAGAAGGTGGTATCAGGAAGCTTCCGGCAATGATCTAAACAAGAATTGAAAAGCCTACTGGGAGACTCCAGGCAGTTCTTGCTCTGACCTCACTGGTGATGCTCTGTCTCCTATTTTCAGAAACAATCCCATCTGAAGCTAGAATTGGTTCCTCTTCTTTTCTTTTCCTCTTGAATAACAACCCATTCTTGAGTTAGATCATAACTTGATTCTTTTCATCACAGCGAGGTGGAAATTTCCGGACACCAAGAGACTGAAATGGGTCAAATGGCTTCTCCTGGCTTTTATTCTTTATTAAATTCAGAGCCTGTCAATATTCCGGTGTAGACATGAGACTGAACCTCAGGTCTGGTTTTGTTTGTTTGTTGAGTGGAGAGGAGACAGACAACTGAGGATTCCCTCATAAATCGTAAAGCTAAATTTAGGAAGTCGACCCAGGTACTGTTCCCACAGCAGTGGATTGTTCTAACACTTTTTATTATGCCTCTTGAGTAGAAATTGTGGACCCAGGGTGAGATCCGACTGCAACTCCCTTTGGTCTTTTTTGGTCACAAAAGGACAAATTTCTTCCTAATCTATTTTATAGAGAAACATATATCAAGAGCAAACGGATTCCTAATCAAAAAGAGTTTCAGAGGAGGAAAAAATCTTTCCAATGCCTTTAAAGAAGCACATAAGTTTCATATCTACACAAATAGTAATAGTATATAGGCATATGGAGGTACAAAAAAGGGGGGGGTCAGCGCTTTGTCTCTCCTTGATGCAGACTTGACAGCCTATCTTTCCTGAAAGGTATTTGACTTGCCTTTCTTGAGCTCAATGGCTCTCCTCTATTAGACTTACCTGTTACTGTGAGAAAGAACTACAATCAACTCCAGCTCCTGACGATCTTTCTAAACAATGTTCCCCCACCTAAACAGACTAAGAAGTGATAATTTTCTATTATAGATTTGCCCTAAGCCCTATGTTTCTTAGGGCAAAGGAGACCAGCTCAAATTTAGAGAACTATTCAGAATCGTGGTTGTTACAGTTTTTGATCTCACAACCTCCTTATACTCTTAAAAATTACTGAGGATCTCAAAAACCTTTTTGTAGGTTTAGATAATTATATTTACTTACATAGTAAAAATTAAAACTGAGAACATTTAAAACATTAATTCATGGGGCACCTGGGTGGCTCAGTAGGTTAAGCATCTGGCTCTTGATCTCCACTCAGGTCTCGGTTGTGAGTTCAAGCCCCATATTGGGCTCCACTCTGGGCATGGGGCCTACTTTAAATAAATAAATAAAGATACTTAGAATACATCTGTTACATGTTACATACAAATATATTCCCAAATAAAAAAATGAGTGAGAAGAATGCCAGTATTTTTCATTTTTACAAATGTCTTTAATGTTTGGTTTAGTAATAGAAAATTGGATTTTTATATCTGCTTCTCCTTTTGATATAGTGATATTTTGTTTAGATTGAAATATACAAAGTTGGGGCACCTGGGAGGCTCAGTCGTTTAAGCATCTGCCTTCAGCTCAGGTCATGATCCCAGGGTACTGAGGAAAATCTTTAAAAAAAAAAAAAAAGGAATATTAGGAAATCTGGTCTCACAAAGATGTAGTTGGGAAAAGAAGGAATATTTTAATAGCCTTTACAGATCATTGTGAATATTTCTCTTTGATATTACATTAAAACTTGGCAAGTAGTAGCTTCTTAAAGGTTAGTTGCCATATGGAATCTAAAACATTATCAAGCAAATGCATTAATCTATATTTCATTTTGAATGTATCTTTTAGCCACATATGACTGATTCTGTAACAGCACAGGTTGGTCATTTGGAAAATATCAGTTCACTAAGCTCTATAAATCTTTCAAATATTGTGACATGTCATTATAGTATATTTTAAAAATCACAGTTACTAATATCATCACTGATCTCATCAGAAAAGTCTTCAAGTATTGGCAAGCTATCATGCTCAGTGAGGTGGCTTTGATTTTTTTGGAATTCTAATTTCCACTGAAAATCTCCGATCTTATCATTGGTAAAATACTGTCAATTATTTTCCTTGAAGTAACAGGCTTGCTTCATTAATTTTTGAGAAACTCTCTGCCAGATACCCAAATCTGAATGCCATAGTTTGCCATTCATTCATTTATTCATTCAAGAAAGGCATTTCATGACCAATATGACTAGTTCAGCTCACAGCTCAAATCGTGCTTCATCTCAAGGTGACCACTATACTTGGGCATACAGTAGAGTGCTTCATGGGTACTGCCCATTTTATCACATGGACTGTTCTAAAAATATGTATGTACTTGCTTTGGTAGCACATATAATAAAAAGAGTTATACTCAAGGGGTCAGTATTTAATAAAAGTAAGACTAGCTCCCCCGCCCCCAAGCCGCCCCGAGCACATGCTAGTGAAAAGAAACAGTGAATGCTGGTACTACTGTCTTGATTCATGCTAATGTATCAGTAGTGTTATCCACCAGTGTTTACACACCGTCAGGGCCAATGTTAATGCAGTGAAAATGAAAATAGTTACTGATTAGATGATTAGTATTATTAAGAAATTAGTTTTGCTATTAATGAATAAAGTGAGAGTTACTAACATTTCAGTTATTATGAAAAGAGTGTTTATTGGGGCGCCTGGGTGGCTCAGTGGGTTGAGCCTCTGCCTTCGTCTCGGATCGTGATCCCAGGGTCCTGGGATCCTGGGATGGAGTCTCCCATTGGGCTCTCTGCTCGCCGGGGAGCCTGCTTCCCACCCCAACCCCTCTGCCTGCCTCTCTGCCTACTTGTGATCTCTCTCTATCAAATAAGTAAATCAAATCTTTTAAAAAAATGTTTATTTTATAGATTCCCTGAAAGGGTCTTTGGGACTTCCTGGAGTTAGGGAATCACACGCTGTGTTGGTTTAGAGCCATTCGAAACCCTCAGGTCAGTCTTGACCTAGAAGAATGAACAAGTACCTTGCCTACATGGAAATTAGAGCCAGAACTCAAAACCCATCAAAGCAAAGTTATGAAAACCCTCAAGCTTCTCAGAAGCTTATTGTTTAGTTTATTCTGCGTCATACTAGATATGATAATATCCAAAATATATTTAGCATTGCATTCCTGACATCCTTTCTACGACATCTGATTTAATTCTCATAACTCCATGCTAGTATGGAACACCAATATATACTACTACAGGATACTGTGATGCTAGTGGTTTAGGCCTGTGCTGACCTTAAAGTGCATAATAACTATGCCTCACTTCACTTTTTTTTTTAAATACTTTATTAATTTTTTTGACAGAGAGACAGCGAGAGCGGGAACACAAGCAGGCAGAGTGGGAGAGAAGAAGCAGGCTCCCTGCTGAGTAGGAGCCCGGTTCGGGGCTCGATCCCAGGACCCTGGGACCATAACTTGAGCCAGAGGCAGATGGTTAACCAACTGAGCCACCCAGGTGGCCTCACTTTACATTTTTGTCATTTATATACTTCTTTAAATATATCTGCATTAATATTACTTTTGGTATCTCCATATTCTGGTTGAACTTGGGTACAACCCATCTTAACATACCATGGATGGATTTCTGCCTAATACATCACTAAAGTCAAACCATGAAACTGTCTTTCTTTAGAGATCCTGATATGTCCTATAAATATGACAACACTCATTGAATTTCCCCAAGTTGTTTATTTTTATTAACATCTTGATCTGCAAAAAAAACTGGAAAGTGTAAAAGACAAAACATTTCCCGGAAAATTTGTTTTTGAAAAGTCAAGTGTTGAAGAAGCACAAGGCACTGGCAAAAACATGTGATAAAGCAGTTCTGTGCTTGGTATTTTCATTCAGCAATTACAAGAGTGTGTGCGCTTTTTAAGTTGTATATTTTATTTATGAACTAGTCGTGGGAACATAAAAGTCTCAAAAATTCCTCAAATGTTACCCAAAAGCTTTTTATATTTTTTGGAGATGAATTGGTTCAACATTTTGCAAAATGTGGTATGTACGCCCCTAGTGATTCTCAACTTGATTTTTAGGGGTAAAACATTAATTTCCATGGCTGGCGTTCACCAGCATCAGCCTTTCCTGGTGTGGGAGTGTGTTTTCTCCTGTCCCCACTGCGGTGTCCCACCTTGCCCAGGTGGGACCCCTTCCGAGCCCCCAGCAACCCCCTTCACCAATAGGAACTCACCTAGACAGCTCCCCACATCTTTCCTCTTACCCCTCCAAGGGTCCTCTCCTGGACCTGGATCTCCATCCCACACTTCCTTTCACCTTTTCCCCAGACTAACATTCTGCCTGAATTTCCACTTCCAGCCTCCCCATTTCGCCATCCTGCCAAGCAGCTGGTTTCTCTGGGCGCCTGGTACTCTACCCATCTGGAGTCTCATCCTGCCCCTGCTCTGACGTTCTCAGCTTCTGCCCCCTCCCACCACTATTCCTGCTCACTTTCTCAGGTGAGAGTTCCCCTCTCCCAAGGATTTGTTTTAACACCTCAGGTCCCCTGCCTTTTTACCTCTGCCCATTATTTCCTCGCTACTGTTGTTTTAAGCCCCAGACTCATCCGCTCCCTTCTCATCAAGCATCTCCAGTCTTTCCCCTTACCGATTAAGAGCATGGACTTCTGAACCACACTTCCTGGACTGGAATCCCAGTTCTGCCATTCATGAGTTGGGTGATTGATCTGGGACCTATATGCCTCAGTGTCCTCATTTACAAAATGAGGATAATTGTTCTTACCTAATAAGGTTGTTATAAAGACAAAAAGATTTTTTTTTAAAGATTTTATTTGTCAGAGAAAGAGACAGCAGAAGGAGGCAGAGGGAGAAGCAGGCTCCCTGCTGAGTAGGGGGCCTGACACAAACCTGGATCCCAGGACCCTGAGATCACGACCTGAGCTAAAGGCAGATGTCACCCAGATGCCCAAAATATTTTTTTTAAAGATTTTATTTATTTATTTGACAGAGATCACAAGTAGGCAGAGAGGCAGGCAGAGAGAGAGGAGGAAGCAGGCTCCCTGCGCAGAGAACCCGATGCGGGGCTCCATCCCAGGACCCTGAGATCATGACCTGAGCAGAAGGCAGAGGCTTTAACCCACTGAGACACCCAGGTGCCCCATGAACAAAATATTAAAAAAAAAAATAAAATAAATGCATTAAGCTAAAAAAAAAAGAGCCAATTCAAATTTTAAAAATTATAATATAGATAACAGTGGGAATGGCAAGATCATAGTGGCATAGAATTAGGGTATAGTAGACTTATTGAAAGTGATAATCTGGGGTTCCTGGCTGAGATCTGCCACTGACCAGCTAAGCTAAGTACATTTGAGCAAGGCATTTGACATGCTTGGGCTTTGGTTTCCTCATCTGTATGGTACAAGGGTGGGTTGGATCACCACCTCTTCATCCTCTAAACCAGTGGTTCTCAGCTGGGGGTGATTTTGCCCCCTGGGAACATTAGACACTATCTGGAGATATTTTTGGTGGTCACAGCTAGGAATGGGGGTCGCTCCTTGGCATCTAGTGGGTAGAGTCCAGATATGCTGCTAAATATTCTACAATGTACGGGATAGCCCCACAACAAGAATTATTTGTCCCTAAATGTCAATGGTGCGGAGACTGAGAAACTGTTCTAAAACAAGCTTCTTGGGGCGGGGGTGGTGCCTGGGTGGCTTAGATGGGTAAGCGGCCGACTCTTGATCTTGCTCAGGTCTTGACCTCGGGGTCATGAGTTCAAGCCCTGCATTGGGCTCCACATTGGGCATGGAGCCTACTTAAAAAAATAAATTAACTAATTAAATAAAACAAACTTCTGAATTTGACCAGGTTATTTGTCTGGAAGAGACATAAATGGGCTATGCACAAGAAGGGCTATGATCAGTGAGCCCAAGGGTGTTTTGGGCTTATTTAAGAATTCCCAGCGGGAAATCAGCCCATCATGGAGCCATACCACTTAAGCAAATAAATACATTAAGTAACAACAAAACCTCTTCTGCTTTGGGCTGACTTGCTCCCTATTCTCCCCGCCCTCTTCTAATGATGTGGCTGGCTGTCCTCATTGTCCAAACTCATCAGAAAATGACTGTTTTATGTTGGAGAGTTAGCTATTTTTGGTCCTTCCAAAGCCCACACCAAGAAGGTTTTGTGATTTAATTTTCCTGATGTTCACGTTTCCCTGCTTCTTTTCAGCAATCTTGGCCCTAAACATACTGCTGATGTGTTTTTGCTGCATATATATCATTCATCTGAAGCTATTTTTAGGCCTTTCCTACTTTTATTTCATTTCCAGAATTTGGCAAACATTTGTTATGTCTTGTTTCTTCTGCATCACGTTCTGGTTTAATCTGTTTGGCAGGCAAGTTATTTATATCTGTTGATACTGCTCATACTAACAATGTCTTGAGTGAATTTCTCCCATTTTCCCCCTTTATTTTTCTTTGTCCATTTAGAGGAAACTGACTATAGAAATAATATATCATCCAGGTGCCAGGCCAACTGAAGACTTCTGGTAGGTAGATAAGATAACTTTAATCTATTTTTCATATTTTGTGTTATCATTGCTGCTACTGTCCTTCTTGCTTTTAGTAAAAAGCCATTGTGGACCCTTTGAGTTCTTCTTGTTATCAGAGAAATGGTCATTTTCTGAAGAGCCAAGGTTTCACTGCATGTCCTACAGAATGTAGCTATGTTTGTGTCTGGAGTGTATATGCAGGTGTGAAATATATAGGCATGTTACGTGTTCTTGGAAGATAGCTGGAAAAACACACCGGTTAGTATAATTTATAATTGACAGGGACTGGAAGAAATAATGTTTATTGATGATTAAATATTTCTATGGGTGGATTAATTTTTTTTTTAATTCACAAATTATAAGGGTGCCTGGGTGGTGCATTTGGTTAAGCACCCGACTCAGTTTTGACTTAGGTCATCATCTTGGGGTTGTGAAATCAAGTCCTGTGTTGAGCTCTGTGATCGGCATGGAGTTTGCAAGAAATTCTCTCTCCCTCTCCCTCTGCCCCTCCTACCCATGCGTGCTCTCTCTCTCTCTCTCAAATAAAGTAAATCTAAAAAGTAATAATAATAAAATTGCCCCCAAAAATAATAAAATTACCAAATTATAGGAAAACTCAATGGATTGTATAATTATCAAGGCAGTTGGCCAGTTAATTATTTACTGAATAACCATCAGAAGTTGTTATGGATTTGGAATTAAAATAAGAGACTTTAGGATTTATGAAAACATAATCCCTATCCTCAGAGAGGATTCCATCATTGCCTGTGTAGGAGAGTGTGGTCAGGCTGGGATCCAAACATTCCGGTTTGTCTGCAGCTTACACCAGAGGAAATACATTGTATATAGTGGTTAAGAACATGACCTCTAGGGGAGGACCCAGTTTCAAATTGAGTCTCCCCCAGTTGCTAGCTGAATAACCCTGTGCAATTTAGTTAACCTCTGTGCCACCAGCCATTGTGTAAATATGTAACTTTGTCCCCTAAAACCTAGCTCAGTGCCCAGCATTTAATAGGTAGTGGATAAATTTTTATAATGAATGAATAATGCATGTAAAGCACTAAGACATTACCTGTATATAGTCAGTGCTCATTCAATAAGATGTTAAAAAAGAATCTTGATCTCAGAATGCCAGACTTATTCCATATGAACACAGTCTGTATAGTTTGTATTAAGCTCTTTGTTTACTTAGAACATTCATTGTTCTGCAGTGTTTGGTTATTATACATGGACAACAGAGGCATATATGCTGTGATACTTGACTCAAAAGTTTATAGTTTAATAAAGGATAGAAAACATGAACAGAATTAACTGTAAGGGCACCTGGGTGGCTCAGGTGGAGAAGCGTCTGACTCCTGATGAGGGCTCACGTTGTGACCTCAGGGTCCTGAGGTTAAACCCTGCAGTGGGCTCTATGTTCAGCAGGGAGTCTGCTTGAGATTCTCTCTCTCTCTCTCCCTCTTCCTTTGCCCTCCCCCTGCTCTCTCTTTCTGTCTCTCTCCTTCTTCCTTTGCCCTCCCCCTGCTCTGTCTCTCTCTCTCTCAAACAAATAAATCTTAAAAAAAAAAAGAAAAAAGAAATAACTATAATTATGCAGTTGATGCGTCAACAACATGAGTTGATTTGCGTGGGTCCGCCTACATGTGGACTGTTTTGGAGAACTACAGTACAGTACTATAAATGTATTTTCTTATGATTTATTTAATAACACTTTTCTTCTCTAGCTTACTTTATTGTAAGAATACAGTCTAGGGGCATCTGGGTGGCTTAATCGGTGAAGTGTCGGGCTCCTGGTTTTAGCTCAGGTCATGATCTCTCTCAAGGTTGTGGGATCAAGCCCTATAATGGGCTCTGTGTTCAACATGGAGTCTACTTGGGATTCTCTCCCTCTCTCTCTTTACCTCTTCCCCCACTTGCATGTGCACTCTCAAAATAAATACAATCTTTAAAAAAAAATACAGTTTATAATACATATAACATACAAAATATGTATTAATTGACTATGCTATTGGTAAGGCTTCTGCTCAGTGGGAAGCTATTAGTTAAGTTTGGGAGAGTCAAAAGCTATACATAGATTTTTTTACTGCCCTGGGGATTGGCACTCCTAACCCCTGTGTTGTTCAAAGGTCAACTATAAGTAGTGTTGAGTTATAGTAAACAGTATATGGAACACCTTATAAGTTATACTATATATTTTCTGGAATTCAGAGAAGAAAGAGATGGCTAGATAACATTGGCATAAAACTAAAAGTCGGTGGGCCTTTTGTTACCACTATGAGCTGGCAATTCTTTTTTTTTTTTTTTTAAGATTTTATTTATTTGACAGAGACACAGAGAGAGAGCGAACACAAGCAGGGGGAGTGGGAGAGGGGAAGCAGGCTTCCTGCCAAGCAGGGAGCCTGATGTGGGCCTCGATCCCAGGACCCTGGGATCATGACCTGAACTGAAGGCAGACGCTTAATGACTGAGTCACCCAGGCGCCCTGAGCTGGCAATTCTAAACAGTGTTAAATGGCAGCAAGCTCTCACCTCCCCTTGGCATGCTTTTGACAATATTTGACAAAACTGATCAAGGTATGGTTCATGAGATTGACTCTTAAAAGGGCATAGAAGATTCCAGGGACAAATATGGAAGGCACAGCAAGTAGAGGGGATAGCTTCTCCCATGACAATGGCGGACAGAACATCAAAGGAGGGGAAGAATAAGTTGTAAAAAGGGTAGGTTGGCACTGGCTTGAGGAAGAAGGAAAGATGCCATTTATTGAGTGCCAACTCTGGGTGGCCAAAGGATTGGCTTACATTATCTTGCTTGAACCTTACAACAACCCTTACAGATGGTTATTTTTACCCATATACTACAGATGAGGAAGCTGAGGTTTTGAGAGGGTGAGTCTTTTACCTCAAATCTTGCAACCGGTCAAGGGTGGCATTGAGAGTTGCTTCAAAAACTTGTGGTCTTGGGCACCTGGGTGGCTCAGTGGGTTAAAGCCTCTGCCTTCGGCTCAGGTCATGATCTCAGAGTCCTGGGATTGAGCCCCACATTGGGCTCTCTGCTCAGCAGGGAGCCTGCTTCCTCCTCTCTCTCTGCCTGCCTCTCTGCCTACTTGTAATCTCTGTCTGTCAAATAAATACATAAAATCTTTAAAAAAATTAAAAAAAAACTTTGTGGTCTTTCCATCTATCTAGCGTTGAATATTAAATCAAGGACAACAGGGGGCCATTAGAGATTTTAAAATTGGAAAGTGGTCTGAATAAAGCTGTAGTTCAGGATGAACTCAAGCTGGAGGTTGGGAATCCTGAAGACCAGCTGGGCTGCCACTGCAACAGTCTAGGTGGAAGATAACAGTGGAAATGAAAAAAAGATGTCAGAGAGGTTGTCAAGAAAGAATTGCTAGGATTTGGAGACTGATTGGCTCTCTAGAAGTGCAAGTGAGGAAGAAGGAGGATACAGAGATGCCTCTGAGGATACTAACCTGGGCAACAGAATGATGGTGTTATTGCCAGAAACAAGGAAAGCCAGAAAAAGAGAGAGAATTACAGAATTAGTTCCTTTGATTTGGCGATGGCCAAGGACATCTGGCCTAGACAGAGAAATAAGACAAGTATGTAATCAGTATAAATATAGCAATTATAAGAGTGAGTTGTTGATGAGATATTGGGTCTGGAATTGTATCAGTGGGCTTGCAAATGAAGAATTTTCATCTGGAAGGAAGCTTCTTAAAGGAAGTTACACTGGTGGAGAAGGGCTAGAATATTTGACAGGAGGAGAAAAGTTTTCCTCTGTGATTGGAAAACCACTGGTGGAGACCTACTTGTGGGAAATAGAGAGGTAACCATGGCTCCTTGCCTTGGGAATGCAAGCTCCTCTCCTTAACCAGGCCTGTTTGGCCATGGGCAGAGTGACCACTTTCTCCATCTTCCCAGAGTCCCATCTGCAATAAAGCACATGGGGCTTCTCTTCCTGACAGCCCATTCCACCCACCCATACCCAATCTAATAAAGGAAAGGATTAGGAAGAAAAGCAGTCCTTCCTGATGGGTTTAGAAAATAATTGCCTAAAAGAAAGCTCTATGTGTGTTCTATTATACATTTGCATTTTTAAAAAATCAAGAGTTTAAAAAAATAGAAAGAATAAAAAAAAATCAAGAGTCCACAAAGACTTATATTCAAGAAGACATATGATATTACCCAATTAGAAGAAAAGATGGCAAGGACTTTGAAAACTTAATTTACTTGAAGAAAAATACCCAAGCAACATGTCAAAGGTATAAATTTGCATTTCCCTGGGGTCTCAACTGAGTGATTCAGCTTTTTTTAGTAAGTGGGTCAGAAAACTGCTAATCCTATAATGATTTTGTTCAACAGCACTCAGCTGGTAGATTGTTCCTTGCAGATCTAAAAAAAAAACAAAACACCAAGTATGTTAAGATGGCGAAAGTAGTTGTCAATCCACTATCAAACTGCTTTGTATATCAACCATGAATAATGTATTCATTTTCTTGATTGAAAGCTATCCTTTTAATTGGCAAGTAGGGACAATATGGTATGGTTTTACTTGAAATGTTCTGTACTATGTTGCACAACTACGTGGTGTAGCTGAGAGTGACTTCGTAGACTAGGGAGTCTTTTTCTTTTATGATTTTATTTATTTATTTGACCCGGAGAGAGAGGGAGAAGGAGAGAGCACAACCAGTGGGAGCAACAGAGAGAGAGGGAGAAGCAGGCTCCCTGCTGAGCAGGGAGCTTGAGGTGGGGCTCAATTCCAGAACCCTGGGATCATGAACTGAGCCGAAGGCAGCTGCTCAAATGACTGAGACACCCAGCGCCCCTAGAAGAGGGAGTCTTAAACAGAATGAAATTTAACAGGACAAGCCATGGCCCTAAATGAGGACAAAGAGAGGAGTTGATAACATTGGTTTTGTGGAAACAGAGCTCAGGTTTAACAACACAAGCCACAAGTCAGCATGGAACGAGTTTTTTTTGTTGTTGTTGTTTTAAGATTTTATTTATTTATTTGTCAGAGGGAGAGAGTACACACAAGCAGGCAGAGGCAGTGAGAGAAGCAGGCTCCCTGCAGAGCAAGGAGCCTGATGCGGGACTCGATCCTGGCACCCTGGGATCATGACCTAAGCTGAAGGCAGCGGCTTAACCAACTGAGCCACCCAGGCATCCCACGGAACGGGTTTTTGTTTGTTTGATTTTTGGTGTGTGTGTGTGTGTGTGTGTGTGTGTGTGTGTGTGTTCTTTTTAAAGATTTATTTATTTATTTGAAGGCAGGGAGAGGCAGAGAGAGACTCTCAAGGAGACTCCCCTGTGAGCGCAGAGCCCTATGTGACTTGGGTCTCGATCCCAGGAACCCCGAAATAATGATATGAGCTAAAATCAAGAGTCAGATGCTCAACCGACTCAGGCATCCCTGTTGTTTTTTGTTTGTTTGTTTGTTTGTTTTGTTTTGTTTTCGTTTCAGTTGTGGTCAAATACCCATAACATAAAATTTGCCATTTTAACCATTTTAAGGTGTTCCCTTCAGTGGCATTAAGTACTTTCATACTAGTAAGCCACCTTCCCCACCCTCCAGCTGTAGAACTCTTTTTGTCTTGCAAAACTAGAACTCTACTCCCATTAAACACTAACTCCCTGTTCCCTTCTCTCGCCGCCCCTGGCCACCGCCGTTGTACTTCCTGTCTGTACAAATCAGACTTACTCTATGTACCTCACACAAGGGGAATCATACAGGTTTTGTCCCTTTGTGACTGGCTTCTTTCACTCAGCATATTGTCCTCAAGACTCATCCATGTTGTGACATCTACTGGAATCCCCTTCCCTTTTAAGACCAAATAAGCTTCCATTGCATGTACAGGGCCTGTTTTCTTTTTCCATTCTTTGGCTGATGGACACTTGGGTTGCTTCTGCCTTTTGGCTATTTGGGAGTAACACTGTTAGGAACATGAATGTACAAATATCTCTGAGCCCTTTCAAACTGCTTTCGATTCTTTTGAGTACATACTGAGGAGAGGAATTGCCAGATCATATGGTAATTCTATTTTTAATGTTTTGAGGAAGTACCATACTGTTTTCCATAGCGATGGGAGAGCTATTTTTAAGTCATCTGACATCAAGGTGCATTTATTCTTTCCTTCCTTCTCTCTCATTCGTTCAACAAACATTCCTGAGGACTCGCCTTGAATAACGACTGTGCCAGGCTCTGTGAAGTTTACAAATATGACTAGTTTGATGGTACAACAGAGATCTAGAGACCTAATATATGACGTCTCAGAATAGAGAGACACAGTCACTTCTCAGCCAGAGCCATGCTTGAATTCAGGGGTTCAACACAATTTTTAAGAGCATTGTCTATCAGAAGAGAAGTTGGTTTATTTGAAAGCATAGGAAAAGGACCACTGCAGGGGTAAATTTCAGTAGTCCTGTTAAAATATGGCTCAGCAATGGACTTCTAGTACTACAGAGTCATCCCAGGAAGGGCAAAGTATATCTAAAAACAACAAACAAAACAAAACAAAACAAAACGAAAAAACCTAAGCTGAGGGACACTTTTTAAACTCATTTATCTAATTCCCTCTGTTCTCATGATATGTCCCTTTAGCTGTGTGTGTGTGTGTGTGTGTGCATGTGTGTGTGTGTGTGTGTGTGTGTGTGTGTGTAAGTAATCTCTACACCCAATATGGGACTGGAACTCAAAACCCCAAGATCAAGAGCACATACTCTATTGACTGAGGCAGCCACGTGCCCCTTTAAACTGTGTTGTGATTGCAATTTGGCTTCTCTGCCTAAAAATGGGGGATGCTTTAGTCATGCCAATCCCAGCATTGTGATTCTTTGACAGGAAGGGAAGCAGGCTCCCCACTGAGCAGGGAGCCCGATGCGGGGCTCGATCCCAGGACCCTGGAATCATGACCCGAGCTGAAGGCAGCCGCCCAACCAACTGAGCCACCCGGGTGCCCCAGCATTGTGATTCTTAAAGAGTTTACGTTACTCATCATAAATTTCCATCCCAGTCTTGAACCTTGGGCTTTGTAAGCTCTAATAAATATGAGTTCAGTTCAAAAATAGAGACCCATTTTTGACATACTGGCAAAATCAAGCCTTTTACCTTTCTGGTCCTCTTAGATCCTAGACCAGGACTAAGCCACACACGTCTCTAAGCCTCAGGTTCCTTCTCTCACAGTGGAGATTAAAATAGTGCCCATCATATAGAGTGGCTGTAACGATTAAATAAGTAACTTCATACACAGTGTTCAGAACAGGGCCTTGTACATAATGAATACAGCGTAACAGTTGAATCTTGTTACTAATGGGGAATTCTCCAAGACATTCTTACCTTATGAGATTTCCTGATAGAGAAAGTCTGACCTCGCAGAGCACATCTTCTTTTCTGTTGGAATCTGCATAATTCTTATTCTCAAAGTGCAGGGGAAGTTGTGAAAGATTTATCTTGGTTGCCTTATTTTTAACCTCTTTTTTTGGTGCCCATCCCTCTGCCTATAAGCACCTCACACCTGCAGGATTTTCTGCCAAGGCAAGATGAAGTCAGCACCCCTACAGGCGTCACCCCGAGCACTGGCCTTCACATAACCACCTTGCAAGTTCCTATGGCCTGGCAGGGATATGTGACCAATATAATGTCAATGAAGTCACAACTGATAACAATGCATGTGTATGTTTTAGCCTTCCCAGGAAGCTTACTGCCAACATCCTAAATAATGCTCTCAAATTGTAGAATTTACTATTTTTTTTTAGTAAATTTACTAAATTTAGTAAATTTACTATTTACTAAAATTGGCCTATAGGGGGAAAAAAAACCCTTTGGGGGTCATCTGAGGCCTGTTTGCTGTCACCTTTCAGGTGAACTGTTTCCTCTCCATTGCCTCTTTAAAGAATCCTGGGTCATTACAGAAAGAGAACGTCTCCTCTCGTGTGAACTGAAGGCGTTTCATGAGATTTGCAGGATGCTGGGTGAGACTAGGGAAATACTTGGGCTAAACCAGGAGTTTCAAGGGCAGGTGCGTTGCTGAATAATAAGTAGGAGGTAGTTTGGAGCCGGAGGCAGAAGAGTAATATGAACCAGAGGTGATCCAAGCCTAGGACAGACACGGGCTGTTTCTTTTGGAGCAAACTAGGTTTGGTCCAGGAGGTCTGAAGTGAGGAGAGAGACTAGCCACTAACCACTTTGTTACTTTCTATTTATAAGTCCATATATGAAGCCCAAAGCAGCAGATGGTTCAGAGAATCACGAAATATAACTGAACACTCGGTAAATAGAACATATAGAAAATGTGAGCGCATAGACTTATTTAACCTGAGACAGGAGATAACATACCCTGTGTTATTTTACTGGAAGTGGTTGTCTTCAGGTTCTCCAGAAAAACAGGACCAATAAGATACATAGATAAGAGGATATTTATTGCAGGAATTGGCTCGTCCGATTATGGAGGCAGACAAGTCCCAGGATCTGCCATGTGCAAGCTGGGAACCAGGAGAGCTGATGTAATTCAGTTCAATTCCAAAGGCCTGAGAATTGGGGGCTGCTGGTGTTAGTCCGGTACAAGTTCAAAGGCCTGAGAACCAGGAGCGCCAATATTTGAGGGCAAGAAAGATGGAGGATCCAAGTCAAACAAAAAAACCAAATACAACCCTCCTCTGTTTTTCTGTTTTGTTGGGGCCCTCAACAGATTAGACTGCATTGCAATGCACCTGCACCGGTAAGGGCGGCAATCTTCTTTACCAGTCTACTGGTTCAAGTGTTAATCTCTTTCAGAGACACCTTCCCAGATGCTCCCAGAAATAATGCTTTACTGGCTCTCTGGGCATCTTTTAGCCCAGTCCAGTCGACAAATAAAATGAACCTTCACTGTGATGATCGATTACTCTCCAACTGCACCACGGATTTTAATTCGAATCAAAAAAACTTCCTGAAAATGCTCATTTCCTGACTCTGGAATCATTCACTGAGTTTACTGATTCTTGACTGCTTTAAAAAGTTGGAGTGGTGCAGCATCGGGGAAATACCAATCAAAACCACAATGAGATCCCACCTCACACCAGTCAGAATGGCTAAAATTAACCAGTCAGGAAATGACAGATGCTGGCAAGGATGAGGAGAAAGGGGAACCTTCCTACACTGTTGGTGGGAATGCAAGCTGGTGCAGCCACTCTGGAAAACAGCATGGAGGTTCCTCAAAAAGTTGAAAATAGAGCTACCCTATGACCCAGCAATAGCACTACTGGCTATTTACCCTAAAGATACAAATGTAGTGATCTGAAGGAGAACGTGCACCCGAATGTTTATAGCAGCAATGTCCACAATAGCCAAACTATGGAAAGAACCCAGATGTCCATCAACGTGCACCCAAATGTTTAAAGCACCAATGTCCACAATAGCCAAACTATGGAAATAACCCAGATGTCCATCAACAGAGGAGTGGATATAGAAGATGTGGTGTGTATATCTATCTATCTACAATGGAATACTATGCAGCCATCAAAAGAAATGAAATCTTGCCTTTTGTGATGACGTGGATGGAACTAGAGGGTATTATGCTGAGTGAAATAAGTCAATCAGAGAAAGACAATTATCGTATGATCTCCCTGATATGAGGAAGTTGAGAGGCAAACGTGGGGGGTTTGGGGGGTGGAAAAAGAATAAATGAAACAGGATGGGATCGGGAGGGAGACAAACCATAAGGGACTCTTTATCTCACAAACCAAACTGAGGGTTGCGGGGGGAGGGGAGTAGGGAGAGGGAGGTGGGGTTATGGACATCGGGGAAGGTATGTACTATGGTGAGTGCTGTGAAGTGTGTAAACCTGGCGATTCACAGACCTGTACCCCTGGGGCTAATAATACATTATATGTTTATAAAAAAATAAAAAATTATATAAAAAAATTGGAGTGGTGGGCTAGGGTGTAGTTTATATAGGACAGCTTGTTTACAGAGGGTATGGCCATGGTGTACATCCAAATATGAATGAATGATACACAAATGAGCTTTTTATTAGTCTCTTCTGCCTTAGCACTCTCTGATAGTTAACCATAAAAACAGAAATTAGTCTGTGTTAACCTAAGCTGATTCACTATACTGGACATTTATGTCAACATGTAGTAACATCCTCTGAAAGTTTTTGCCCTTAATTTAACACTTAGGTTATTATGGTAATTGGGTTCCTGCAAGATGCTGAAAAACGAATCAGGATGCTTTGTTTCAGGTGTAGGAAGTAAAGTAAAAAGCGAAGGATACAATTTTACATCAAAGACCGTTACAACAGCCATGATAGAAATGAATTTTCTTTTTTTTTTAAGATTTTATTTATTTATTTGACAGAGAGAGAGAGAGATCACAAGTAGGCAGAGAGGCAGGCAGAGAGAGAAAGGGAAGCAGGCTCCCCACCGAGCAGAAAGCCCCATGCAGGGCTCGACCCCAGGACCCTGAGACCATGACCCGAGCCGAAGGCAGAGGCCCAGCCCACTGAGCCACCCAGGTGCCCAGAAATTATTTGACTTTAAAGCCAAGATTAAGTCTCGAGGACTTTAGTTGGGTTGTGGCAGCTCACTAGATCCCTGTGTAATAGGTATTCCAAATTCAATACGACCGCAAACTGTTACTCTAAGAAATGAACCCTGGGGCACCTGGGTGGCTCAGTCAGTTAACCATCTGCCTTCGGCTCAGGTCATGATCCTGGAGTCCCCGGCTCCCTGCTCAGCGGAGAGCCTGCTTCTCCCTCTGACCCGCACCCCGCTCGAGCTCTCTCTCTCTCTCAAATAAATAAAATCTTAAAAAAGAAGAAGAAGAAGAAGTAAAGAAATGAACCCTAGACCATTTCCTAGGGCTGAGGAAGCCTTTCTATGTTGAAGCTGCCTGGAGAAGAGGAGTGAAAAGTTCATTGTTCACACAAGTTCAGGTCACTAACCTTAGTTACCTTCCATTAATTGTTCCCTTGAAATTCTGAGTGAGTGGAACCCTCCTCTGGGTGGGTGCAAATATAGGAGCCAGAGGAGAAGAACAGAGAAATTAAAGAGGAAATTGTTTGAGTAAGGTGTCAGATCAGAACCAGCTGTCTCAGTAAGCTAGCAAGCTTTTATAGAATCAGAAACTTGGAAACCTGTATTCTTCCACTTGGTTTTTTTCTTTTCTTGTTTTTGGTACTTCCTGTGTTTACTAGTGAAGCCTCTTTGGAAAATTATAGATTATCTTGTCTTTGCCAAAGGGAACAAAGGAAAGGAGGTCTTAAATTTGTCCGTGTTTCTACCAATTAAAGGGAGAATTATGGAGAAAGTCAGGGGTGCCCAAGGGTTTTGTTTGTTTTATTTTGGGTGGTTTTTTTTTTTTTGCCATTTTTTTCAATGAAATGAACATCAGGCAAGTCATTTAAGATAATGGAATTGTTGTGCTAAACTTGAAACAGACACTGTATCACAAACAACTGTTCTTATAAAAATGAGTGTTCCAAGGGGTAAACTTCTCTTACCTCACAGCCCACTAAACACTGAACCATAACAATGTAAGATTTAAGGTTGATTGATCTTTTCAGAACAAATTCTTGGGAGTGTCTGGCATAGTCATCTAATATTATTTAAAAAGATCATTAAAAATGAGTTATCTAGGGACACCTGGGTGGCAAAGTTCTTTGACTGTCCTACTCTTGTTTTTTTAATTTTAAAGACTTTCTTTATTTATTTGACAGAGAGAGACATAGCAAGAAAGGGAACACAAGCAGAGGGGGAAGCAGGCTTCCCGCTGAGCAGAGAGCTGGATGCGGGGCTCGATCCCAGGACCTTGGGATCATGACCTGAGCCAGAGGCAGACGCTTAACGACTGAACCACCCAGGCACCTGGACTGTCCAACTCTTGATTTCACCTCAGGTCATGATCTTGGGGTCCTGGGATCAAGCCCTGTGTCAGGCTCCAAGCTTGGTGGGGAGTCTACTTGAGGATTCTCTCTTCCTTTCCCTGTTTGCATTCTCTCTGTCCCTCAAATAAATAAATAATTCTTTTTTTTTAAGACTTTATTTATTTGTTTGACAGACAGAGATCACAAGTAGGCAGAGAGGCAGGCAGAGAGAGAGAAGGGAAACAGGCTCCCTGCTGAGCAGAGAGCCCGATGCGGGGCTCGATCCCAGGACCCTGGGATCATGACCTGAGCCGAAGGCAGAGGCTTTAACCCACTGAGCCACCCAGGCACCCCTAAATAAATAATTCTTTAAAAAAAAATGACTTGTCTATGGTACAAAGTTCTTTTTGTTATTTGTTTTTGAAGACTGCTTCCCAACCACTGTGCTACCGTTCTGCTTATTTTAGGAAGCATGCTTATGATTTCGCTATTAATATATTCAGTATCAATTATCCACTTGCACACAGCTCTGTGTGGGTGAGTTGCAAAGTTGAGAATTTCCTTAAGAAAATGAATTCTGAATTTTAAGTTTACTTTTATCACTTTCCTGTTTCATCTGGCTACCTGGGATGAAGAAAAGCTCAAAAGACATCTGCTGCTACTTTTAACTCTTGGCTTGAGTCATGCAGTTTGAATTTAACTTTAATAGGAACAGAAGAAATAAACCCTGAAGTGGATATGTTCTTCCAAATTTATAGGTTCTAGACAAGAAGCCCGAGTTTGTTTTTTTTTTTTTTTAATTCATAAGGAATGCACTTTTCATTCCTGTTGTTTGAAATCTCAGGAACAGGTTTCTCCTGCTATCTGAAAGTTTGCTTTATGCCACTTTGCTTTTATGAAAGACTTAACATTGGTACCTATTTCAGTTGAAAGAAATCTGAAGAGGGTTTTTGCGTTTATGAAATGCTAATTGTTTCTTTGCTTTATATCGATCTGGCTCCACTTTTGGATAACGGGGGAAACCTGTATTGCTTAGTTGGCTGCAACCAGGCCCACAAAATGACATAATATTATATTTTTAGCAAAGTTTTTTCTAACTCCATTTAATACCCCCTCCCAGTGTCTTTCTTTCCCCTGTCGGTAGCCCCTCTTTCCCCCTTATCATCACAGCGATACCTTCATGAGCCTCAGCATGGTAATGAGCTGGCCCCCTGACTGCTTGAATTTCTTTCATCCCAGAAACAATTTCTCCTAGTCCTGTTTGTGATTAACTAACCTTGGCAGCTAGGATAACAAAAGGTGAGGCAGTTCAAGCAGCGTGTGGGAAATTTCCTTTACAGATGGTTTCTTTCCCTTTGGTAGAAAAAGCAGAAACTATGGCATAGCATGTATTGGCTCATAATTAATCATGAGCCAGGTTTAATATCCATCAACTTGACCCTACCAGAGTTTTCTGACTTAAGAGATTTGCCTCCCAAATAAAAAATTAAAAAAAAAATTTTGCCTCCCTAGGAAGATAGTAGGTAGTTCATTCTTGCCTCTTTCTGGGCCTAGAAGGAACTAAGCTAATGAAAAATAAATCTGTCTTGGATAAAAACATCTTAGATCTGGCTTTGTGTCCAAAAGAATTAGAAGTAGAGTCCTTTTTTTAAAATTTTTTTAAAAAGATCTTATTAATTTATTTGACAGGGAAAGAGCACAAGCAGGAGGAGTGGCAGACAAAGGGAGAGGGAGAAGCAGGCTCCCTGATGAGCAGAGAGCCCCTTGCCGGACTCCATCCCAGGATCCCGGGATCATGTCTTGAGCTGAAGGCAACAGCTTAACTGACTGAGTCACCCAGGCGCCCTAAAAGCAGAGTTCTAAAGAGATATTTGTATCTTCATGCTCATAGCAGCATGATTTACAATGGCCAAAGGTGGAAGCAACCCAAGTATCCATTGCTGGATGAATGAATAACCAAAGTGTGGTATATTCACGCAATGGAGTATATTATCCAGCCTTACGAAGGAAGTGTTGACATATCCTACAAGATGGGTAAACCTTGAGGACATTATGCTAAGTGAAAGAAAGCAGTCTCAATAAGACAAATACTGTATGATTCCACTTATATGAGGTACCTAGAGTGGTCAAATTCCCAGAGAAAGATAGTCAAATGGTGATTGCCAGGGTCTGGGGAGAGGGTAAAAGAAGGAGTTCTTTAATGAGTGGCTGTGGAGCTTATCTTGCAAGACAAAAAAGTTCTGGAAATCTGGTGTACAATGCTGTGAATATATGGAACAATTTTTTTTTTAAAGATTTTATTCAGGGGCCCCTGGGTGGCTCAGTGGGTTAAGCATTTGCCTTCAGCTCAGGTCATGATCTCAGGGTTCTGGGATCCAGCCCCGCATAGGGCTCTCTGCTCAGCAGGGAGTCTGATTCTCCCTCTGCCTCTCCCCCTGCTCATGCTTTCTCTTTCTCAAATAAATAAAATCTTTTTATTTAAAAAGATTTAAAAAATTAAAAAAAATCTTTTTTTAAAAAGATTTTATTCGTTCATGAAAGACAGAGGCAGAGGGAGAAGCAGGCTCCCCACAGAGTAGGGAACCCAATGCAGGACCCTGGAATCACGACTTGAGCCGAAGGCAAACACTTAACCGACTGAGCCAACCAGCTACCCTATACCAAACGATATTGAACTGTACGCTTAAAAATGGTTAAAATGGGGGCACCTGGGTGGCTCAGTGGGTTAAGCTTCTGCCTTCGGCTCAGGTCATGATCTCAGGGTCCTGGGATTGAGTCCTGTATCAGGCTCCCTGCTCAGCAGGGAATCTGCTTCTCCCTCTCTCTCTCTCCCCCCCTGCCTCTCTGCCTACTGGTGATCTCTCTGTCAAATAAATAGATTAAAATCTTAAAAAAAAAAAAAGGTTAAAATGGAGGGTGCCTGGGTGTCTCAGTCAGTTAAGTGTCCGACTCTTGGTTTCCGCTCAGGTCATGATCTCATGGATCGTGAGATGGAGCCCTGCCTCCAGCCCCACATCCCTATGGGATCAGCTGAAGTCTTGCTGTGTGATCCTACCATAAGGTCTCCCTCTGTCTAATCTTGCTTCCTTCATTCCCCCTACTGCCCTGTCCGCCGCCCCCCACCCATGGGGTGTTCATGCCAAGAACTTTCTCTAATAAGCTTCCTGCATGTTAACCTCTGAAGATGAGAGTCTGAATCCTATCGCTGGGCAAGACATCAAAGCCAGCTGAGGTGGGAGCAAGGCCAAGGGGAATCCTGAGGAGGGTGTGGAGGAAAAGAGGAGGAGTATCAATCTTATCTTTGAGACTGGCTATGGTGGTGGTGGCTGGGGCTGATCCAAAGGGGTTCCTTCCTCTCTGAGTTCCCCCTCAGGAAGAGACGCCCACTGGAGCCATGGAGGAACCCATTCTTGAGAGTACATGGAGATGTAGGTCCAAGCAGAGCAAGAGATGACTCTGGTAGATATAGGAATGTTCCATGTCCTCTTCAAGGAAGGGCTTGCTACCCTTTGGATAAGAAATTATCCAAAGCAGCCAATCCTAAACCTACTTACCCTGCCTCCTATGTTCCTTCTTATGGAAACCACAATAAAGGCTCTTGCCCACCTTCCCTCCCCACTCCTCCCTCTAGCTATCCATACTTCCTGACTGACCTATTGTTCTCCACGTGGTCCTGCTGGGCACAGTGTATCCCCTCCTCTCGGGCACCTTGAGTAACAAACTGCTGGATTCAACGGCATCCATCTCCTGATCTGTTGGCCTCCTACACCTGAATAATAACAAAGTCTATGCTTTAAAACACCCGTTGAAGGTCCGGTTACTGTACATTGCAGGGCTGGGTGCTCTCGAAGGATATGCTTGACACTATGAACCAATAAGTGATATATGAGGGGCGAGGTTCTGTGTCTCTGTAGCAGGTATCTGAGACTGGAGATGGGGAGCAGCCGTTCTCACAATTACACCCAGTGACCCACTTGCGGATTCTGTGCTTCTCATTCCCTATAAACTTGGGCTCAGTAGAGTAAGGGTTTCTAATTTCTTGGGGAGTCCTTAGGCCAGGGGACACCGTGCGGACGCCACTGCATTGTAAGTTGTGGCTATATGTAGTCACTTTGGGCTCTTCCTAACACGGCCCGGTTAATCAGTTCTGATTGCCATGGGGAATTCGGGACAGTGGGGGCGGGACAGAGAATGTCTGGAATCCAGAGGATTCACTAGTGTGTCATTTGATACTTCTATGCTTGGAATGACCATTCATGCACAGTTAGAATAATGGTACCTAAGCATTCACACCCCTTGAGGATGAGTGTCTGGGGACCCCACCAGGAAAATCACCTAGACCCGCCACAATGCTAGCTGTAGGTGAGGGAAATCTGGATGGGTGGTGGAGGAGGGAGATGATAAATGGAGGAAGGCCCTAGCACTAGCTACACAACATTAGAAACTCTGTGTTAGTTTCCTATTGTTACTGTAACAAATCACCACAAACTTTGTGGCTTGGAACAACACAAATTAATTTTCTTACAGTTCTTTAAGTCAGAACTCAGTATGGGTCTCACAGTGTGAAAAGCAGGGTGACATCTTTGGAAAACACCATTTGCCTTATGTGTATTCTCTTCTTTGGGCATATCAAATGTCACCCCCCCTTTATGCGTTAGTTTCACCTCTCTCGTACCAAGTCTTAGAGATCTCCAAAGAATGAGAAGAATGCTACTGGATGAAATTGGGCTCCTCTTTCCTGGGTCCCTCCCCCTTACACAGGACATTGCAGGCACAGGACTTCTGAGGGCATGGCTGGAGCTCATGTGACCCACACTGGGCTCTCTCCCAGGAATCTGGAATTGGAAATAGAAAGGGATGAAGTCGGAAGAGACCTGGAGCAAAGCGATGTTAATGGCAGTGCTTCAGAAGGAAAAGTTTACGAGCTGCTACTGAATTCACAAAACTGACCCTGGTTTCTTCCTTTTCTAAATTTTCGTTATTTAACTTTGCCTTTGATGCTACAAAAGACCTCCAGCATCCCTTCACTGATTTTCTCCTCTGCCTTGCCCTTTTTTTCTTGTTGGGCTTATGCTAGCCATGGGACATTTCTGTTACCTGGAATCAAAATCTTACAAACAAAACATTGCATGCAGCCAAGTTTAACCTTGAGAGGGGTATAAATGACAGCAAGTCTTTGGGGAATATTTGTCATTTCTTCAGAGGCATCTATAAAAGCCATCACTTTTGTAGCAATAAGATTGAATGTGCCAACACGGTTTATATTTTATTGTTGTTGTTTTTTAAAGAAACTATCCAAGACTTATGTTATAAATAAATAAAAGGGGTATAGATTTATGGTGATAGCTATCGCTTCAACATTAGATAAAATTTGAACACATTTCCCCTATTGGACTGGCCAGAAAAAAAAATGAGCAGGTGGAAATTTTATTTACCCTTCTCTCCAATCTGATGAGGAAGGCAATAAAAAAGGCAATGGGCAGCAAGAAAGAGAAGGAAAAAAAAATAGTCCAGGCGATCTATAAACTGAGTAATCATATTGGGATGCAGAAGCATCAAAAGTGAGAAAAGCATCAGAAGTGAGAAAATGCTAGGGGCACCTTGATGGTTCAGTTGGTTAACCTGACTTTGATTTCAGGTTAGGTCATGACCTCGGTGTGGTGGGATCCAGCCCCACGTCCGCCTCTGTGCTGGGTGAGCCTGCTTAAGATACTCTCTCCCTCTGTACCCCACCCCCCACCACTCTTCTTTCTCTCTCTTAAAAAAAAAAAAAAGAAAAGGCTAAAGAGGGGCACCCGGGTGGCTCAGTGGGTTAAGCCTCTGTTTTAAGCTCAGGTCATGATCTCAGCGTTCTGGTATCGAGCCCCACATCGGGCTCTCTGCTCAGCAGGGAGCCTGCTTCCCCCTTCCTCTCTGCCTCCCTCTCTGCCTACTTGTGATCTCTCTCTCTGTGTCAAATAAATAAATAAAATCTTAAAAAAAGAAAAGAAAAGAAAATGCTAAAGAGGTTATTTCCAGGTAAAATGTCCTGACATTCAGGGAAAAGTCATCATGGAATGATGTCAGACTTAGCTAAGAGGTTTAAAGATCGACTAATAAGACAGGTTTTGATAAGGAAGACTTAGAAAAACACTTCTTTTTTTCTTTTAAGATTTTATTTATTTATTTGACAGACAGAGATCACAAGTAGGCAGAGAGGCAGAAAGAGGGAGGAAGCAGGCTCCCTGCTGAGCAGAGAGCCTGATTCGGGGGCTCGATCCCAGGACCCTGGGATCATGACCTGAGCTGAAGGCAGAGGCTTTAACCCACTGAGCCACGCAGGCACCTCGAAAAATACTTCTTGATACCCAAGATGTATATTTCAGTGCAACGAGCCAACAAGATTGCTGTGGATCTTTATCTCTGGAGAGTTGTGAGAAATTGGCAAGGAGCTCTTACCCATCTGGGTTAGGTGGCTCCTCAGATCCTTCTGAGTCCTGTGACTCATCCTGGGAGTTTCTTAGGGTGTATGCCCCTCCTCATTTTTTTTTTTTAAAGATTTTATTTATTTATTTGACAGAGAGAGATCACAAGTAGGCAGAGAGGGAGGCAGAGAGAGAGAGGAGGAAGCAGGCTCCCCACCAAGCAGAAAGCCTGATGTGGGACTCGATGCCAGGACCCTGAGATCATGACCTGAGCCGAAGGCAGAGGCTTAACCCACTGAGCCACCCAGGCGCCCCTGCCCCTCATCATTTAAACTACTCTTGTAACATGTGGTCCTACCAGCACCTGCTTTCTCTCTGTGAGCTCTATTCCTCGTCTGCCCCTCTCCAACTCCCTGGAGGGGAGGGCTGCTGGAAAACCTTCATAAGTTAGCTCTTGAAGGCCAGACTGCAAACTTTGGATGCCCCTCGCCCTTCAGAAAAATGAAGGAAGAATCACAACATGCTCAGAAGTGCGCGAACCTAACAATCTGTCACCCAGAACGTGCTAATCACATGAAACAGTAGCAATCAGCTTCATGGCTACCTCTCGTGAAATGGAAACGTGACACTTCACTGGCTGCTAGGTGGTGCTTAAATAAACTGGGACATTTCACCTTGAAAGCTTTCAGTGAGTGCTGGGAAGCCAGGTCCTGGAAAAACAGAAATATATGTTTAAAAAAAGCTGCAGCCTCCGCATGGGAATGAATTATCTGGTCCTGTGTTGTACAGAGTCATGATCTGGTGCTGTGAAGCCCTTGGATTGGGGCCAAGTGGTGGAAGAATCCAAGTTGTATTTTTACTTGAATTCTATTAATTTCAATTTTTTAATGATTGCGACATTCGCATAAAATTAATCATTTGTGTGTTTTTTATTTATTTTTTCAAGATTTTATTTATTTATTTGAGAGAGAGAGAAAGAGGAGCAAGAGAGAGAGAGAGAGAGAGAGACAGAGAAAAAGCATGAGCAGGGGGGAGGGGCAGAGGAAAAGGGACAAGGGGACTCCGCGTTGAGCAGGGAATCCAAAGCAGGACTCGATTCCAGGACCACTGGATCATGACCTGGACCAAAGGCAGACGCTTAACTGACCAAGCCACTCAGGTGCCCCTGTATTTATTTTTTAAAGATTTTATTTTTAAGTAATCTCAACACCCTAACCTAGGGCTCAAACTTACAAGCCCGAGGTCAAGACTTGCATGCTCCACCAACCTAGCCAGCCAGGTGCCCCAGAATTAACTATTTTAAAATGAGCAATTTCATGGTATTTAGCACATTCACAATGGTTTGCAACCACCACCTCTATCTAGTTTCAAAACATTTTTATCACCCTAAAAGTAGACTCCAAACCCATTAAGCAATTGCTCCTTATTCTCCTCTCTCCATCAGCCTCTTGCAACCGTGGATCTCTGTTCTGCCCGTATGGATTTCCCTATTCTGGACATTTCATATAAATAGAATCATACAATCTGTGACCTTCTGTGTCTGGTTTCTTTTACTTAGCACAATGTAATTGGTTTTCATGCTAAATTTAAAAATTCATACTCAGTTCTGCTATTGGAAAAATTTTAAGTATGTTTGGAATAACTTGAGTACGTGAATCTACTTTTTCCACTCTAAATTTTTGAAATTTAAATACAGAGCAATTATTTCTAATTTAAATTTATCATCCTCCTCCCCAAAATTTATCATCCCAATGGAGAGGTCTGTGAGTATAAAATTACACTTACTCCAGATTTCAAAGGCTTAGTATGAGAAAAAATATAAAATACCTCTTTTAAAAAATATTGATTACATGTTGAAACGATAATATTTTGGATATATTAGGTTTAATGAAGTGTACTATTAAAATTAATTTCAACTGTTTTCTTTTCCCTTTTTGCATTGTAGCTGCTAGAAAATTTAAAATTATGCATGTAACTCACATTATATTTCTATTGGACAGTATTGGTCTGGTCAAAGATCTAACTCAGGCTATACACTAATTCAAAAAGGTTATGTTGAGCCCTTACTATGAACTTGTAGTTTTTTTTGCTACCATGTAAAACAGACTGGTTAGGAATACTATGTTTGCTGATTTTATTGACCTTTCCTTAAACTTTAGCCTGGACCAGAAATTGTCTATGAATTAAGTTGAAAGAATTTGAAAAGCATTTCTCCTCCCCTAACTAGCTACTGATGCTCAGATTCAGAGAGACAGGATCACTAGGAATGGTCTTATAACCACTAACATTTTTTCAAAGATTTTATTTATTTATTTGAGAGCTAGAGAGAAAGTGATAGAGCATGAGCAGGGTGTGGGGGGTGGGCAGAGGGAGAGGTAGAACAAGACTCCCCACTGAGCAGGGAGCCTGACACGGCTGATGTGGGTGGGGCTTGATCGCAGGACCCTGGGATCATGACCTGAGCCAAAGGTAGATGCTTACCCAACTGAGTCACCCAGGCACCCCAATCATTAAAATGCTTTAAATGAGGGAAAATAAACAATAGGTACTGGCCTCCTTGCTTTTCAACCCATAATTTAACGATATACTAACGATATACTATATACTACATCCGTTCACCAATGAATGGGTATTGGCTGGATATTGTCCTCTAGGCACTATGATTGATGCTCGGAATTTCAGTGCAAATATACTAAAGCCTGTCTCCGCCCTCATGGAACTTACATTCCAGGGAAAAGAGGCAGAAAACAAATGAATATGATAATCACAGATTCTGATAAGTTCTATGAAAAAAATATACATATTTGATAAAAAGTAATTTTTTAACTTTTTACAGGGGGAGTCTTCTCTGTTACATTAGGTAGCTGGGCAATCTTTCCAAGATGTCAGTTGAAGAAAAAAACATACAGAAGAGCCATGGGAAGCACACTTGGGGCAGAAGAAGGTACAACAGAAGCAAAGACCTCAAGGTTGGAAAGAGTTTGATGTGTTTGAAGAACAGGGAAGGAAAGCCATATGGCTAGGATGCGATGAGCAAATGGGAAAGGGATAGCAGATGGGGTTGGCAAGCAGGAGCCAGCTGGCCATATTAAGAAATCTAAATTTTATTTTAAGGGTAATGGGGAGCCATTGATGGTTTTAAAGCACAAGAGCACCCAGATGCATTTTTCATACAGATGATCCAATAGTAGCTTCAATGAATAGTTGTGTTCTTTAATGCTGGAAGAACTAAGAACTGATTGATTTTGGTAGATATCCTCCAATATTCAACAGTATTTTAAGTAATAATCTCATATATCAAGAAACCTTGTACATTTTACATGGATCCTATTTGCACAAGAGACCTAGGGACCTCCCAGGAGATAGCTCTTCAAAAAGAAAGACAAAGTTAGTGACACAAATTTGACTCAAAACAAAGGGGGAGGGCACCTGGCTGGCTCAGTCAGTAGATCAAGTGATTCTTGATCTCAGGGTCATGAAGTCAAGCCCCACATTGGGTGTGGAGCCAACTTAATATTTGGTTGGAGTCTGAATTGGAGCTGGGTGCCCCTGGGAGCTCTGGGAGACTGTGGAGAACATGTCTCATGTTATCTCAGTGGGGAGAGAGAAACCTGGGCAATTCAACTACCAGCTCCCACCCCTCCCTGTGTGGGGCTGTTTCTAGGAACACGAACTCTCTGTGACTTCTGGGCTATCCTAGAAGCCCGAACAAAGCCCATATTCAGAGAGCCACAGGTGTAGCAATGAGTATGCTTTGGTGTATAGAGATGAGGGTTGAGGGGCACTGGTTGGGACCCCACAGCATCTACGACAGTAGTGGCTGTGAGCATAGAGAAATTTATCATGTTGATCTCTGTGTTACACTCACTTCTGGCCCCATTCCTTCTTCTTATCATTATGAGATCTGGTTATGTTTTATGTATCCTTGTAAGCAGACTTAAATCTTTTTCTGGAACACAGCAGAATTTATTTATTGCAAATAAATAAATACAATGGAGGTATAACATTTTCTCCTTTATTTATTGACCTTTTCTCCCCTTCTTTGAACTTTTTGGAACAGAGACTTTTCACTTGTGCTTAGCATTGAAAGCATTTCATTATCGTTCTGCAGAACGGCACACGGCACCAAGAAACACAGGCTGATTATAAACTAGCTCTGTGACCAGACGCAGACACCGAGGCATAGGACTCCTTGGTCTCTCTTTTTTTTTCTTCTTGAATCCAGTGTTTAGAATGGTGCCTGCCACACAGTAGGCGCCCAGTAAATACTTATGAAACGAAAGAATGAGATTTATAGGACCTATATACAATAAGGCTTCCCACACACCACCCGTTAGAAATCCACCAACATACTGGAATTGTGTGTTTCATAATGCCAAGGTTGCCCTTGAAATTACTATCCTGTGGATGTACTTATTTTCATGAGCACAAACTTGAAAATAGGGGCTAAAGATAGATCTAGAGGTGGTGCTTTAAAATGTATACCCAGCAGATTACGTGCATCTAAAAACACCCGATGGTAATTCAAATACAGCTTACTGATGAACATCATCTTTGCTTGTAGACGTCCTTGCAAACTGTTCTCCATAACATCCCTATTGATAAAAGAACTACCAGCGGTGTTGGGAACTGGGCTTCTCAGGATTCTCAGATGCTAGAATTTGAGTGACTGATTTATATCCCATGAATTAGAAAGAAATAGTTTTAAGTAGTGGGTTACAGTGCTGTAAGTATCTGGAGTTTAGAGCTGTAATATTTTTCCCTTAAGAGGCAAGTGCAGTAGTTTTACTTAATAAAGCACTAACTAGAAACTAGAAAGTCTAGGCTTTGTGGGTTGCCTGAGTGGTTCAGTCAGTTAGGTGTCTGACTCTTGGTTTCGGCTTAAGTCATGATCTCAGGTCAGCGTCCTGGGATGGAGCCCTGGGTCCTCAGGCTGCCACTCAACCGGGAGCCTGCTTGAGGTTTCTAAACCCCTGCCCCTCCCCCTACCCATGTGCTCCCTCTCTAACATAAATAAATAAATCTTAAAATAAAAAAGTCTATCCTTTGAAAGAGAAATTCTTGCTGTTCAATTATCCACAAGTAGGTTATTCTAGGAAGCCTCATTTTCACATAGATCTCAGCAAAGGAGGAGAGAGATGGCATGGCACTTCTGTTATTTATGGGTTTTTTAATTAAGACAAAATTTACATAATATAAGATTCATCCCTTGAAAGTGAATAATCCGTGGTTTTTAGTACCATCACTATGTTATGCAACCATCAACACTATCCAATTCCAAAACAGTTCCATTTCTCCAAAAAGAAACCCTGTACCCATTAGCACTCACTTCCCTCTTCCCAGATCCTGGAAACCACTGATCTACTTTCTGTTTCTGATGCATTTGCATTTTCCGGATATTTCATATAAATGGAACCATACCATACGTGACCTTTCATGTCTGGCTTCTTTCACTTGCTGTGATCATTTCAAGGTTCATCCATGTTGTAACGTGTATCTGTACTTCCTTTTTTACGGCCAACGAGTATTCCATTGGCAAATGGATATTACCACATTTTATTCATCTTTTATCCCTCAACAGATGCTTGGATTGTCTTTTTTTGGCTATTACGAGTGTTGCAATGGACATTGACATACACGTGTCTATTCAGTCCCTGCTTTCAGTTGCTCTGGGTATATACTAGGAGTGGGATGACGGGGTCCTATGGTGACTCTGTTTAACTCTTTGAGGAACTGCCTAACTGTTTCCCAAAGCAGTTGCACCATTTTACACTCCCACCATCAGTGAATGAGGGGTTCCATTTCTCCCTATCCTTGCTAACACTCGTCATTGTGTGTGCTTGTTTATTTCGTTTATTTATTTATTCTTGTGACTGTTGAAGTATAGCCATTCTAATGGGTGTAAAGTGGCATCTTACAGGTTACTTCGATTACTTTTTCGAAAAGCTTTCATTTTCCTCTGTCCTGTCTGGGCCCAGAGACATATGTTCCAGAGCATTCCCTCCAACGTTCTGTTTTGTCTTCCGTCCTCCCTCTTCCACATACTTTGAAATTTTGTTTTGTTTTGTCCTTGGCAACGTTTTATGTTTCCAGAACATTGAGCAGATAGTACAGAGCTGACATATGCTTCTTTTCTCTGCTCTGTTTGCCTTCTTAGTAAGGTCATACGTGAGTGGTTTTTTTTAGATTTTTCTTTTTAGATTTTTGTTTATTGGGGTGTCTGGATGGCTCAGTGGGTTTAAGTGTCTGCCTTCGGCTCAGGTCATGATCTTGGGGTCCTAGGATCGAGCCCCATATCGGGCTGTTTGCTTGGCGGGGAGCCTACCCCCTCTGCCTGCTTTTCTGCCTACCTGTGATCTCTCTCTCTCCCTCTCTGTCAAATAAATAAATAAAATCTTTTTAAAAATCTTTAAAAAAAGATTTTTGTTTATTTATTTGAGAGAATAAGTGAGAGAGAGCACGCGCGCGCTCATGAGTAGGGGGGAGGGGCAGAAGAAGAGGGAGGAGCCAACTCCGTGCGGAGCAGGGGGCCTGATGCAGGACCCTGGGATCATGACCTGGGCTGAAGGCAGATGCTTAACCAACTGAGCCACTCAGGCGCCCCTGAAGTCCCTAGGTTTACATTAGAGTTCATTCTCGGTGCTCTGTGGTCTTATGGGTTTTGACAAACATGTAATGTCATATTTCCACGATTACAGAACCAGATGGAATTGTTCATTGCCCTAAAGATGGTCCGTGCTTCACTTCTTCCTCTCTCCCTCCTGTCCCCAAACTGTTGGCAAGCACTGTTCTCTTACCATTTCTTTCTACTGTAATACTTTTTACTTGTTTTTTAATAGCTTTGTCTTTTCTGGAATGTCATGTTCATAAAATTGCGCCATATTTAGCCTTTTCAGATTAACTTCTTTCAATTTGTTTATCCACCTTTTGAAGGACAACTTGGTCACCTTCAGTTTTGGGCAATTATTGATAAAGCTGGTATGGATACTCAGTGATTGAATGATGACACGGAGAGGCCAAGGCCATTGAACTCTTTTTCTTTTTTTTTTTTGGACTTTCCTTCCCCAAAGAAGGGGGCCACGCAGAGCCACAGAAGAGACATCAGGTTTGGGTCAGGAGGCAGAAGCAGGAATGAGGGGAGAGCCTAAGCCAGCGCTACTGGTTTGATAGGAAAGGTGAGGCAGGAGGAACAGTTTAGGGCTAGTCTGAATCATTCCCGTGGGCTCTGGTACCTGGTTCAGGGTGGATTCAGGCCCGGGGGCATATTGGCTTGATGTGTGGAAGTTCGAGGAGCAGGCAGGTGGGGGCACAGCCCTGAATCATGTCGTCTGCACGTGACTGGACATTCTCCAGGCAAGCCATCCACTATTCCTAAGAATTAGCTAGCCGCCGTCCTGGCAGTCTTTCCCTGAGTCTCTGCAAACATCAAAACATCATAAGATACAGAAAAGAGGAGCACCTGGGTAGCTCAGTGGGTTAAAGTCTCTGCCTTCAGCTCAGGTTATGATCCCAGAGTCCTGGGATCGAACCCCACATCGGGCTCTCTGCTCAGCAGGGAGCCTGCCCCCCACTAACAACCCCCTCCCCCTGCCTGCCTCTCTGCCTACTTGTGATCTCTGTCAAGTAGAAAAATAAAATCTTTAAAAAAAAATACAGAAAAGACAACACATGATCAATACACTGAGTTTCCCTAGAGGGATGTTTTTGGGATAGGTTCTCCTCAAGCAGATGCTCATACGGAGTTTGGGATGCAAATGCTTATTAGGGGGTCGACCCCTCTGAAAGGAGAGGAAAAGTCTGGTTGCAACACAGGCTTGACAAAGGCTCGGCCAGCCCAACGGGAAGCTCTGGGGTGAAGCTTGCCCACGGAAATGTCCCGCCTCAGGTGGAAATGGCCAACCTTTTAGCCTCGTCTTGCTTGGTTAGCAGGTACAGGCTGTTCTGGGAAGGGCATAACCTTGAACGAGGCAGCTTTCTGCCCCTTCAGCAGACCCTGAAGGAGCTCACAGCTGGGGGCCATCCGCTAACTACACACTCCTTGCTTCTGGAGCAAGTCTTTCCCCGAGGGGGTATTTGGGTGGCCTATCTCTGCGAGGACCACCAGCGAGCATGTTCCAGCAGCTACAGCGGTATCTGGCTTGACCACGTGCTTTTACGGGCTGCCTTTCTTCTCTCATTTCACACGCCTCCCCCCATCTCCTAGACATACTGCTTTCCCTCCCCAATAAACTACATACTTGCACCTAATGAAACCAAGACCTATCCAACTCCCCTTTTGAGGGATGTTCCTAGGGGCAAGTCTGATGGTTTCCAGTTGTACAAATTTACTTCTCTTGAGTTGCATGTACTTAAGGTGACTCAGATCCTGGTTTTCTCAACACAATTCCTGCTTCATTTGTGTCCTGGATGCTCCATTTTATTGATGCCCTTTTTTCTCTGAAAATTGTCTTGGTTGGGATGGCATAGCTGATGATCGTCTTACCACGCTTTGAAGTGCGTGATCCCTAATGAGACATGCAGACCAGAAGAGTGGTTAGTTTTGATCTTGAATGCCAACAATTCATTGCTTCTTTAGGGTGAATCATCAAATTGTGATGCTGGAAGCAACTTCTGAGCTTGGCTAATCCATTGACTCTTAACCTTTTTTTTCTATTATGATGCACATGGTGGGGCATTCACCTGCCCAACATCCCCGTGGGAATTCCCAATATGCCAGCTGTGACTGTGCTCCTTTCTCTCCCACTTGGGAGAGCATATTGAATGCTAGCAAGAATTAGGTTGTTATAGAGATAATATATTATTTTAAACAAGATGAATCACTCTCAAGCTTTAGTACTTTAACCATTAGCATCAAATCACTCATGACACAGTTCATGACTGATTGAATTTGAGAACTGCTGATCTCGTTCCAGATCCCTGCATTACATAAAAGAGTCATTTAGCCACATGGTGTCCCCATTTTTCTCACCTGGAAACAGGGAGGGTAGACTCCTTCCCTGTCTGGTTGAATTATGGTGGAAGGCGAATGAGGTAATGAATGTAAAAGCTCTGGGAAGAATAAAACCTTTGAATGAATGGGAGCCACTGCATGCGGAAAGAGGTAGCCAAATGGGCTGAGAATTTTCAACAGCCGCCGCAAGATTTACAAAATAGAACTATACTCCACAAATAAGTGAAACCATATGATAATTGGAAGGGAAGGTGAACCATGAGAGACTATGGACTCTGAAAAACAATCTGAGGGTTTTGAAGGGACCGGGGTGGGGGGGGGGGAGGTTGAGGGAGCCAGGTGGTGGGTATTAAGGAGGGCACGTATTGCATGGAGCACTGGGTGTGTTTCAAAAACAATGAATACTGTTACGCTAAAAAGAAATAATTAAAAAAAAAAAAAGACTATAGGGGGGCGCCTGGGTGGTTCAGTAGGTTAAGCCGCTGCCTTCAGCTCAGGTCATGATCTCAGGGTCCTAGGATCGAGTCCCACATCGGGCTCTCTGCTCAGCGGGGAGCCTGCTTCCCTCTCCCTCTCTCTCTGCCTACCTCTCTGCCTACTTGTGATCTCTCTGTGTCAAATAAATAAATAAAATCTTAAAAAAAAATAGGACTACAGGTGAATTTGCATCCCCTCAGTCTCCCACAACCCAGTTTGCGCAGAGATTCTTTCCTCAGGACATTTACAAGTCAGACTTTTATCATTGCATGAATTCTCTTTACATCTTTAGTAGGGGTTGTATTAGTTGAAACCTAAGGGTTGCAAGAGACAAAAATCCAACATGGATTAGCTTGAATACATTGACCTACATAACAAAACTATGGGAATGTCCTGGTTGGTGTTGGCTACAGGGATGGGCAGAACTTGACACTTGAACATCACAAGGATTCTCCATGCCTCCACCCATGTTACTCTCTGGGCTCTCATCTTTATAGCCCCGTGACCAGAGAGATAAGATACTCCCTTCCCCCACCATGTCCCCTAGAAGAACCCTAAGGAAATATTCTGATTGGCTCACCCTTGGACTGACCACTGCAGTCCAAGGAATAATGTGTAGACTACGTCAGTTAAGCCAGGCACCCACATGACGGATCAATAATCCAGGGGCTTCAGGGATCATGGGGGAGCTGGCAGCCGGCAGATCTGTGTCTACTACTCAGGGAAAATAAAGTCTTATACATTGTCAAACCTTTACGCCTCGTGAATCTATTACATTTTCAGGGCTATAAATAGTAAATCCTTTCCCTTTCCTTCCAAATGCAAATATTTTGAATATTTTAATGATTGCTTTCCAAAGCCTACTTCCAAAATCACTCTTCAAAGGGTTTGTGTTAATGTATACTCTCACAAACAGATGGTGGTGGGCATTCTTTTTTTTTTTTAAGATTTTATTTATTTATTTGTCAGAGAGAGAGAGAGAGCGAGAGTGAGCACAGGCAGAGTGGCAGGCAGAGGCAGAGGGAGAAGCAGGCTCCCTGCTGATCAAGGAGCCCGATGTGGGACTCGATTCCAGGACTCTGGGATCATGACCTGAGCCGAAGGCAGCCGCTTAACCAACTGAGCCACCCAGGCGTCCCGGTGGTGGGCATTCTTGAATTGTAAACTGTCATTGATCTATACTGGTGGCTCTTGATCGAGGGTGATTTTGCCTTCCCAGGGGATAACGGTGATGTCTGGAGACATTTTTGACTGTACCACAGGGAAGAAGCTATGGGCTTCTGGTGGGGAGGAGGACACGATGCTGCTAGGCATTCTATGATGTATAGATAGCAGCTCCCATAACCCCCAAATTATCTTGCCCAAATCTCAATAGTGTTGAGGTTGAAAATCCCTGATCTGTACTGATATATGGTCTTTATTTTTGGGTATAAAGCAGTCTCAGTAAGAAGAAGACTTGCCTCTACTTTGGCAGCACACTCTATGGCTGGTTTTGGTGTACTGAGATACCCTGGAGGTCCTGTTTTCCGATTTGGGAGGAGGGCACTGAACACTGCAGGTAAAAGTTTTCAAGGTATCCAGCTACGCTGCTTAGAAAACTCAATCTTCCAAGCTCTGCTGGCCTCTTTGTTTTAAGGGTGGTTTTCAAAGCACTTTAGCAGGGTGCCTGGGTGGCTCAATGGGTTAAGTGTCTGCCTTTGGCTCAGGTTATGATCCCACGGTCCTGGGATCGAGCCCAGCGTCAGGTTCCCCGCTGTGCAGGGAGCCTGCTTCTCCCTCTCTCTCTCTGCCTGGTGGTCTCCCTCCTTATGCTCACTCTCTCTCTCTGTCAAATAAATAAATAAAGTCTTTAAAAAAATAAAAAATAAAGCATTGTAGTAAAGGAGGGATACCTCCGATTACAAATGAATGTGAGAATTGCCAGTGTTTGGTTTATTTCTATTCTGACCTTTGGAAAATGATATTCATATACTATCTTTAAGGGAACCTAATGAATGACAAAATAGATTGTAAGAAAACCCCACTAACAGGTCTGGTTTCAGCAAATTGTACAACAGAAAATAACTAATCTTACCAACTGCTTCTTATTTTCAGAAGTAATATAAAGAGGCAAAAAAAAGGCAGAAACTCTGGCATTAGCCTCCTTTAATTCAAATCCTGGCTCTATTAATTACTATTGATATGACTTTGGGCAAATGACTTAATTAACTTTAATTTCCTCTTCTGCAAAATGGGCATGAATAGTACCTCCTTTTCAGGTTGTTGTGACAGCCTAATAGTTAATATACATAAAGAACTTAAAACAGTGCCTGGAACATAACAATACTATGTAAGTGTGAATAATATTATTTTCAAATCTCTACTACTTTACTGAAACCTGGTGTCAGACTGACACCCAATACGAAGGTTTAAATGATTGGTAATGGCTTAGGATAAAGTGGTGCTAAGGGTCTTTAAGTTTAAGAACATGTGATCTCAACCAGGACAGTACTCCACATACCACTCAGCCAAAGCCTTTTCAATATACACATACAGCTCATCTAGGAATAGAAATATCTAGAGTAGGGTTAGCAAACTGGTCTGTGGGCCAAGTTCAGCAAGCCTTTTGTTTTTTATAAATAAAGTTTTATTGAAACCTAGCCATACCCATTTTTCATGTATTATCTAAGATTGCTTTTGCTTTATAAAGGCAGAATCAAGAATTTACAGTGGCGGAGCTGAGTGGTCACACAGAGACTGTATGATTTTTCAAAGCCTCAGATAGTTGGTTCTTTTCAGAAAAGCTTGCAGGCCCTTCTCCAGACCTTTGTTAGCCAAAGTATGGCCCCTGGTCCAACATCATCAACATCATCTGGGGGCTGGTTGGAAACAGAGTCTAAGGTCCCAACCCCAGACCCACTTCATCAGAAGCTACATTTTAACACAATCCCCAGGGAGTTTGTGTGCACAGTAAGGTTGGAGGACACTGCATAGAAGACACCTGCTTTAGAAGGAAGACTTATGGGGTGCCTAGGTGGCTCAGTTGTTTAAGTGTCAGCCTTTAGGTCCGGTCATGATCCTGGGGTCCTGAGATTGAGCCCCACATTGGGCTCCTTGCTCAGTAGAGAGCCTGCTTCTCCCTCTCCCTCTGCCTGCTGCTCCCACTGTTTGCACTCTCTCTCTTGCTTGCTCTCTGTCAAATAAATAAGTAAATAAAACCTTAAAAAAAAAGGAGGAAGAGCTATTTCAGTGTTCCTTCTAATATCAAGCCTCAAGTGAAGGACTAGTTCATCCCTTTTTTTCTCTTAAAAATTTATTAATTTTTGTGAGATATAATTGACATATAACATTGTGTTAGTTTTAGGTGGAAACATAACAGTTTGATATATTTATATATTGCAAAATGATTACTACACCTTTACTTCACACCCACCACCTCACATAATTATAATTTTTTTTCTTGTGATGAGAACTTTTAAGATCTACTCTCTTAGATCAAAGGGATCTAATAGTTCAAATATACACTACAGTATTGTTACTGTTACAGTTACAGTATTGTTAACTAGAGTCCCCATTCTGTTTGTTACATCCCCAGGACTTATTATCTTACTTGATTCTTATTTGTCTCTCATTGATTTGAAATATTAACATTTGGGAATATTACTTGGAATCAATAAATTTAGCACTGGAGAAAACCATAGAGATGCCATTTCCTCCTTCCTTCTCTTCTTGGTCCATTTCCCTTTTCTTTGTCACTTTTCCGGATTTATGTGCCTTCACTGTTGGAGAATTTAGTTGTTGTAGTTGTTTGTCTTCTACCCTGAGTAAAACCAAAGAAGTAATACCAGTTTCGCTATAGTCAGTGAACTGGGAGTCAGAGAACCTGAGTTCTAGCCTCATCTAAACCCTGCTCTTTACCAGCTATAATGCCTTATGCAAACTGAGTCTCAGTTTACTCATCCACAAAATGGAAATAATTTTACCTGCTCAAGGCTATGAGGATGAGTTGAAATATTGCATGTGGAAATGCTTCATCATTGGTAAAGGAACACAACAACATAAGGATTAGCTCTAGATTGCCTGGCACAGAGTCTTGAACATAGTAGGTGCCACATAACTGTTGGGTGGATTTTTTTTTTTTTTTCCTATGGGAACTGCTCCAATAAAAGCCACCAGATGGCAGCAAAGAGCAAGCTTCCGCTCAGAGGCTCCCTCTGGTCAGCCCAAGAGGGCTTTAGAAGGAGAAATTTTTTTTTTTTTTTTAAGATTCATTTATTGTCAGAGAGAGAGGAGGAGTGTGCCCACAAGCAGGGGAGTGGCAGGCAGAGGGAGAAGAAGGCTCCCTGCTGAGCAAGGAGACCAATGCAGGACGGGGACCTGAGCAGAAGGCAGGCACATAACCGACTGAGCTACCCAGGTGTCTTTTTAATTTAATTTAATTTTATTATTTTTTATTTTTATAGAAGGGGAATAAAGTAACTGGTGGTTCTCCCTGGTCCCTAGCAAGCTGATCCCCTTCATTTACTACCCCCTCCCCAAATCTTCCCTACTTCAAACCCACCCATATATCCCACCATGAGAATGCTACAAAAGCAAGCAAGCATTGAGCGACAAATTGGAAGTGACAGCAATCTTTGTGTTCAGAGCCTGAAGTTAATATGACTTGGTAATGGGGATTCAACCGAGGGGATTTATGGAGTAAATTTTGGGCAAAATCTGTGAAAATTGATGAGACAATGAAGTATTTAAGCAGGTTACTTCTTCTCCAAGTTCCTATCCCAGGTGGGCCATCCATTTAGCCATCACCCATTCAACAAACATTTGACTCCAGGCTTGGGAATACAGATGCAGTTCCAACCCTCATGGAGAAAGAGAGAGACACATATTGGGCAAGGAATTAATTACACCTGTGATATGATCCACCTAGAGAACCTGGAAATGTGTGTCATAGGGTGATTTAATCTTGGGAGGGGTCGGGATGAGCCTCCTGGGAAAGCAATGCTTAAGCTGAGCCCCAGGGATTAGTAGGAGGTAGGGTGGCTAGACAAAGGGGTGGGCAGGGAGTGTGTAAGAGCCATTGCCACAGAGGCTCTAGTGCTCCAGATGGCCCGAAGACCTCCATATTTTAGTGCACTCCCGTGGGGAAATGTAGAGTGACCCAAGGCTACCAGGATTCAAGGACAGTTAACATATTTCTGTTTTATTTATTTTATTTTTTACATCAACCATACATAACTGAAAAGTCCTCATTGCGTGTGTGTGTGCTCTGGAGGCAACATTTCTTCTGTTTACAGCTGGCGATGAGTCGAATCAACTTCACAGAATCCTCATGATAACTGTATGAGCTTACATCCCTGGGATGGCACAGGACACCATCCCTGTCCTCTGAGGGCTGATAATTTAGTTGGAACAATGATTCTCCCCGCCACACTCCTTGTCTTAACATTTCCAGCGTAGCCCGTATGAAACATTTCTACACTTTGATCATGACCTTGGATCGATCTCTGTCACCTCTTCCCCAATACTCACTAGACTAGGAGTTCCTAACCAGCACCCATAGACCATCGGGGGGAAGTAGATAACATTCAGGCCTCCATGAACTTGAATGGGGGAAGAAGTCCCTTCGTTTATTTTCACTAAGTTCTTACTGAAATCAGCGTATCTCCTTCCATTATGAACATAGGGGAAAAAAAAGAACACAAAAACCCCACAGGAGTGTTAGTAGTGCCTGTGACTGTCACCAGTAGGAGCCACAGGGATCTTATTGTTTGGTGCATTAATAAAGACACACACACACACACACACACACACACACACACACACACAAAAACTATGTCCCAAATTAGCTTTTTGGGTTTTTTTTTTTAGATTTTATCAAATTAACTTTTTAAAATATTTGATAAATGTGTTTCAATGTAACTGATTTCTTTGTGACCCTATGTGTTTTATTTCAGGCATTTATAAACATTCTGAGACGGGTCCCGCAGCTTCACGGGACAATCAAAGGGACTCCATGCACAAGAAAGGCGAGGAGCCTTTGCAGAATCTAAGGGCTCATGGGCTTGGCCTCAGTTCTTCTCTGTCTAGGACTCATTACAATGTCTGTGATCCTGATGCACTCTTGTCACTGGGGGCCCCTCCTCCATAAAAGATACTAAAAATTACATTCCATGATTGCAGAGGTATAACAATGAATATAATCCAGGTGGAATATATTTTTTAAAACATTTCTTTTTCCTCAGTTTTTTAAAAGCAATTAAAACATTTTCATGGGCCCCTAGCACTGGCCACACTATGCCTGATGGCGAAGTTGGCCGGGAGTGAACTCATTCATTTCCATTTCTTTCATTATTACCTGTGTCCCAAGGACGTTCTGGTTTCTATCTCCTGATGACGAACTTGACCAACCATTAATTCACCGACTATCCACACTGCTGTCCCCGAGGCATCTCCAGTGCATCAGAACCAAACGCATCGCTCTTCTCTCCAAATTTGATTTTGCTCCTACATCCCGCTTGCACTGCTGTCCCGCTGAATGGAGGAACCTTGGGGTCGTCTGTGACTCCTTCCTCTCCTTCCTTTATTCCCCAGCCAGTCACCAAATCCTGCTGCCTTTGCCTCCCACGTCTGTCCCAGGTCCAGCCTCCACACAACATCCCCAGTGCCAACAACCTACTTCAGACCGGAATCACTTGCTTGGAATTCTCCTGAGGCTCCCTGATGACTATCCCTGGCTTCCTCCTCTCCAGAGTCAGCTCGTCGCCGTTCCAGGATGATCAGACCCCATCACGGCTCCATCCTTGGACCCATTCCCCACTGCCTGACTTACCAGTGAGTCCTGAATAGAGGAAGTTTGATAATACCACAGATTGTATTGTAGAGATGAGCTTCCGATGAATTTCCTATTCGATGGAGATCTGGAATCTGCATTTTAAACAACAAACAGGCAGGTAGTTCTTTGAGGGGGCAGTTCTTAGACCACACTTTGAAGAAACATTGCAATACCAGATAAATAAAACATGGCTTTCAATTTCCCTCCTGACCTGTAGATTACACCAATCTATGCTGTAAACCCTTTTCCTGGGGTGCCTGGGTGGCTCAGTCGGTAAGCGTCTGCCTTTGGCTCAGGTCATGATCCCCAGTCCTGGGATCAAGCCCCACATCGGGCTCCCTGCTCAGCGGGAAGCCTGCTTAACCCTCTCCCACTCCCCCTGCTTGTGTTCCCTCTCTCCCTGTGTCTCTCTCTATTAAATAAATTAATTAAAAAACAAACTTTTCTTGTCCCATATTCTGATGATGTCACCTATACCCCCCTTCCTCACTACAGTTTACATTTGTGTACCTTTGCTCATTGTCTAAAATACTGTCTTTTCTCTACCTGCTGAAAACCTCCTCATCTCTTGGGGTCCAGTTCAAGTCTTTCTTTGACCCTTCTTGGTAGAAATTAATCACTCCATTCTCTATACCTTCATATCCCTCTGTGCACATTTCGAGAGTCACATTCTCATTGTAGAGAGGGAGTGGGTGGGATGTTTGGAAGCTTCAACCACAGTGTGACACGTTGACCAGATCAACCAGAACTCCGAAGAGGAGACATTCTTGAGTCTAATTTGTGGGGAAAGTCACCCCAGGACGGACTGGGTAGTAGTGTTCCTGGATCCCCAACCAGGTTCTTAAGTCTCCGTGTTGGAGGAATGAACACTGACCTGGAGAGAAACAAAGAAGGCAGAGTTTATAAGAGATAGCTTTGTGTGAGGGAGCCAGCAAGAAAGAATGTCCCTCCCCGAAGGGGTGTTGTGCAAGGCTTATAAAGACACTTTTGCCAAGGGTGAGGGAATGGGAGTGGTGAAGCATCCTCTAGTCCCACGGTCATTATCTTGTGGTCGTTACTCTTTGCCGGACACAAGACAGTCACAGGATGCCTATCTCCAGGGTCGACATTCTTTCAGGACTTCTGGGAAATAATACTTGGGCAAACAGGCTCTAAACTGTTAGTTCTAATTTTGCCCAGACAACCATGACTCCCTGAGGACTGTTCGTTCTCCTTTGTTCTCGTTCCCTGAAGGAGGAATTTGTCTCTAAGCCTATGGAAACTTTTTTTTTGAAGATTTATTTTTCCATGTGAAACAGAGAAAGAGGGAGAGAGGGAGGGAGGGAGAGAGGGGGAGAGGGAGGGAGAGAAGGAGGGAGGAAGGGCAGAGGGAGAGAAATCCTCAAGCAGACTCCCCACTGAACGTGGGGCCGGATGCGGGGCTTGATCCCAGGACTCCAAGATCACAACCTGAGCTGAAATCAAGAGTTGACGCTTAGCCAACAGAGTAGCCCAGGTGCCCCAGCATACGGAAACGTAATTCTTGCCTTAGTGGCTTCACAGGAGTCAAGTCCCTCTTGCTTTCTCAATAGTAGCATGGGCTGGGGGGCAGGAAGAAAACCTTGAAGGGAGCAGCTATCCCAGCTATTTACTAGCTGGGATAGCATTTTAGCAATCAGTGTGGACATACCGGCTGCAGAGCAGGGAAGGTGTGGAAGCATGAGTACCTGTGCGTACATATGTGTACACGTGCGTGCACGTGAATGTGTGCGTCCTGCCAGGTTAAGAGCACAGAGACGTGCATCGGGCTGCTTACTCCAAACCTTTGTATGGTCAAGAGATTCATCTAGTTCCCTCAATGGGCTCTGGAGCATCTGCAAAACTGATGCATTCAAATATCAACCCCTTGGGGCACATGGGTGGTTCAGTGGGTTAAAGCCTCTGCCTTTGGCTCAGGTCATGATCCCAGGGTCCTGGGATGGAGCCCCACATCGGGCTTTCTGCTCAGTGGGGAGCCTGCTTCCCTTTCTCTCTCTCTGCCTCTCTGCCTACCTGTGATCTCTGTCAAATAAATAAATAAAAATCTTAAAAAAATATATCAACCCCTTTCTTTTTCTTTTCCTATTTCCACTGCAAATATGACTGGGCAGGTTTAAAAAAAAATAAAAGGAAAAAGAGTATGAGAATACCTTCAGATTCCAGAGCCCCTAATCTAAGCCTATCCAATTATAATCTTTGGGCAGGGACCAAGGTACCTTAATAAGTTTCCCCCAAGTGAACCATTGCATGTTCAAGTTTAGGAACCACCAGTTTAGGTGAGTGGTTTTCTGACCTGGTTGCATATTAGAATTACCTGGATAGTTTAAAAAAAAAACTCTCAGATTTCAGACTTTACCCCAGATCCCCTGAGCCAAAATCCCTGCAGGTGGGATCCTGTATTTTTTTTTTTTTTTTAAACCTCCCGAGGTGATTCTGGTTTGCAGGCAGGCCTGAGAACTACCGGTTTAGGAAATTCTTAAACTGGTTAAGCAACCCCCGAACAGTGGAATTGAATGTTTTCTGCAGTTTGGAGGTGATTTTCTCTCTGGAATCTGATCTTATATCTGCTCAGAACCGAGCCTGTTTCCCCCTCTCTGCCTGCCTCTCTGCCTACTTGTGATCTCTCTCTCTCTGTCAAATAAATAAATAAAATCTTTTAAAAAAGAAAAAAGTAAAAGAAAATCTGCTCGGTTCTGCTTTTTTTTATGTTGGGAAGGAGAAAAACTCATTCTTGTTTTGACTGCTGTCGGTGGGAAACTGCTTAGCGAGTCAAGTCATGCAATTCTGTTCCGTGCTGGGCGCGATGATTATTAAAGTCTTGAAATTGTCTTGAGTGTGGGCAGAGCTGGAGTCGGTTGACTTGTCATTCGGGGGCTTTGCGTTAATCAGCGGGGCAGATGGCTTTTCTGGAGTACCTGATGCTCGTGGACTGCTTTGCACAGCTCCCTTGTGGGGAAAAAAAATACCCCTTTTCCTCTCCAGGTCATGGGAAAAAATAAGGCACAGAGATTTTAAGGGAGCTGCTCAAGGCTGGATATCTTGCAAGGGTCAAAGTCAAGTCTAGAGCCCCCGAAGTCAGGTTATACCATACAGACTAGTGGGTTGATAGTATTCTGGGTCACTGGGCATTCAGAATAAGCATCTTGGATGACATAAGCCCAAATAGGCACTTCCCATCCTTGTTCTTTTTCAAAATTTTTGTGATCCAAGTTGAATTCATAGGCCAAGCCCATCCCTTAATTGTTCACTATCACAGACCCAATCTAACAGGAATAGGTTAAGTTCTCACTATCAGATGTAGAACCTGGACCTGAATTATAGGATCATTTCATTTGTGCAAGGCTATAGTGGGCTGGAGCCAGACCCTCCTGCTAGCCAAGAGCCTGCTGTGTACCTCTCTTCCTACTTCTGTGTTCAATGAGATCACATCCATAACTTGAAATTGGCTGTAGTGGGCCTATATACCACTGAAATTGGCAAACACAACAAAACAGGTTTTGGGGTTTTTTTGTTTGTTTGTTGTTGTTGTTGTTGTTTTTAAGCTCTCAAAGAGCCAGTTATTAAGCATTTACCAGCATACCACAGGTGCAAGGTCAGCCCAGAAATTTATTTGAACTCTTCAGACTTTTACAAGTGATGGAACCAACCACCAAATATGATGAAAAAGATAGATCTGACTGTCATCTTTAGTATATTCTGTGTTAGATTTTCTTTTACTTTTTTCTTTTTTAAAAGATTTTATTTATTTATTTGACAGAGAGAGAGAGATCACAAGTAGGCAGAGAGGCAGGCAGAGAGGGGGAAACAGGCTCGGTTCTGAGCAGAGGGCCCAATGCGGGGCTCGATCCCAGGACCCTGAGATCATGACCTGAGCCCTCGAAGGCAGAGGTTTAACCCACTGAGCCACCCAGGTGCCCCCGAAATGTCAACTCCTAAATTTGATATTATTTCTCACCTATCAGATTGGTTCCAAATAATATTCAGAATTGGCAAGGGGGAGTGGAAGAGGTCATTCTCAAGCAGTGTCGATGGGAGGGTAACTAGTATAATTTCTGAAGGGCAATTGACAAAACTGTATCAAAACTCTTAAGAAGGGTTGGGTGCCTTGGTGGCTCAGTGGGTTAAAGCCTCTGCCTTCAGCTCGGGTCATGATTTCAGGGTCCTGGGATCGAGACCCGCATTGGGCTCCCTGCTCACTGGGGAGCCTGCTTCCCTTCCTCTCTCTCTGCCTGCCTCTCTGCCTACTTGTGATCTCTGTCAAATAAATAAATAAAATCTTAAAAAAAAAGTCTTAAGAGTGGGATGCTGGGTGGCTCAGTTGCTTAAGCATCTGCCTTCAGCTGAGGTCATGGTCCCAGGGTCTGGGGATCGCGAGCCCCGCATGGGGCTCCTTTCTCAGGGGGAAGACCGATTCTCTCTCTGCCTGCTGCTCCCCCTGCTTGTGTGCCCACTCTCTCTCTCTCTGACAAATAAATAAAATCTTAAAAAAAAAGTCTTAAGGGGTACAAACTTTCTGAATTGATCCTAAGGAGCAGTATGACACATGATTTGCTTAAAAGCATTCACTGCACAGCAAAGGAAACCATCAACAAAACAAAAAGGTGACATACTGAATTGGAGATAATATTTGTAGATCATATATCCAAAAAGGGTTAATATTCAAAATATATAAAGAACTTGTACAACTTCATAGCAAACAAAAACAAAAATAAAAATAAAACAAAACAAAAAACTCTAAACAATTTGATTTAAAATGGGCACAGGATCTGAATGGAAATTTTTCCAAAGAAGACATACAGATGGCCAGCAGGGAAATGAAAAGATGCCTGACATCATGACACATCAGAGAAATGCAAATCAACCCCATGATGATATCTCTCTTCATACCTGTCAGAAAAAGAAATATGTATGTATGTATGTATGTATGTATGTATGTATGTATTGGTGGGGATTCAAGAAAAGGGAACCCTTGTACACTGTTGGTAGGCATGTAAATCAGTCCAGCCACCATGGAGATTCCACAGAAAATTAAAAATAGAACTACCTTATGACCCAACAATTCCGCCTGCATATTTGTATGAAGAAAATGAAAACACTAACTCGAAAAGATATACATATCTCTATGTTCAGTACAGCATTATTTACAATAGCTGAGATATGTGAACAACCTAGATGTCTATCAATGAATGAGTGGATAAAGAAAATGTGGTGTGTGTGTGTGTGTGTGTGTGTGTGTGTGTGTGTGTGTATTACATGGGCTATTACTCAGCCATGAAAAAGAAGGAAATCTTGCCATTTGCTACAACATGGATGGACCTTGAGGGCATTATGCTAAGTGAAATACATTTGGCAAAGAAAGACAAATACTGTGTGATTTCACTTAAATGTGGGGGGTGAAAAAAGCTCATAGATATAGAGAACAGATTGGTGGCTGCCAGAGGAGAAGGTTGGAGGATGGGAAAAATTGGTGAAGGGGGTCAGAAGGTCCAAACCTCCAATTATAAAATAAGTCCTGGGAGTGTAATGTACAGCACAACAACTGTCATTAATAATACTGTGTTGTGTATTTAAAGGTTACTAAGACAGTAGATTTAAAAGCCCTCATCACAAGAAAAAATCTGTAATTATATACGGTGACAGATATTAACTGGATTTATTGGATGATTATTTCATAATATGTGAAATATCTAATCCTTATCTTGTATACCTGAAACTAATATAATGTTGGATGTCAATTATACCTCAATAAATCTAAAAAACTAAAGTAAAAAAAAATAACCAAACCCCCCAAAATACTAGAGTGAACAAAAAAACAACCAAAAACAAGAAACCCAAAACATTTACTGTAACATTATTTACACCAGTGATTCTCAACTCTACTTGCATGTCGGATTCACTGGGGGTCTTAAGGAGAAGATATCGGTGGTTCTCAGCTGTGGTGGGGGTACTGGGAAGGTAAGGGAGCATTTTGGACTCAGGGGTATTTGGCAATGTCTGCAGACATTTTTTCATTGTCACAACTGGGAAGGAAGATACTACTGGCATCTAACGGGTAAAGGTCAGGGATGTTGCTAAATAAACCTACAGAACACAAAAAATCTCCCTGAAACAAAGGTTTATCTGGTCCAAGATATCAGTAGTGCCTAAGTTAAGAAACACAGGATAGGACGCCTGGGTGGCTCAGCCTGCTGAGCGTCTGCCTCCTGCTCAGGTCATGATCCCAGGGTCCTGGGATGGAGTCCCACATCAGGTGCTGAGTGGGGAGCCTGCTTCTCCCTCTCCTTTGCCTCTTCCCACCACTCTTGTCTCTCAAATTAATAAATAAAATCTTAAAAAAAAACACCTCACCTCACCAAATGGCATATGTGGGCCCTTTAAGCCATTTACAGGAGATACAGATAGATATCTTGCCTGCACATCTGTCTATGAGAGAGTCACAGAGTAATCACATTTCATTATTCAGAATGAAACATTATTCAGAGAAGGCATGTTTCATCATTGTGTATATCGAAGAACTAAGAATTACAAGTGTCCAAGTGGAGACTAGTTAAAAAATTATGGCCTATTTATGCATTGGAACAGCATGTGGCCATAGAAATATATCTAAAATATATTGTTACATTAAATAATAACTTGTTGAACAACAATAGAGTGATTTCATTTGTTTGTGTGTGTATATATATATATACACACACATACAGAATATTCTGGAAGGATACAGAAGGAAACTTCAGCAACAGGAATAGTGCGAAGTTTTTTTTTTTTTTTTCCTTTTTTACTCCTCTACTACTGGATTTTTTTTTTTTTTTTTTACCATGGGCATATATTTTTATACAATTAAAAAAAACTTTTTAAAGATTTTATTTATTTATTTGATAGACAGAGATCACAAGCAGGCAGAGAGGCAGGCAGAGAGAGAGAGGAGGAAGCAGGCTCCCTGCTGAGCAGAGAGACCGGTGTGGGGCTCGATCCCAGGACCCTGAGATCATGACCCAAGCCAAAGGCAGAGGCTTAACCCACTGAGCCACCCAGGTACACCCAATTCAAAAATGTTTAAATAGATTATAATATATAAACATTTTTGTAGAAGTGCATTAATATTCATGATATACTACTAAGGGAAAAATTTAACTCCAAGCCAAGTTAGACAGTACAGACTTGTATGTGTCTATGTATGTATTTATGTTTAAGTAGGCTCTGTGCCCAGTGTGGAACCCAGTACGCGACCTGACCTCATGACCTTGAGACCAACACCAGCGCAGAGATCAAGAGTCAGATGTTTAACAGACTGAGCCACCCAGATGCCCCAGTAGAGACTTGTTTTTAAAACATTCATAGGAAAAAGACTGGGAAGTACAAACATCAAAATAGTCCACTGTTTGGAAGTTTGGTGTTTTGGTGCTTTTCTCTATCCTCCAAATTTGCTCCGACAGGCTTGTGATTCTTCTGAAATTAGAAAATTTAAAAACCTACGAGAAATGTTATTTTTCTCTCCGCAAATCTATACACAATTGTTAGGACATTGTGCATAGCTCTCGTATAGTAATGTGCAAAAATAATTTGGCTGTGAGTACAATATCTTGCCGGGCATCTGTGCTGAGGCTGGGAAGTGGATCAGCTGGGACACTGACCCGGCAAGCCCTTTGTTAAAAATGGCCCTTCCTCGACACATGGCTCCCAGATGCTCTTCATTTTTGGATCCGTCTATTTAATGTGAAAAATGTTTCTGCTGCAGAAATTCATTGTCATCTCCAGTTTATAGAGAAAATATTCTCACAGAGAAGAGTGCCAGTGTCTCAAAAGGGAAGCAGAGCCCCTAATCCTTCATTCGATGTACATTTATAGGGTACTGAGTTATGCATTGGGTATGGTTCAAGAGTTTAGGTTCCAGTGGAAAAGGAAACATTCAAGGTCCCTGTTCTTTTTTTCTTTCTAAAGAGTTTATTTATTTATTTATTTGACAGAGAGAGAGAGAGAGCGAGAGAGCGAATACAAGCAGGGGGAACAGCAGGCAGAGAGAGAGAGAGAGAGGGAAGCCGGCTCCCCACTGAGCAGGAGCCCCATGCAGGACTCCATCCCAGGCTCAGCGGGGAGCCTGCTTCCCTTTCTCTCTTTGCCTGCCTCTCTGCCTACTTGTGATCTCTCTCTCTCAAATAAATAAATAAAAATCTTTAAATAAAAAAACAAAATAAAATAAAAGGAAAATGACATTATATAAGCAATGAGAAAGATAAACTGGTAAAGAGATGCACAAGATGGTTACAGAGAGTAAAAATGCCAGAGTGGTGGGAAAGAACTAAATAACTAGGATGGTTAATTTTGGATTGTGTGGCCACCCATTTAGGAGGGCACATTTTGAAATTGATGTATAATTGGCATATGACATTTGATTTGTTTCAGGTGTACAACATAGGGATTTGATCTTTGTACAAGGAGGGTGCATTTGCACCATTAAATAGACCGCAGGTTGGAGCTAGCCCTCCGTGGGGCTGGTAGAGGAGTCCAGGCAGAAGGAATGGCAGGTACAAACGCCCTGAGGCAGGAACAAGCTTGGAATATATATATTCTTTAAGATTTTATTTATTTGACAGCAGGAGACACAGTGAGAGAGGGAACACAAGCAGGGGGAGTGGGAAAGGGAGAAACAGGCCTCCCACCGAGCAGGGAGCTCCATGTGGGGCTTGATCCCAGGACCCTGGGACTGAGCCACCCAGGTGCCCCAAGCTTGGAATATTTAAGAAAAAGAAGGTCAGGGGTACTTGGGTGGCTCCTACGGTTGATTGTCTGGCTCTTGATTTCGGTTCAGGTCATGATCTCAGGTTTGGGGGACTGAGTTCTTCTGTGTTGGGCTCTGCTCTGGGTGTGAAGCCTGCTTGGGACTCCCCCTCTCTCTCTAAAAAAAAAGGTCAGTGTAGCTTTCAAACAGTAGGTTAATGAGTGGTGGGGAAATGTTCTAGCAGGGTCTATAGGTTATACTTAACTATGTGCACACACTGTTCTAAGCATTTTACAAGAATTATTTCATTTAATCATTTCAACGAACTTGGGAAGCAAGTATTATTATTATTCTCATTGTTCAGATAAGTAAACAGAGGCATAAGGTGCCTGGGTGGCTCAGTGGGTTAAGCCTCTGCCTTTGGCTCAGGTCATGATGTCAGGGTCCTGGGATTGAGTACCGCATTGGGCTCTCTGCTCAGCGGGGAGCCTGCTTCCCCCACCTCTCTCTGCCTGCCTCTCTGCCTACTTGTGATTTTTCTCTCTGTGTGTCAAATAAATAAATAAAATCTTAAAAAAAATTAAACAGAGGCATAGAAAATTTAAATAGCTTGCTTCAGGTCACCCAGTTAATAAGTGACTGACCTGGGATTTGAACTCTGGTTAGATTTCTATATACTGTCCAACGCGCCAGTCAGATGAACCCTTTGTCTAATGGGCCAGCAGCAAAAAGCTTGCTCCAAACAATCCTATCTTTGCAGCCATGAGACCCAATAATTAGTATAAATTATTGAGGAAAAAAATCACAAAATGTGCCTAACAAAAATGTGTCGAATACCTTTTATGAGCCAAGTATTGCGTGGATCATAATTTTTACTGTTATCCATCATTTTGTCTTCTCAAAGTTGGTTTCTTTAAAAAAAAAAAGAAAATATCCGGTAAATTCTGAACTTAACAGTACTCAACATTATATTTCCACTAATCTGAGCCATCCCTTAACAAAGGTGACAGTGAACAAAACAGTCAGGGAAAAAACCCTTTTACACCCAGAGTAGAAGTAAGAGAAATAATTTCTTAAATTGTGATAGCTTTAAACAGTTCTTAGAAGGCTTCCCTATTTGCCATTTCACTTGGTTCTGTCAACAGTCCTACAAAATAGATGTGGTGCTCTTCCCCACTCTCTTGGAGTTGAATGTGTTCTTGTGACTTGCCTTGAGTAATGAATTGTGAGCAGAAGTGATGCCACATCTGGGTGGGGCTTTCATGATCCAGTCCATGAATCATCATACTTTCTTTTTCCCTTGGTCATGGAAACCAACAGCTTTCAAGATGGCAGCTTGAATCCCCATGATGAACATCTTTCAACATGAGTCGGTATGAGAAAGAGATAAACTTTGCTGTCTTAAGCCACTAAGATTTTGACCTTGCTACTTTGGTCTAACCCAGTCCAGTGGTTCTTAATGGGAAATCCTGGGATGTTTCTGATCCAATAGATGTATGATGGAGCCCAGTGATGTGCATTTCTAACAAGTTCCTGGGAGATCCTTCTGCTCCTGGTGCAGTACCACCTTCTGGAAATCATTACATAGCCTACCTTTACTAATTCAGTATCAGTCCACGGAAACCAAAGCTCAAGGCACAACTGGGTTCATTCCTTCATGTACTCAAGGAATATTTACTAAAAGCCTGCTACATGCAAGGCACTAGCCCGGCTGGTGCATAATCAATGACAATCAAAAGGAACATCGTCCTTGCCCCCAGGTTTTAGAGACTAGTGGTTTTCCCAAGGTTATGCCTCTAGTGCAGGAGCTAGAGCTTAGACTCTGTCTTCTTTCTCATCATTCAGCACTCATTTCATTATGCACTAAACATTAACAAAACACCTTGGTTGCTATTTATTATTCTCTTCGATATCTTTTAAAGAGGTAGCTTGAGGGGCAACGTAACTGAACTCAAGGGGTTTGCCACTTGGGGTCATATTGAATACAACAGAAGGAAGTGTTGAAAGCAAAGACCTTTTTATTACTTGTCACAGGTAAGGAGACAGCGAGACAGCTCTCCAAGTACTATCTTCCCGAACATACATTATATGTTCAAAAAATGATGGAAAGTGGGCACCTGGGTGGCTCAGTGGGTTAAAGCCTCTGCCTTCGGCTCAGGTCATGATCCCAGGGCCCTGGGATCCAGCCCCACGTCGGGGGCGGAGGGGGGGGTCTCTGCTCAGCAGGGAGCCTGCTTCCCCCCACCCCCGCCTGCCTCTCTGCCTACTTGTGATCTCTGTCTGTCCAACAAATAAATAAAATCTTTAAAAAAATGATGGAAAAATCTGAGTATGATTGTAGTCATCTATAGAGATCTTAGTATTATAATGAGCTGAAGGTAACTTCAGGACAATTCAGGGAAGCTTCTGCACAGGTGCTCAGCTCCACTCCAGCTCACACGGGCTCGGGTAAGGGTCTATCAGGGGAGACACAACTAGCAAGCGGCCAGGAGGTAAAAGGCCTCGTTGGTTGTCACCTTGGCTGGAGCGGTTGGTTCTGCAAAACAAAATGTATTCCTTCCCTGCTTTTTTCCCTTCCCCTCTTTCCTTCTGCTGATAGCTTGCAGCCGTCTTATTGGAGTAGCTTCCCTTTGCATCTGAGCTAACAGTAACTCAGACAGTTTCTTTGCAGGTGGGTTTACATCTACATGTTTGGAGGAAGACGCTTCCACGGAGTGGACGTGAGGAATGTGAGGTTCTCTCAGCACTGTGAGGAGAGAGGAGAAAAGAGGAGCCACGTGATAGTGGCTAGATATCACTATCCCGTGATAGTGGCCACGGGAAGAGAGAAATGACAGGGAAGGACTGGGAGACACAGTGATGTGTTGGGTAGATGTAAGGCTGAAGGACTTACTCCCCCAGCTGCTGGCCGGCGGATTGCCTTTCCTATAGAGAGCTCCTTCACCCAAGGGCACCCCTGTTCCTGGGAATCCCACATGCAATGGGTGACATAAAGGCTCCGAAGGTCTATCCTATCTCCAGAGCTCTTTTTGGGGTCAATGTGTAATGGAACTAATGTGTTTGGTCCTTGGGATGGAAACTACGCCAGGTGGAGTTGTCACGTAAGAAAACTTGATTTGCAGCAAATAAGGAGATCTTGGGGAATAACTTCCAAAACCATGGCTCCCTGAGCAAGGGTGAGTGGGTTCCTTTTATTTAGGTTCAGGATGACTATTTAGAAAGCGGAGCCTTGTCAGGCAGCAGCCTTGTCAGGGTGAGGCAGGCATAAGCTTGTGCATGCATCTTAAAGAAACATGCCTGTACATATATTGCATGCTATGTAAATAAATCTTTGGGCAGGGATTTTCATATTATAACGAGGAACATGTAACAAACTGGTCTGGGAGGTCTGGGCTGCCAGAGATCTTTTTCCAGGCAGTCATTATTGCTCAGGGGTGGTTTTAGTTTCCGTTGTAGATGCTCTGTCCATCAGGTCTTTTGCTTGAGTTAAGGGTTAAGCTGGAAAGAAGAGGTTAAAGGAAAATGTGGGGAAATGGTCAATTAGGTATAAGCATCTGAGCAAAAAAGGTCAGCTCTTGGGGTCTAGCTGGTGACCAACTCATGCCATTGCTGTGGCTGCCTCACCACCCAATGCCTGTGTCCTTCCCCTCATGTTGCAAGGGTTGACACCCCAAGAGCACATTTGTTCTTTAATAAACATTCTCTATGCTAATTTCCATCTTAGAGTCAGCTTCCTGGGAACCCACCTGCGACAGAGAGATTTTAAGGTATTCGTTGTGGGGTGAGTCATCTAGACCTCCTCCTCCTCCGGGGCACCTGGGTGGCTCAGTTGATTAAATGTCTGCCTTCGGCTCAGGTCATGAGCCCAGGGTCCTGGGATCGAGCCCCGCATCAGGCTCCCTGCTTAGCGGGAAGCCTGCTTCTCCCTCTCCCACTCCCCCTGCTTGTGTTCTCGCTGTGTCTTCTATCGGATAAATAAATACAATCTTAAAAAAAAATAACCCTCCTCCTCCTCCCTTTCCAAAGCTTTGGTGAAATTGGCGTTGCTCACTCATGCTTTCCTGGAGACAGCGTTCATAGTGGGTTGAGTAGTATCCCCACCTTGCAAAGACTCAAGTCTACCTAGAACCTCAGAATGTGACCTTCTTTGGAAATAAGGCCTTTGCAGATGTAATTAGTTATGGGTCTCAAGAAGAAATTATCCTGGATGTAGGCAGGTCCTTAATCCAATGACTGGTGCCATTATGAAATAAGGAGAAGACACAGAGAGACACGGACTGGCGAAGGCCTCATGAAGACAGAGGCAGAGATGCTCAAGCAGTCACAAACTAAGGAACACCAGGGCCACCAGAAGCTGGGAGAGGACGAGAAGGATCCTTCCCGAGAGCCTTTGGGGGGGGAACATGGATGACTCTGAGGTGCCTACAGTGCTTACCTCTATTTGGGACCATTAGCCTGTAGGACTGTGAGAGAATATAATTCTATTTTTCTAACTGCTCAGTCTGAAGTGCTTTGTTATTGCAGCCCTAGGGAACGGAAACCGTATTCAACTTGGAAGAGAAAATTGAGGTGACAGCTGACCATCACACAAATGGAAATGAAATGCCCAGTGCTACGCATGTAGTAGGTACTCAATAAATTCTTACTGAACGAAACTGAACCAAATGTTAGTAAAGGAGAAAGCAAAATTTATTGCAAGTTATCTTAGAATAGCTTCTTGATTTATTTTCTTTAAACGCTGGGCATGTGAGCATCTGCTAATTTGCATACTTACTTATGATATTTGATTCTACCCATGAAATTGTGGAAGGATCAGTATTCATTTTGGACAATTCTAATAACTCTTTAAAAGTCAGTCACTAATGAGGTCCCTGCACTGTGTCACTATAATGCATGTCCTGATCATTTAAACTAGATTTATAATTTTGAAATGCCCCCGGCCTTTTTTCTTCTTCTTTTTTTTTTGGCCTGCCCCTCCTGGCCCCCTTGAAGCCCCCAGTTCTATTTTTAGGTGTGTAGGCAGGTAGATAATATGTGATAGAAGTGATTTAAGAGCTCAGAACAGCATCAAATGTGAGTACCTTTGCTAGAGCTTGTAACCCCAGAGCTGAGTCTATCACAACCATATGCCTCAATTTGCCTTATCCACAAAATGGAGCTCATGCTTCCTTCATAAGTTAGCAGCAGAAAGATTAAAGTGAATTATCTGATCAGCTCCCACAAGCTCAGCCACTCTTCTGATCATATTTGGAAGTCCCATCTCATCTCTGAATCCTGCCCTTGGGTCAACATGGTGCAAGGAGAGTTATGTTTATTAATGGCCAGAGAAGTAAAATAAATGAGTTTCTGAGCTTCATGTGGGTGGTAAGAGCCTAGAATGAGCCCTAAGACACTTGCTCTGTTTGCTCTGGCCTACCTCTGCAAACATAAAGATGCAAAGCATGGGAATGATTTTCAAAGACTAAATCAAAACGAAAATCTCCAATCAATCAGCAAATTTACTGAGTTCTTAGGTATGCAGGGCAATCTAATAGGGTCTGTTGGAGGACTCACACATGTGGTTTCGATGACTGAAGAGGCACCAGGAGGATTTATGAATACCCTTTAATATGCCAAGAGAGCCTGCAAAGCTTGCTTTGGGACTTAGGTCTTCTTCAGTGGCATGTGGCCTAAATTTTCCCCATCTGTTACCCCCTAAAAAAGTAGTAAGTTGTCAATGAGGATGCTTTTGGCATCAGCCTAACTCCAGATGGCTTGGACAATAATAGGGAATTTATTACTTATTTACTCACAAACTGAAATTCTATACACAAGGCTAGCTTCAGGTACGGCTTGAGTCATGGCTTTCAAATGTCTCCCAAGCACACATTTTCTTCCCATCTCTTCATTCTGACTCTGTAGTGTTGGCATCATCTTCAGGGTTTACCGAATGGTCCTAGGACTGTTCCAGATTCTGCTATTTTTAGCACATTTCACATCTTCATGCCACACCATCCAGGGGAAGAAACAACGTCTCTTTGGATATCTCTTACGTGAGTCCTGGAATTCATTCTCTCACTCATTGACCTAAAACCAGCCTTTGCTGATTCCTGAACCAATTGGTATGGTCAGGAGATAAGAACCAAGGATTAGAAAGCCCTCATGAGTTGAACATCTCTTGGGCTCCCTTTTTTCAGATGCTACATGGTCTCTCAACTTTCTCCTTCGGTGCCTCTGCTTCTTTCTTCCTGCATGTCAACTTTCTCTCTCTCTTTTTTTTCTGCATAGAGTAGAAGGTAACCATCTTTAGGCTTGAGTTTACATAGCCTTGTTTAAGGGTTAGTAGAACCTGATGGACTCTCATGTTTTGATTTCAAGTGCTGGGAGAAATCATCTGATTGGACACAGTAGGGTCAGTTTCTACTCCTGGTACCAAAAAATATGGTCAAAGGATTACGTTGTCCAGATACAGTCAAAGGGGACCACTACTAGGCTGGGGAACAGGGACAACAGAAGTCTCCAGAACATGGTGTCCACCGACTATAACCTACAGAAAAGTGAACATATGCCCTTTTATGCCCATATCTGGGAAGGGTCTTCAACTCAATAGGCCTGATACACATATTATTTGAATTCTTTGGTTACAAGTGACTGGACAATCCAAGCCAAACACACACACACACACGTGCACACACACACACACACACACACACACACACTCTGAAGGGGTTCAAGGAGGATCTGTGACTCTAAAGTGCCAAGAAAGTCTTCAGAACTTGCTCTAGAGTCCCAGGAGAGAGCATTTAATTGGAGTGGGCTGGTCAATACTGATCATAGTATTAGATCACTATAATAATGGCCCTCAAAGAACCACACTTTCTTCTGTCCACCTCTCTTCCTAATGTGATGGAGCTGCTCTTTCCTTCAAAAGGGGGGAATCTGGGTTGGGGGGCTTGGGTGGTTCAGATGGTTGGGTGTCTGCCTTCAGCTCAGGCCATGATCCCAGCATCCTGGGATTAAGCCCTGCACCAGGCTTGGCGGGAAGCCTGCTTCTCCCACTCTCTCTACTTGTGTGTTCCCTCTCTCACTGTGTCTCTCTGTCACATAATAAATAAAATCTTTTTTAAAAGGGGGGTGTGTGTTTATTTTTCCACTCCCTTGAATTGGAGTTGGCCTTGGGACATGATGGACATGATGTATGAGCTCTAGAGCTTAGGTCTTAAGAAACCTTGCAAACTCTGCTCTCATACTCCCTGAACCTTAAAACTACCATGCCATAGGGCTAGCCTACTGTAGGATGAGAAGACACATGCAAGAGAACCGAGGTTCTCCAGATGACAACACCCACTGCCAGACGTCGAAGGAGACCATGTTGGATCATCTAGCCCAGTCTAGCCCAGCCAACTGAGGGCAATCATGTAGATGAGCCCAAGTAAGACCAAGAAGACCTGTCAGATGGCTAACCCACAGAATCAAGAGAAATTATAGATCATTGTTATTTTAAGCTTCTAAGTTTGGGATTGTTTGTTACACAGCGATAGCTAACTGAAACACATGCCCACCCCCTAGATCTAAAGAGGACGAATCTCATCCGCCTTTGGGCTTTCACTGGGCATCCTGGATTTTCTGCTCTACCAGCTGGCTGCCCGCAGGCAGGGAGAAGTTCTTCAAAATGCAAACAGAGTGCTGTGTGTTAAGAGACAAGTACATACCTGGCCGTAAAAACAAACAAACAAACAAATAAATAAAAACACAAAAAGCCAACAAATATCCACTTTATTTTGCATTGTGCTTCTTGTAAGCAGAGCTGTGTAAACACTCTGAGTACCTATTAGATGTTGTCTTAAACGCATACTTTTGGAATAAATTCCGCCAGGACAGACGCATCTGAATTAAATAGACAGAGACTCCAGGCTGTGCCATCTGCAATCCTCCACTTCTTCTCTTGGCCCAATTTGAGAACAAACACATACACACCGAACCACAAGAGAACTACTGATTTAGAACAAATTAAATAAAGCAACATGTAGGATGTCAAGACTGAGCATTCCAAGACAGGACCCACACACCTACTCTGAGTGTGGAAGCCAGAACTGGCCTGTGTGCTCAGCCACCGAGTACCCCCAGGTCAGAAGCAGGACTGGAACCCCTTCCATTTGTCAAGTAAAGTCTAATACGGTGTGTTTTTTATCCAGGGCCGACTTGGCTCCCTAGGGAACCCTTGGGGATATCTGGAGGCAATTCTGGTTGTCACAAGTGGGGCAGGGGTGGGGGGCATGCTAGTGGCATCCAGTGGGTGGTGGGTAGGGATGCTGCTTGACATCCTACAGAGCACAGTACATCTCCCTCTCCCTCAAACCACAAGGAATTATGTGGCTTAAAATATCAATAGTGTCGAGGTTAAGAAACCCTGATTTAATGGCGATAGTATTGCCAGATAGAACAGGTGTCGTAACAACATCCCTGGGCCTTAGAATAGTCTTGAATGACAACAAAGCCCTACTGTTTTTTTAAAGAATTTTAAAAAATATTTTATTTATTTAATTGATAGGGAGAGAGGTCACAAATAGGCAGGAGGCAGGCAGGGGTGGGTGGGGGAGGAGGCACCCTGCTGAGCAGAGAGCCCAATGTGGGGCTCGATCCCACGACCCTGAGATCATGACCTGAGCCAAAGGCAGAGTCTTAACCCACTGAGCCACCCAGGCGCCCCTAAAGGCCTGCTACTTAACACGGCATCTTACTGTGGCTTGAAAACCTTACTCCTCACCAGCCATCCTGCTCCTCATTATTTATCTCAGAGAAAAGAAAACATGTCTCCGCACACCAAAGCACACGAGTGTTCAGCCGCAGTTGAATTTGCGATATCGCCGCTGCACGGAAGCAGTTCAAACTCTATCAACTAGCGAGCAGATAAACAAAATGTGTGCTAGCCACGCTACTTAGCAATCAAAAGGAAGTGATGATGAACCCCAAAACCTTATGCTCACTGAAAAAAGCCAAACACAAGAAAACCACCAATTGCATGATTCCATTTACAGGAAACGCTCAGAAAGGGCAACTTATAAAGACAGAGATTAGTGGTTGCTTGGGGCTGGGGTGGGAGAGAGTGGGGATTAATTGTAAATCGGCACGAGAGAGTTTATTGAAGGGGTGAAAATGTTCCCACACTGGGTTATAGTGCTGGTTGCACATCTCAAGAAACTCACCAGAGGGGCGCCTGGGTGGCTCAGTGGGTTAAGCCTCTGCCTTCGGCTCAGGTCATGATCCCAGGGTCTTGGAATCAAGCCCCATATTGGGCTCTCTACTCAGCGGGGAGCCTGCTTTCCTCCCTCTCTCTCTGCCTACTTGTGATCTCTGTCTGTCAAATAAATAAATAAAATCTTAAAAAAAAAAAAAGAAATTCACCAGAAAGTACTCAGACTGGGTAAATTTTATGATCTGTGATTCATACCTCAATAAGACCTTGCTGTTCACAGGTCTGGGCCCTGGACCTTGACTTTCCCACTTGAGCTGTAACAGGAAACAGTATTTACATCCCGTTAATTTACATCCTGTAACCATGTTACACCCTAATGCCTTCCTATTAGCTTTCCAGCTCACAGGCTCAGTGCTACCTCAGGAATTTGAACCACAGGGCAAGGTGGAGCTGATGTCTTAGCTTTTCACAGCCAGTCTGGGGAGGCTTACCAGCGTGTTCTAGGTTTCCTTTTTCTTTTTTTTTAAGATTTTATTTATTCATTTGACAGACAAGAGATCGCAAGTAGGCAGAGAGGCAGGCAGAGAGAGAGGAGGAAGCAGGCTCCCGGCTGAGCAGAGAGCCTGATGCGGGCTCTATCCCAGGACCCTGAGATCATGACCTAAGCCGAAGGCAGAGGCTTTAACCCACTGAGCCACCCAGGCGCCCCAGTGTTCAAGGTTTCTGAACAGATTCGAAGAGATTCTGCCAAAATTTGCAGTAAAAACACAATGGCAGGAGACAGCAGTTTTAGGGAGCTCATTTTCTGTGAGAGAACACAGTTCTAAACTGACCTGACTGGTTTATAATCCATTGTAGGACTCGTATTCCCTCCCCAAAGTCCAAAGTTCCCTGGGCCAGGTTCTGCTGAGGAAGGTAAGATAATAACTCTCCACTCCATGGTCTGGGGTGCAGGGAACTTTAAAAAAGTATTTTTTTGCTGAGAACTCGAATAATGCATGCTCACTACTGAGAACACCAAACAAGACCAAAATGTGTGTGACCCAGAGGTAGCAAGTCTCCCAAGAGAACCACAGCTCTTGCATCTGCTCCAGGGTCACGTTCAGCGCTTAAGTGCAATCCTAGGAAGCAGGGTCCAGTCGTTGACATGTCACTGAGTGATACAGCTTTCCTGGAGATGTTTTGAGAGGTGGGGGAAGAAGGGTTACCTCGCTTACCGCATGGCAACGCTTTCTCGAAGTTTACCTTTGTTCGTCTCTAAATGTCAGCCTCCGCTCTCCCTTCCTCTTCCTCCTTCCCTGCCTTTCTTCCCTCTCACAACCTGAATTCCCCCTCGATTTTTATTTTATTTTTAAAGATTTTATTTATTTATTTGACAGATACCACAAGTAGGCAGAGAGGCAGGCAGAGAGGGGTGGGGAGCAAGGCTCCCTGCTGAGCTCCCAGGACCCTGAGATCATGAACTGAGCTGAAGGCAGAGGCTTTAACCCACTGAGCCACCCAGGCGTCCCCCCTGCCCGATTTTTAGAACAAACTCACTTCTCTCAACTTGCCTATCCCACTCAAAAAGGCGGAAAAGCTCAGTCGATGGCTCGCCTGACTCTGATCCGGTTTTGAAGGAAGCCGCTCCACACCCATCAATTATTGGATTAGTGGTTGGGAGTCGGGGCTGGAACTGGCACTCTCAGGCTTGGAAGAACGGACGGCGTGTTTCTCTTCTCAGTTCTGCAGTCAGCGAAATCATGTTGGTGGCTTGAGATGGGCTACAGTTGGAGTGTTTACATCACGGAAATTGGCAAACACTAGAAATCAGGGTCCCCACCACCCCCAAAGAGCTAGTTCTTAAACATTTACCAGCACACAACAGCATCCACCCTGCAACATGCGTATGAAAGTTTTACCAAACAAAAATAGGTTTTTCTTCTGCAGAAGGCAGTGCCAGGGGCTGGGGTGGGGGTGGAAGAGAATTTCTGACGCCAAGAAAATAAGAGCTTTTCTCCAAATTGTTACATATATAATGTATACAGAAAGTGTAACTCTCATTTCTTTTTTTTTTTTAAAGATGTATTTATTTATTTTGAGATAGAGAAAGCAGGAGCGGGAGGGGCAGAGGGAGAGGGAGAGAGAATTCCAAGCAGATTCCATACTGATCAGGGAGCCTGACATGGGGGTTCGATCGCATGACCCTAAGGTCATGACCTGAGCTGAAACCAAGAGTCAGATGCTTACCTGACTCATTTCTTTATCTTCTCACAGCGTGCATTGCTCCCAGGATAATCACATTTCTTTATTATTATTATTATTATTTAAGATTTTATTTATTTATTTGACAGAGAGAGAGCACAAGTAGGCAGAGAGGCAGGCAGAGAGAGAGAGGAGGAAGCAGGCTCCCCGCTGAGCAGAGAGCCCGATGTAGGGCTCGATCCCAGGACACTGAGATCATGACCTGAGCTGAAGGCAGAGGCTTAACCCACTGAGCCACCCATGCACCCCAATAATCACCATTTAGTTGAATATATATTTCCCTCATTTTCTCCAAATATATATGAACAGATATTCATGCTATTTGTATGAGATTATACGACTCATCTCATTTTATTTTTTTTTTAAGATTTTATTTATTTATTTGACAGAGAGCGAAAGATCACAAGTAGGCAGAGAGGCAAGCAGAGAGAGGGGGAAGCAGGCTTCCTGCTGACCAGAGAGCCCGATGTGGGGCTCGATCCCAGGACCCTGGGATCATGCCCCGAGCTGAAAGCAGAGGCTTTAACCCACTGAGCCACCCAGGTGCCCCAAGACTCATCTCGTTTTTTTTTTGTTTGTTTTTGTTGTGTTTTCTTTTTGACTCATCTCGTTTATATCATACTTTTTTTTGATCCAACAAGGTATCTCCAATATTTTCCTTTCTGCACACAAAGTCATTGTTAAAAAATGGATACATAGTATTTGTGTGGTTCTGCTGTACTTAATTCAACTAACCCCTTACGAATGGCCATCTGTCCTTTTCAGTTATTATTACTATTTTCTGTTAGGTAAAGTTTTTTGTTTTTTTGTTTTCCCCTGTAAGCTCCCAGAGGAAGAATTGTGGAGACAAAGGGTAGAAAACATTTGCCATTTTTATAGATACTGCCAAACTGCCCTCTGAAAAAGTTTCTGTTGATTTAGGTTTCCACTAACAGTGTAGGATAGAGGGGCACCTGGGTAGCTCAGCGGATTAAGCCTCTGCCTTCAGCTCAGGTCATGATCTCAGGGTCCTGGGATCGAACCCCACATGGGGCTCTCTGCTCAGCAGGGAGTCTGCTTCCCCCCACCCCCAACTGCCTCTCTGCCCACCTGTCATCTCTGCCTGTCAAATAAATAAATAAAATCTTAAAAAAAAACAGTGTTTGATAGAATTTTTGAAAAAAATGATTTTTCAGATAAAACTGAATGCTCTGATTGTTGTTGGCAGCCACAGCTGGGGCTGAACAGCGATGATCTGATCGATTTTCTCATGAGCCTTCTGTTCCCTCTACCTGGGTCTTCTATTCATCTCATTGTACCCACTGGAAATGCCTGTCCCATGTAAGTACATGCCACCCATTCTTCCAGATTCATTACAAATCCCTTCTCTAGCTCAGTGGCTTTCAATGGGGGACAGTTGGCAATATCTAGAGACATTTTTGCTGGCCACAATGGAGGTAGAGGGTGCTGCTGGTGTCTAGTGGATAGAGGCCAGAGCTATTGCTAAGATGGTGAGGACAATCCCCTCACAATACAGAATTATCCAGCCCCAAATGTCAAAAGTACCATGACTGAGAAATTCTACTATCACCAGGTTAGTTTCTCCCTTCTCTGAACACTTTTTGCTTACTGTCCTTCAGTTTGGGCACATAATAGATTGTTTTACTTTATTGATTACCCTCTGTATCAGTTCCTTTGTTTGGAAGTGGCAGAACTTTTGATTTGAATTAATTTAAATAGTAAAAGGAACTTATTGGCTTACATAACTGAAATGTTCTGAGGTTATGCTAATTTCAAGTGATGCTTAATCCGGTGACTCAAATGATGTCACCAGGAACCCAGTTTTTTTTTTTCTTCTCCCCAGTTTATTTCCACTTCTTTTCCTTGGATGTGGTCAGTGTCATCCTAAGCTTTCTCCCATGAGTACAGATCTAGTTTTGCATCTTCATACCCTACGGCCCAGGGGAGCACACACGCCGCCCTTGAGAAATGTGGCTAGTCTGAATCGAGATGTGCTACACGAGTAGATTCTATGAAAAAAAGTCAAAGATCTATTAATACTTTTTAAACTGATTACATACTGAAGTGATAATATTTTAGGTAGGTTGTGTGACATTGAATATATTATTAATATTAGTTTCATTTTTTTCTTTTTGCTTTCTCAAATGTGACTACTAGAAAATTGAAAATAGCATATGAAGGCGCCTGAGTGGTTCAATTGGTTAAGGGTCTGCCTTTGGCTCAGGTCATGATCCTGGGGTCCTGGGATCCAGTTCCCTCTACCCTGCTCTGCAGGGAGTCTGCTCTCCCTCTACCCCTCCCCCTCTGCTCATGATCTTTCTCTATCTCATGCTCGCTCTCTCTTTCAAATAAATAAAATCTTTTTTAAAAAAGAAAATCACATCCAAAGCTCATATTATATTTCTCTTGGTTAGCACTGGTGGAGAGGAGGAGACTCCCCCGAAGATTTCCTCAAGAGTGAGGGGATTTTCTTTTCCAGGTGCCCCAGTAAACTTCTTAACTTCTCATTGGCTTGGGTGGGTGGGGTCGCTGCCTCATTTGTCAACCAATCACTCACTGTAGAGGAAAAGCATGGGGTAAACTGATTGGCTGACGTCAGGTAGAGGCCAGTCTCTGGGGAAGGGGTTCCACTAATCCCACTTGAGGAGATGTAGGGGATGGAGGCTCTCACAAAGGATGCTTGGGATTCTGTTTTCAGCAGGTAGGATAACAAACGGTTACTCTCAACTCCTGCATGCTCATTATTTAAAAGTTCACACAAGGTGGGCAAAAGGACAAAGTCCTTTAGGTTTATGGTCCTTTTACCCTCCCTTGGGTAAGACCGTAGAGCAGTTTCCATCTGGGTTGTAAACATCTTGAGGTCATGCCTCATTCATTATTCTCCGCATCATCTGTTTATGGCTAACACTCGGCTTTGCTCTTCAGAAGCACTAGCAACTGAGTCGGTGATAGTGGTGATGGTAGAGACTTCCTCGTACACACAGACAGGTGTGTCCCCATGGGGTGGGGTGGGGGGTGGGGAAGGGGCAGGAGGGGGTGTCTGAGCAGTGTGCTCAGGGAGATCTGCCCTGTAGACTAGCAGTGTGGATTCTCAGTATTCTGAGGGGAGGGAGATGGGAAAAGGAGAAGGAAGGAGGAAATAAGAAGATAAGAGAATCATCCAAGATTACCTTCAATTGTGTGGTAAATGCTATTTTTGAATTAAAGGATTCTTGGCAGAGGACTGTCCAACTGTCAATCACAGGGAGAAAGTCATCACCATGTATATACCACAGTGATGTTGGCAGTCAAGTTAGACAACACGGAAGACAGACTCTAAGGGGACTCCCATTATCCGTGCCCCCTTGATGAAGTCTTATAATATAAGTGAGGTTCAGTGGGGTGAGGTCCGGAGCTGATGAACAAGAAAGAATTCTTGAGACATCTTTGTTGCAAAATGGTGGTTTATTAAAGCACGGGAAAAGCTGCTGCCCCAGCACTGTGAGGAGGTGGTCCATTATATGCTTGCAAGTTGGGAGGAGGTCAGGGATGGCTTAAATCTCTAAGGAATTTTGGAAGCAAGGTTTCTAGGACCTTGAGAGGCTAGCTGTATTTGGGAAAAAGGTTATTCATTACCAGTAATAAAACCTTTTTGTGAAACCCTTTAGATGTCTATCAGTGGGCCATATGCTTGGGAATGATTGTCAACACTATCTTGGAGGGTTTAGAGATAAAGTTTCCAAAGGAACTGTTAAAGTAGACTTCAGGATCCTGGTTGGGGGTAGGGGTCCGTCAGGCTAGGATTGCCCTTTGCCTTTAGCAAAGCCTTAATGCGGAGAGTCCCTAGAGGAATGTCACTCTGCCTGTTTCCAAGGACTTGTCAGTGGGTAAGGAAATTTAATAATTTTTCTTCTGCCTCTGCTTCCCATATCACCCTGATGTTCATGTCCTAGTGTGATACCCTCCCCCTAAACATGGACCAGTGACTTGCTTCTAACCAAGAGAATGTGGCAGAAGTGATGGGCTATCATGTCTGTGATTAAGTTACTTACAGATTATAAGATCGGTCTTGCTGTAAGACTCTCCCTTGCTAGCTTTGAGGAAGCAAACTGCTGTCCTGTGAGCTACTCTGAGGATGGGGCTACAAGACAAGACAAGATACTGAGGGCCACCTCCACCGTAGACTAACAAGAAACTACCTCTACAGCATTCAAGGAACTGAGTGTGCCTGCAGCCAAGGGAGCTTAAAGCAGACTCCTCCCCAGTCTAACCTTGATACATGAATACTACCCTGGCCAAACTTTTTTTTTAAGTTTTTTTTTTGTTTGTTTGTTTTGTTTTGTTTTAATTTGACAGACAGAGATCATAAGTTGGCAGAGAGGCAGGCCGGGGTGGGGGCGGGGAGGCAGGCTCCCTGCCAAGCAGAGAGCCCTATGCGGGGCTCGATCCCAGGACCCTGACATCATGACCTGAGCCGAAGGCAGAGGCTTTAACCCACTGAGCCAACCAAGGCGCCCCCTGGCCAAACTTTGATTGCATCTTTGCAGAGGAGCTATCTCTGGATCCAGAGAAACTGTGAGATAATACTTGTGTATTGTTTTAAGCTGTTGGGTTTGTGGCAATGTTTTTTTTTTTTTTTTCCCCCAACCCCCCTGTGGCAATGTTTTTTTTCCCGCAGCATTAGATAACTAATACAGACCGAGCTCAGTGAGGTGCTCCATTTAATTTCCAGCATGCATTCAGAAGCCCTGTATAGGGTTGTTTGCGTTTTATTGAGTGGCAGTGAATAGTAAGAGACTCCAATGGCTTGGGAAAAAAAAGTGCATCTCAGTAAGTTACCATGCGAGATGGGTCCCAATTTTTGTCATGAGCTGGCCGCCATCAATATTTCCGATAAATTTCAAATCTCAATGATTCCTTGTTCCTTGAACAATCTTAGCTCCAGGGAGTGCAAAACTGGTAGAGAATCTCAGAGGTAATACCTTTGTGTTAGTGCTGGAAATGGTTTTTATTTGGCAAAGGAAAGTGAGCTGGGAATTATGTTCCTGAAGTTGCAAAGCTTTTATTTTCAAAGTCTGCTTTTTAGACCCCGCTCATGGGGAGCAGAGAGAAAACTAGCTCAAAAGAGTGATCATCTTCAAACCACATCACCCCTTAATAAGAAATTGCAATGCTAAAAATACACCACCAAGCACCCTGATTGAAAGAGAAATGTCTTAATGGTTGTGGAAAATCTTTAGGCCCAGAAAAATTGGTCACATTAAGGCACCGTCTTGCTTTTGTCTGCAGTGAACACAAGTATGTTGATGCATCAGTCCGTTGTTCTTCCTTTTCAAGCATTTCATGCTAAGTAACAGCAACCCCGTGGGAGTTTACAAAAATCAGTTGATTCCCTGTTCTCTTCTTTCCTGCTCCCTGTGCACTGGAATCTCTTACTCAATGTTTGCATCTTTCCCCTCTTAAATCTCCAGAATTTATCTTATTTTATAGGTGAGCCTTCTTTTTAGGCCATGAAACAATATATTTTTGGAGACATCTATGGAATAAGGAGCATTGTAAAGGAGTTTGAACCTCTTGATTGCTTTTATAATCGAGTGACTCTGGAGGACATCAAAAAGCTTTGTGGACTCCAGGTTTAAAAGAGAGAAGGGAAAATTGTGGTGCCCCCCTTCTATAAGAAGGGACTAAACTTCTTTGCTATCTGCAGCCTGGCTCAGACGTGTGATCCAGGCTGTGTGGGGAGTGGGTGGGCAGTGGAGGTAGGGGAAGGTCTGGCATTGTTCCCCACCCTCCCCATGGGGAGCCTTCCTTGGAGATGAAGGGATGGAGATTCCCTGCCAATAGGAGGAACCAGAGGCATCTCATTCCCCAGGGGGACCAGGTGGCCCTCTATTTGGGCAGCAAGCTTTTTTTTTTTTTTTTTTTTTAAATTAAGATTTTGTTAAAGAGAGAGAAAGAGAAAGAGAGAGAACGGTGACCTGGGGGAGAGGGCAGAGGCAGACTCCCCACAGAGCAGGGATCCTTATGTAGGGCTCCATCCCAGGACCCTGGGACTTTTTTTTTTTTTTTCTTGGCTGATCTCTTGCATTTCTTCTTGCCAAAGAATTTTATTTTTCTCTCTCTCTTTCTTTTCTTTCTTTTTTTTTTTTTTTCAGGGTTTTATTTATTTACTTGACAGAGAGAGACACAGTGAGAGAGGGAACACAAGCAGGGGGAGTGGGAGAGGGAGAAGCAGGCTCCCCACTGAGCAGGAAGCCCTATGCCATGCGGGACCCTGGGATCATAACCTGAGCCAAAGGCAGAAGCCTAACAACTGAGCCACACAGGCGCCCCTTTATTTATTTATTTATTTATAAAAAAAAAAAAAAAGATTTTATTTATTTATTTGACAGACAGAGATCACGAGTAGGCAGAGAGGCAGGCAGAGAGAGAGGGGGAAGCAGGCTCCCTGCTGAGCAGAGAGCCCAATGAGGGGCTCAATCCCAGGACCCTGAGATCATGATCTGAGCTGAAGGCAGAGGCTTAACCCACTGAGCCACCCAGGCACCCCTTTATTTTTGTTTCTTAAGTCTCTGCCACAACTTTCCCCCAAACCCTAAAGTTGTTTTTTTTTTAAATTGTATTTTTATTGGAGTTGCATTCCTTTTTTACAGCTTTATTGAGGTATAATTTACATATAATAAACACTCCATTTTAGAAATACATTTAGATAAGTTGTGACAAATATATACACCATGTAACCTCCAGTGCAATCAAGGTATAGAATGTTCTCATCAGCCTCTGGGAGGTCCCTCATGTCCTTTTGCAATTAATCCTCTTCTCCACCCCCAACCCCAGCTGCTTTCATTTTTCCCCTTTCTAGAAAGTTACATAAATGCAAGCCTACAGTGTGTACTCTTCTGTGTCTGGCTTCTTACACTCAGCATAATGATCTTGAGATTTATCCTTGTTGCTGTGTAAATCAATAGTATATTCCTTCTTACTGCGGGGTGGAATTCCGTTATGTGGGTAGACCACCATTTATTTATCCTGCTTTTGATTTTAATGTTAATTTGGGAAGAAAAGGACTTCTTACAATGTTGATGCTTCCTACTTAGGAACAAGCCAAGCCTCTCCATTTTCTTACTCATGTCTTGTGTTTATGTCTGTAGTCAAGCTTTATAGGTTTTCTTTATGTGGCCTCTGCTCTTCTCCTGTTGAGTTTATTTCTAGGAACTTGATATTTTGCTATTACTGGAATAGAATCTTTTCTCCATCACATTAGTTCAATGGGTGCTGCTGGTATAATGGAAAGCTCTTGATTTCTCTGGGCATTCATCTTATTTTGGATTCTCTTTTATAAGTGTTTTTGGTCCTAAGAATTTCCTAGTTGAGTCTCTTGGAGTTTTTAAGCTTACAGTCCTACCTGATAACGTGATCTCCTTTTCTATGAGTGATACTTACTCCCTTTTCTTATTCTTGTGCCTTTTGAGAAAAGGGAGAAAAAGGGGAAGGAGATGGCTGGTGTGTGCAGGCACAGAGACAGAAAGAGGGGGCAAAGTAAAGCAGTCTCAACTCTCACTGTTGGGTGGGCCAGGAATGAATGAAATGGACACCTTGGGACTTAGTTAAGGGTACGAGCTGAGGGAGGGCAGTTGGAAAAGTCCAACTAGGAGTCCATTTCTGATGTCAGAAAATAGCATAGGGAAAATTTCTAATCATGGCTTCAAACATCAGAGAAGTTTTTTTTTTTTTAAATTTTCCCCTAACATTTAAAAATAAATTTTTAAAAATAATTGACATGTAATATTAAGTTAGTTTCAGGTGTAGTACATACTGATTCAACAATTATATACATTATGAAATGCTTACCACCATAAGTGTGTCACAATATTATTGACTAACTTCCCTATCCTATACTTGGTATCTCCTTGGATTATTTACTGTATAACCGGAAGTTTGTACCTTTTAATCCCCTTCATGCATTTTGTCCATTCAGAGGAGTTTAAAGATTTTATTTTTAGGTCATCTCTACATTCAACGTAGGGCTTGAACTCACAACCTTGAGATCAAGAGTCATGTGCTCTACTGACCAAGTCAGCTGGCACCCCCAATTCAAAGGAGTTTTTAAGGAAGAAGGGAGAGGGGAAAGAGCATGAAAGAAAAAAACCACCCCTACAGACCACCCTCCTTACTCTGGCCTGTTCCCGGGGAGGGGAAGGCAAAGTATTAGATGGGACTGTGGGAACTTGAGGAAATCGGAAAACTAGGGTTTGCTAGGTTCATCTTTGAAGGCTGCAAAAGGGAGGTTGGCTAGAGAATGACTGAAGGAAGAGACTGGAAGAAAATTCAATTATGTCTTTTTTGGAAAGCTTGTTCAACAAACCAGTTGCATTTAAAATGTCATTTGCATTTCTATTATTTCTATTTTAGGAAGGGACTGGAAAAGGACTTCTCATTTGGGGTGAAAGCCTTGCTATATAGTCTTTGGGAAAACGTCGCTTTCTGACTCGGATTTGGATTTCACTTTTCGTGGCGTGGATTGGCATCACCAGGAAAATAAAATACAATCAAGGATTCTGTATCAGCAAAGGCGTTGAGTGTAAAGGGGGCTGTACCTGCAGTTACCTGATTGGGCCACTAGATAGCGCCTCGGCTTCGGTGAGGCAAAATGCAAAACAAGGCGAGGTGCTTTAGGCGCTGGAAAGATAAGGAAGCCACTCACTGAAGTAATTTTGCAGGCGGGAGCCTAAAGCCTATTGGAAGTGAAGTATAGGTGTTTATTAGGCAGTGTGCTATGAGCGTGACCTGGAGAAATGCCTGCATTTCGTAGAAAAGATTCATTTGCTCAAGCAAAGAAAATGCAAATAAACAGACACAATGAGACGCTGCTTGATACCCGTTAACATGGCTATTATAGAAAAACAAGCACAGAAAATAACAAGCATTGATGAAGATATGGAGAAATTGGAACCCCAGTGCCTCGCTAAAATGGTGTAAAATGGTGTAGGTTTGGCAGTTCTTCTGAAAGTGAAATGTAGTATTACCTTGTGATGGTGCAATTTCATTCCGCCCCTAAGATGTCCCCAGGACTTGAAAGCAGGGACTCAAACAGATGCTTGGATGCCAATGTTCATAGCAGTATTATTCCAAAACAGTCAAGAGGTGGAAACAACCCAGGGGTCCACCAACAGGTGCAGGGATGAACAAAATAGGCATATAATGGAATAGGCATATATGTCAGAACAAGGGATGGAATTCTGATACATTCCACAATGCGGATGAGCCCTAAAAACATCGTGTTATAGGAAATAAACCAGACACACAAAAACAAATATTGTACAGTTCCACTTGCATGAGTCACCAAGAATAGGCAAATTCGTAGACCTGGGGAGAACAGAGGGTACCAGGGACTTGGAGGAGTGGAGAATGGGGACTTAGTGTTTAATGGATGCAGAGTTTTAATTTTGCAAGGTGATGAGTTCTAGAGATGGATGGTGGCCCAACACTATGGAAGTACTTAATGCCACTGAACTGTGCAGTTAAAAATAGTGAAGAAGGTAAGTTTTATGTTCTCTGTAGTTTATCAAAACCAAAAAATAAATGAAAAAAAAATACAACTCTGCAAGACTGGCCAGTGTCTTCCCCAGTACACATGAGCCCCCAAATAGAGATCTTGGGTTTTTCTACAAAGTGATCCTAATGACCAACAAAATACACTCTTTTCTGTCAGCTCCATGTTTTGTGTTTTCTTTCTTCCCAAAGTTCTCTCGGCTAGGTCTGCTTTTGGGGATTGGACAGCCTGTCTCAGCATCCACATACACAGAGCTGAAATAATTCATGCTGTAGTCTCTCCAAGGGTTTTAACTTTATTAGACAATGTTGAATAAGAGAACATCACAAAGGCAGTCCGAGAGCGGAAGGAGCAGAAAAGTGCAACTTAATGTAATTTACTGTGGAAAGGGCCAACCCAGTTAGTTTCAAAGGACGGAATTGCAAAGACAACTCTTTTTAATGAGTACATTTTTAGTCGTTAAAAAGGAGTATCTTTGACCTAATCTCCCACTATTCTTGTCTGCATTGACTCTTCTTCAACCTTGCTGGTTGTGGTAGACCCAAAAGTGCCCCCCGCCACCCACAAAGATGCCCGTATCCTAAACCTCCCCCACCGTGCACATTTGTTACAACTGATGGACAGGTCATCAGTATCCAAAGTTCACAGTTCTCATTACTGCCTATTCTGGGAGCTGTACATTCTGTGGGTTTGGACAAATGAACAATGGCATGTGTCCATCATTACGGTATCAAACAGAACAGTTGTGCTCCCCTTAAAATCCTCTGTGCTCCACCTACTCAGCCCTCCCTCCCAACCAGAGGCAACCACTGCCTTTTTTTTTTTTTTTAACTGTCTCCATAGTTTTGGCATTTCCAGAATGTCATATAGTTGGAATCATAGTGTGTATCCTTTGCAGATTGGCTTCTTTGAGTTAATGATACAACCTTTAAGTTTCCTCCATGTCTTTTCACGGCTTCATAGCTCATTTCTTTCCAGCACTGAGTAATATTCCATCTTCTGGAATGTTCCGTGGTTTTGACAGTTATGAATGAAGCAGTTTTCAACTCCTTTGGGTAAATACCAAGGAGGGTAATTGCTGGGTTTGTACGATAAGAGTGTTTAGTTTTATAAGCGACTGCCGAACTGTTTTGCATTTTCACCAGGAATGAGCCAGAGTTCCTGCTGCTCTACATGGTTTTGGGGGTTCCTGCCACTCACCAGGTTTTGGTGATGTCTGTGCTCTGAATTTTGGTCATTCCAATAGGTGTGTAGTGGTATATCACTGTTGTTTTGATTTGTACGTCCCTGATGACATAGGATGGAGAGCCTCTTTTCATTTGCTTTTTGCATCTGTATATTTTCTTCTTTTTTCCCCCCAAGATTTTATTTATTTATTTATTTGACAGAGAAAGAGCACAAGTAGGCAGAGAGGCAGGCCAGGGGGTGGGGGTGGGGGTGGGGAAGTAGGCTCCCTGCTGAGCAGAGAGCCCGATGCGGGGCTCGATTCCAGGACCCTGAGATCATGATCTGAGCTGAAGTCAGAGGCTTAACCCACTGAGCCACCCAGGCGCCCCCTGTATATCTTCTTTAGTGGGGTATCCCTTAGAGTCTTTGGCCTATTTTTTATTTTGGATTGTTTTCTTATTGTTGAGTTTTAATTGTTCTTTGTATATTTTGGATCTTTATCACATGTGTATTTTGTAAATGTTTTCTCCCAGTCTGCAGCTTCTGTTTTCATTCTCTTGAACTCTGTAGGGACTTGATGGCATTTTTCCCCCTAGTTGTTCTTAGGAAACAGTTGTTGTGAATTAGGTGCCTGCATTTCTTGCATTATATATGGACTGGAGATTATAAAACACTGCTGAAACAGTGGGCTGAGGAATGAGAGGTATGTTTAGCAGTTTATAACTTTTTTTTTAAAAGATTTTATTTATTTATTTATTTGACAGAGAGAGAGAGAGAGAGACAGAGATCACAAGTAGGCAGAGAGGCAGGCAGAGGCAGAGAGAGAAGCAGGCTCCCCACTGATCAAGGAGCCTGATGCAGGACTCGATCCCAGGATCCTGAGATCATGACCTGAGCTGAAGGCAGCGGCTTAACCCACTGAGCCACCCAGGTGCCCCAGTTTATAACATTTTTGATGAAACACAATTAACTAACATGCCCAAGTGTCATAGAAAAATTGTCTAGAATCAAATGACAGGAAGTCCAATTGACAATTAATAGAACTTTGAACATTTTATCTTTCCTTGTTAGAAGCTCTAAGGTCAAAGAAGGAAAACATAAATTGAAAATCACTCATTCCAAAACAAAACAACAAATCCCTCATTCAAACTCAGAGAAAACATCTGGAAAGCAACAGTGTCAGAATGAAATTTCTGACAATCTCTTAACATTTTCATAATATTTAAAAATCTGGAAAACTTATTTTGATATGTTTGTGAGTTCTGTTGGTATAAATAAAGTGCATTGAATGTATTCACTGGGAAATTTCACATCATGCAGTTTTAACAGGTGGATCCCTATCCAGGGCTCTCCCTCCCCCTACCAGGAGACATTTGGCAATGTCTGGGGACATTTTTGGTGGTCACCACTGGGAATGCATGCTGGTGGGTGGGACACCTAGTGGTCGGAGGCCAAGATACTGCTAAACATCCTATAACACCTGGTTTCATGAACCACTTGCTGTTTTTCCTAACAGAGTAAAATGTCTAATTAAAAAAAAATAAGTGACATTTGAATGTGACTTGAAAGTGTCCCTTATACCAGCGGTGGGGACACATCTCTGGGAAACAGGCAACACCTTGGCTATGGCTTCTTAGAAAGCACTCAGTTAATGGTAGTTGGTTATCTGCGGCTAAAATAGCTTGAGGAAATCTTCCTTGCCAAAGGAACCAGAATAGATTTATCTCTTTATATCTAGAATGGGGTTAGCTCCTCAGATTCTTTTTCTGTCCTTTGGGGGAGGGTTACGCATCATTCTTAAGCTACCACTAAGTCTGGCTTGAGTCTTGAAGTCTTTCCTTCCAGGGGCCTTGGAGGAACTCCACTTGTGTCATCTCTCAGTGGCCTGCGTGGAGGGCCATCATATTCCTTCCATTTTCAAGTTTTGTCTATTTGCTGCCACATACCTCCTGCCCTCCCCTGTTGGGATTGCCCCCACGCTCTGTACTTCCCACGGCTACAGAAACTTCTCACAGTGTTTCACAATTGTCTGCCCACAGCCCCACGTCCCCACCATATTCAGCCTTTGAAAATCGGATGAGAAGGGTGTCTTTTTCATTTTGGTACCCCCAGTGCTCGGCACCAGAGATGTTTTTTGGATGAATGAGTGGTCGAATGCAGGAATGTCATAGGGTCCTTCATTCCGGCTCAGTTATGCTGGGGTTCTGCCAGAGTCCTTGTCATGATAATCATCATGGATTCTTGTTCAGCATAGGAATGCTCATGGTTTCATTTTGTACAAGAGCAAACATACAGTCTCAGTTTTCTTTTTTTTTTTTTTAAGATTTATTTATTTGAGAGAGAGAGAGACAGAAGGAGCAGAGGGAGAGGGAGAGAGAGAATCCTCAACCAGACTCCCTGCTGAGCACAGAGCCTGATGTGGGGCTTGATCCCAGGACCTGAGATCAGGACCTGAGCCCAAATCAGGAATCTGCTGCTTAACAGACTGAGCCACACAGTGGCTAGAAAACTAGACATTAAAACTGTCTAGTTTTAATGACAGTTCTTTTTTTTTAAGATTATTCATTTATTTATTTCACACAGAGAGATAGAGATAGAGAGGGAGAGAGATACAGTGAGAGAGGGAACACAAGGAGGGGGAGTGGGAGAGGGAGAAGCAGTCTTCCCCCTGAGCAGGGAGCCTGATGTGGGGCTTGATCCCAAGACTCTGGGATCATGACCTAAGCTGAAGGCAGATGCTTAACAACTGAGCCACCCAGGAGCCCCTTTTATGACAGTTTTATTTGGCAGTGTCTTATCCTTTTATTTCCTGCATATCCACTCTTGGTCCCTTCTTATTTGCTCTCCCCATGCACTTTCTGTGCAGCTACTACTCCTGAAAGAAAATTGGTAGAGTTAATGTGGTTTTTGGCTGTAGGTTTCTGTATTCATTTTATTTGTTCTTTATTCCCTGTCTTGTTTCACAAGGGATTTGCAGAGGCCGGTAATTGTTCTAATGGGAAATTAGGATATCTAGGCAGGATTCGGGGCAGTGCAAAACAGTGCTGCTAACACTGCATTCTAATTTAGGATGAACAAGTCCCAAGATTCTGGTAAAGGATTCTATTTCTGATGTCAGGAAACTAACAGGTTTGGCTGGACTAGAAAAATGAGAATCCACCTTCAGACACTGCTGAAACCCCTTATATCAACAGCTGGCTACAACCCACTTTGCATCCCCCCTCACCTTGCCATCCCCAACATGTCATTCAAAAACATTTCTAAGTTTTGCTTGACATCTTTGTGTACTGGGTCAGCCCTTGCAACATAACAAACGCAGAGCCTAGGAGAATTTCTAACGTCTTCTGAGAAGCAGGTTTTGTGTAAGACCGAAGGATTTGGAGTCAGTCCAGGAGTTCTAAACGCCATTCCACCACATAAAAGTTGAATGCCCCCAAATGAGCCACTCTATTTCTCTCAGTTTCAGTTTTTCCATTCGTAAAATGTGGGTTATAGTTCCTCTCTCTTAGGGTTGTGATAAGGACTAAATGAGATGAAGTGCTTGGGAGGGGAGGGGGCTTAATAAACAGTAGCTTTCATTATCATCCCAGGGAGGAAGAGCAAGTTTATTTTATTTTATTTTTTTTTTTTTGAGCAAGTTTATATTTGGGGGGAAAATTGTATTCAGCAAGTCTGTCACTTTTTGTACCGATCCACACATGTCTGTGTGCATGGTGCATGTGATGACACATCTCCAGTTCTATCTAGTATAGAAATTAGAAGAGAATAGGAAAGACCGTCTCCTCCTTTAAATTTTTCATATACATAAACAGAACACGTGTATAAATACATGCACACCCAATTTAATAATTATGAAACAAACATTCATATTATTATCATCCTGGTTAAGAAACAGATCATAGCAGCACGCTGACACCTTGAATGGCCTCCATTTTAACCCCCCGGGGGAGCCACTCTCCTGACTTTTGCTTTCTTTATGGTTTTACCACCTGTATGTACATTCCTCTCTTTACATGTTTTTGGTCTGCTTTTGAAATTTATATTAGTGAAATCATACCTTATTCTAATGTCATTTCCTTCATTCGACATTGTTTTTCTTTCTTTCTTTCTCTCTTTCTTTTAAAGATTTATTTGAGAGAGAGAGAGAGACAGAGAGAGTACAAGCAGGGGGAGAGGGAGAAGCAGACCGCATGCTGAGCTGGGAGCAGGAGGCGGAGGTGGGATTTGATCCCAGGACCTGGAGATCATGACCTAAGTTGAAGGCAGACACTTAACCACCTGAGCCACCCAGTGCCCCTTTCCAGCATTGTTTCAAAAACTCATATGTCATTGTGTTTAGCTGTATTTATTTTCATTACTGTATGAAGACACCGCAGTATTAAAAAAATGATAAACGTTGTTCTGCTGATAGACATTTGCGTTGCTTCCAGGCTTTTTTTCCCCCCCATTGCCATACAATACTGTTTGTACATTCTTGTACATGTGAGCCATAGAATGTGTTTATCTTCAGTTTTACCAAATAGAGCCAAACTTTTTTCAAGACTCTACTGATTTATAGTCCCATCAGCTATGTATGAATGACTGAGGCTTCACATCTCTGAAAAACGGATTTTCCCCACCCCTTTTTTGGGGGGACGGGGGCGGTGAGCATTATATCTCGTTGCGGTTTTATTTTTCTCATTTCGTGATTATGTATGAGGTTGAGCACCTTTGTATACGTTTGTGGGCCATTTCGATTTCCTCTTTAGTGAAGTGCCCATTTAAATCTCCTGCGTTTAGTTGATTTTAAAATGTCCTTTCAGACAATCTCAAAACGTTCACCCACGGGTGGTTGGGCAATCAGCCCGCAGTTGCAGTAACCGAGGCAGGTTGGCAGTTCGGGCTCGAAACATTTCCTGCCCCAGCTGTAGCAGATGAACGAGCCGATTTCCCCCAAATAACGAGTGCTTCGATTTTAGCCCGGTTTAAGGAGCAAGAAGACCAGGGCGGCCTGGCTGCCTTCCTCCTCGCAGGTGGCCATGAAAGCAGAGGACAGCGCCCTACCGTCCCCAGGGATCCTGGACACCAACAGATGCGTCCTTAAGCTGAGCGTCCTGCTTAACCGCCAATTTCAAATTTCCAGGAGCTGCCCTCCCGGGTTTGTCCCTCTCCGTTTTCCATTGGTCACGAGTCAGAGGAAGAAACAATCTGATTGGTTCTCCCTTTCACTTCCTCTATCCCTTTAAGGACTTGGGTGGGGCTCGGTTGGGACGCGGCGGGTCATTTTAAGAGCGGGCACTCTGATTGGTCTGGACACGCCTGAGCCCCGCCCATGCTGTTCGCCAGGTTCAAACGCGGCGGCGGGAGGTGCCGGGTGGAGCAGAGCGCGGACCGGCCGGGTCGGCGGAGCGTGAGTCCAAACCCCGCTCGCGCATTTCTCCCTTACTCCCCTCTGCAAGGCCCGGGGCAGGGCTGCCTCCACCCATACCAGTCCCCGCCCGGCTTTCCCTCCCGTTGCGGGGAGGGCGGTGGTGTAGCCCCCAAGGTTGCCGGGGGTGAGAGGGTCTTCCCAGGTCCTCCTCCGAGAGAGCCTCAAGGTCTGTAGGTGGTGTCCGGGGCAGGAGGAAATGTTCCCTTCTTAAACCTGTAGGGGGTCCCCTGTGTGTTCCGCCTTCCCTCTTTGCCTGTCAACATTACCTGCATTATTCCGTCTGGTGGAGTGCGGCAGCTCCCTATTATCCATGTTATGTGACTTCACACCCTCGGTACCGTCACCTCCCGCTTCCCGCGTCGTTCCCTTTGCTCCAGCCCCTCTCGTCTCCCTGCTATTGTCCGAGAAGGCCAGGTCCTGCCTCAGAGCCCCAGCCCTGGCTGTTCCCTCTGCGCGGCACACTTTTCCTGCCTCCCCCGCCCATCAGCAAGGATTACTGTTTACCCGCTTCAGATCTGGCTTCAAATGTTACCTTCTCAGTGAAGTCTACTCCGACTACGCTGTTAAAAACAGCGCACACGCACCAATTGCCCCTACCTTGCTTTCTTTTTTTTAACCTTGTAGTACATATTACTTTGCAACTTACTATGTAATTCTCTTTTTTCAATCATTCATTCAATAAGTATTAGCACCTGCTGTGTGTCGGGCTGGGTCTCCCGCCCTTGTGGAGCTTACAGTATCGGTGGTGCAGATAATAAACAAATTGATTTATAAGAGAATATGTCAGATAAGTGTATGATCTCTTGTTGCAGTGAGTAAAAAAAATTTTTTTTTTTTAAATGTCCATTGTCAGCCTGAACTTCCCAAGTTCCGTTTTGTGGCGGCAGGTTTTCACGTCCCTATCCCTGACATCTTTGTGGAAGATCAGGATCTTTCAAGTGCTTCCTCCTCAGTTTAGCAGCACACACTTGACCTTCTCCTGTATCTCTTCATCACTGGAGAGATGCTGAAGTTCAAATATGGAGCACGGAATCTGCTGGATGCTGGTGCTGCTGAACCCATTGCCACCCGGGCCTCCAGGCTGAATCATTTCTTCCAGGTAACAGGCTGCCAACTCTGTTCACCTGTGTTTGTTTCCCTGGAACCTCCTTGTCACTTTTATTCTTATTATAGGACTGAGGCTAATCTTCTAGGGGAAATCCCATTTGGTGTTTTATACTTGCTGAAAGTATTGGAAAAAGGAACCACTGTACAGACAGAGGAGTAGAGAGCCAACCTTGTCCTTGAAGGGAAATCTTATATATTTAAGCATTTCTCCCACTTTACTTATCTGTACTACGGTTTGCCCTTTGTTAAAGAAAAACAGACAAAGGCATTCTTTTGGCTAAAATTGCTATAGGTATAATCCTATTTCTTTTGGTTGAAGAGACTTTTTTTTTTTTTTTTAAGATTTTTTAATTTATTCATTTGACTGGGGGGTGGGGGAGAAGGGGTAGGTAGAGGGAGAGGCAGGCTCCTTGCTGACCAGAAAGCCCTAACGGGGACTCCATCCTGGACCCTGGGATCATGACCTGAGTTGAAGGCAGACACTTAACCGACTGAGACACTTGGGAGCCCTCTTGAAGAGATCTTTATTTAAAACAAAGCAAGCAAGCAAGCAAACAAACAAACAAACAAAACCGATTTGGTAAATACCCACATCTGTGAAACCCATATTCCGCTCAAGATAAAGAACCTTTCTATTTCTATGGCTGCAGAAGTGTTTCAGCTCAGGGAATAGTTTCCAAGCAGATTTCTAATTCTGTTGTTTTTGGTGTAGATGAAACATTGTTGATGTAGAGATCCTTGTTTGACTTATGTAACCACAAGTCAGGGGAACAATCCAGATGGTGGTAAGGATTTGGGTTTGAATCCTGGCCTCAGCACTTGTTGGCTGTGTTACCTTGGGTGACTCAGTTGCCTTCTCTGCACCCATTTGCCACTCTTTCAAATAGAGGTTATAGCACCAAATTCACAGGGTTATTATGAGGATGAAATGAGATACTTTACGTAAAGCACTTAGCTTCTTGCTTAGCTCTTGGTAAACCATTGGTTATAAATGGTAACTATTATTAATGCTAAGTGTAGAAATAATACTAGTTATAATAATGATAAATTTAGGGACGCCTGGGTGGCTCAGTGAGTTAAAGCCTCTGCCTTCAGCTCAGGTCATGATACCAGGGTTCTGGGATCGGGTCCCACATCGGGCTCTCTGCGGGGAGCCTGCTTCCCCCTCTCTCTCTGCCTGCCTCTCTGCCTACTTGTGATCTCTCTCTCTCTCTCAAATGAATAAATAAAATCTTTAAAAAAAATGATAAATTTATGTTGGCTTAGGAGTAATTATATTTAGGAAGGTATTTATGCAAGGATACCTGTATGATAAATACTGATACTTTCTTGGTAACCCCACCCCACCCCGCCCCAAATACTGGTATTGAGGAATGTTCAAACAGATCAGAATGGAAACAGATTGAAAGCTTAGGTTGGTTGTTCTGTGGGACCACTTCTGTCGCCATTTTAAATCATGAAACATTTCTCACAAATGAATAATTTGTTCCTAATGCCAGCTAGCTGACCGGAGTGCTGCCCTGTTTTATCCCCTTTAGGTTTTATTCCAAAACTTTTTTGACTTATTACAAAATTGGCTAAAGGCATATAATGTGCTCTTTATGTAATAATTGTGGCTTCCAATGTGCTGGGTACAGAGCCAGCATGCTCCTGATCATCTCACTTCAGCTCCGTAACAGATGTGAGGACTTTTCTTATTTACATTTTAAAAAGGAAGAGAAAGGGGCGCCTGGGTGGCTCAGAGGGTTAAAGCCTCTCTCTGCCTTAGGCTCAGGTCGTGATCCCAGGGTCCTGGGATCAAGTCCCCCACCGGGCTCTCTGCTCAGCGGGGAGCCTGCTCCCCCCCAACCCCGCTCTCTCTGCTTGCCTCTTTGCCTACTTGTGATCTCTGTCTGTTAAATAAATAAAATCTTAAAAAAAAAAAAAAGGAAGAGACAGATATTGAGGGAAACAAGGACTTGCTCAGGATCAGGTAGCTTGTAAATGACAGAGCCAGGCTCCAATTTTATTCTGACAACAGAAGCTGGGCATGTAACCATTGGCAAGACTGCCAGCGTGTGTTAGAATTTATTAAGTGTGTATTATATTTAAATGTCATTATACAGCAAGAGTTGTGGGTAAATCCCCAGTTCATCTTTTTTGCATGATGAGTTCTTCCCTGTCCCCAGGAAAGCTATTATGTGCAAGTGTAGCATACAGCTAACATTTGCCTAACCAGGTATAGATACTGGTCTTTCCCTGTATAATACTGTTTTATTTTTATTTTTATTTATTTATTTTTAAAAAGATTTTATTTATTTATTTGACAGACAGAGATCACAAGTAGGCAGAAAGGCGGGCAGAGAGAGAGGAGGAAGCAGGCTCCCTGCTGAGCAGAGAGCCCGATGCGGGGCTTGATCCCAGATCCCTGGGATCATGACCTGAGCCGAAGGTGAGGCTTTAACCCACTGAGCCACCCAGGCGCCCCTATAATACTGTTTTAATGAGGTTTAGATAGAGTAGTGATTTTGTTTTCCATGCAGGGAAGTACTTTGGACCGGGTCTTAATTTCTACTTAACGTCATACTTGACTTCCCAATGAGTTTTGTGTCAGTGGTCAGAAGACATTTAGATTTTTTGAGCCAGGAAAATTTCACAAATTTGTTAGGCCAACATAGGCTTTTTTATTTTGCCAAGTAAAGGATATAAGAAGGATGTAACAAAACCGATATAGAGTAAAGCCTATTATTTTCTGGTCCTTTCATTTCATAAAGAAGGGACATTTTTAAGAAACACCAACAGAGGAAGGACATGATTTTAGAATAAAAGATTACTTTTTTTTTTTTTACGATTTTATTTATTTATTTAACAGAGAGACAGGGAGAGAGGAAATACAAAGCCTGGGGAGTGGGAGAGGGAGAAGCAGGCTTCCCACTGAGCAGAAAGCTGGATGCAGGGTTCCATCCCAGGACCCTGGGTCATGACTGAGCCAAAGGCAGCCGCTTAACCTTAACCATTGAGCCACCAGGCACCCCTACAGATCACTTTAAATTTGAATGTATTTATCTTTATAGACCATTTATCATGTGGTGTTCAATTTTTCTCATTTTGTGGCAGACTTGAGCACTTGGTGAAATGTCAGTACTGTATGTGGGAACTGTTGCTTTAGTTAGTCTGAACTCAGTAAAAATCAAATGAACAAAGACTTACTATTTTTCAGAATTTTTTGCAGAACTATAACTAAAGGGAAAGGTGGCTTGTGACCCAGTGCCTCACATACCTGGCTGAGGCTTAAATCTCTTGGTGAGCTTGTTAAGAAAACAGATTCTCAGTGACAAACTGGAAAGTTCTAGTTCAGTAGGTCAGGATAGCACCAGAGACTTGTTGTTTTTCAGCTAAGATCTTCAGGTGATTCAAATGTAGCCAGCTGGTTCAGTTCTAGTATCTGGTGCTGCGTGCAAAACCACTCACAAAGTTGAAACCAGCAGTGATTTATTTTTTCTTATGATTCTGTGGGTTGTTTGGATTCAGCTATGTAGTTCTTTTTTTCCACCTTGTGATATCAGCTGGGGTCACTGAAGGGGCCATATTGTGTTGGGAGCTTGGCTGGGGCTGGAACATCTGGGTGCTGACTGCTGGATGGGGCATCTCCGTGTTCCTCCAGCTGACTTCTCTATGAGGTCTTTCATTAGCCAGTAGTCTAATCCAGGCCTTGTAACTTTCTTCTCTAAATAATAAATATTTTTAGGCTCTGGGGTAGCTGTAGCTGTTCATCTCTGCCATCATAGCACAAAAGCAGCCACAAACAATATGTCAATGAATGGGTATGGCTGTGTTCCAATAAAACTTTATTTATAAAAATGGACGGGGAGGGGGGCACCACAGTGGCCAATGGGCTACAGTTTGCTGACCCCTGGTCTAGCCTAGGCTTTTTTACATGGCAACTGGCTTCCCAAAAGAGCAAAAGCAGAAGCTGCTACGTTCCTTTAGAGCTCTGCCCTCACAGTGTCACTTGTGCCGCCTGTTGCTTGAAGCAAGTCACGGAGACAGCACAGATTCAAGGGGACAGGAAACAGATGCTGGCTGTTGACGGGAGTGGTGGCAAGCACCTACAGAGTCACGGGCCTTTGCAGAGTTACTGCCACAACAGTCCGTAGCCTGGCACATGGAAATCATTGTGCTAGACCAGAGGTAGCAAACTCATGTCTCTGGGAGTCAGGCTGTGACTATGATTGAGTCACATGGGCCAGACGGAAAACGGGGAGTCATGTCTGCAATGAACTGCAGACCACATTCAGTACCCAGAGGGCCAGCCTCACTCAGCCACAGCTCAGCATCACCAGGCAGGAATGTGGGGCAATGTGGCTCCATCCTCCAGTGTTTCAGGAGAACTCCCAAACTCCAACCCCTCTTTTGGGTGAAATTTCCTGATTTTTCAATGTTGGCAGATAATTCAAATTCTTTTAAATGCTGCAGGCCCAACAAAACCTGTCTGTGGGTTAGCTATAATCTGCCAGTCCAGATCATGAATCAATTCAGCTTTAGTATGGTCAGTCCGTCCATACTGTTCTAGATTGTTCAAGTGAATGGAAGAAACCATGGTTATATTAACAAACCTCTGGGCACACTCAAAACAAGTAGCAGTCACAGTGTCATGTTGTAGAGACATGGAAATATTTCAGAACCGGCAGGGTCCAGAGTAAGTGTTCCCATGAGCCTCAGACTGTTAAGAAAGAAGGACTCTGGGCACCTGGGCGGCTCAGTCAATTAAGTGTCTGCCTTTGGCTCAGGTCATGATCCCAGGGTCCTGGGATCTAGTCCCACATTGTGGGGGGAGAAGGGGGCGCGGTTCTTGCTCATCGGGGCATTCTGCTTCTCCTTTTGACCCTCCCTCCCGTCCCCCCAACCCTGGCTCATTCTCTCTCTCTCCCTCTCAAGAATTGGGGGAAAAAAAAAAAAAAAAAAGAAAAGAAAAGGAAAGAAAAAAGGGCCTTTTCTTATTAATGGCATACTTGTGAAGTTTCCTCCCCAGGTGCTGGTGGAAGGAACCCACAGTAATGGAATCTTAGGAGCGATAATGTAATGACTCTCAATTGATGTCGCTTTAAAGAACAAAACCCCAGAATTGTGCTGTTAGCGTGTGTCGTGAGCAGTTAGAGTTGGTGGCTTGTAATTTACTCTGCGTGGATGTTATTGATCAAAGCTTTTCATTATTGACAGTGTCTCCATCTGCTGTTTGCTGTTTTTAGGGGAAACCACCCTTTCTGACTCAACAGCAGATGTCTCCGCTTTCCCGAGAAGGGATATTAGATGCCCTCTTCGTTCTCTTCGGAGAATGCAGTCAGCCTGCTCTGATGAAGATCAAGCACGTGAGCAACTTTGTCCGGAAGTGTAAGTGTGGAGAACTTTTTCTTTTTTTTTTTCTTTTTTTTTTTTTTTTTTTAAAGGTTTTATTTATTTATTTGACAGACAGAGATCACAAGTAGGCAGAGAGGCAGGCAAAGAGAGAGGAGGAAGCAGGCTCCCTGCTGAGCAGAGAGCCCGACGTGGGGCTCGATCCCAAGACCCTGGGATCATGACCTGAGCCGAAGGCAGAGGCTTTAACCCACTGAGCCACCCAGGCGCCCCTGGAGAACTTTTTCTTGAAAACTCTTCTGCTAGACAAAACTGCAGAGATGCAGGAGGCCGAATGAGTTAGTGGTTGGTGGTCTGCTAGGAGGAAACAGACCCAGTTTCAAGGTCAGTTCCCACCGGCTGCAGTTGGGAGCCAGGTAAGTCAGGTCTCCCGGTTGCAGGTGACAGACACTCAACTCTAGCTTAGGCCAAAAAGTGAACTTATGGCTCAGTAGAACTGAGAAATCCAGGGTTGGGTTAAGCTTTCTGTATGGCTGGATCCGGAGTCTTAAATTATGTCTTCTGGTTCCATCCTTATACCCACTCAGTGCTGATAATCTAGCTGGCATAACAAACACAGTGCTTAGGGCCCACAGTATTTAATTTTAATAAATTGAACTTTTCATTAGTTTAATTTTATTTTGAGATAAAAATATGACTAATAATGTATAATGATTTAAGGTTACATGCATCTTTTTTTTTTTTGTTTTGTTTTTTTTTGTTTTTTTTTGTTTGTTTTTTAAGATTTTATTTATTTATTTGACAGAGAGATCACAAACAGGCAGAGAGGCAGGCAGAGAGAGGAGGAAGCAGGCTCCCTGCTGAGCAGAGAGCCCGATGCGGGGCTCGATCCCAGGACTCTGAGATCATGACCTGAGCTGAAGGCAGCAGCTTAACCCACTGAGCCACCCAGGCGCCCCAAGGTTACATGCATCTTTATGTCAGTGTCACCGTATAATTTTTGACTTTTTTTTTAAGTAGTTTTTTTTTTTTTTTTTCCCCTCAAGTAGGCTCCATACCTAGCATGGAGCTCTACCCAGGGCTTGAACTCATAATCCTGAGAATAAGACCTGAGCTGAGATCAAGAGTCAGATGCTTACCTGACTGAGCCACCCCGGCGCCCCTTGATTTTTTTTTTTTTTTTTTTTTTTAAACAGAGGAAGGGGCTGATGAAGGCAGACATTACCTAGGGCCTATGAAAGGTATAGATCGGCTCTGCCCTGTGGGGGGCAGTTAGCTGCTAATGTCTGTGTCCCAGTTTTGTATTTGATTACCTTACATCAGTGTTTTTCAACCATTGGTGATTTTGATCCCCTCTGGACTCTTGGCAACGTCTGGAGATATTTTTGGTTGTCACAGCTTTGGGGGAGGGGAAGGGTGCTACTGGCATCTAATGGGTGAAGCCAGAGATAATGCTAACGCTTCCTGCAATGACAGAATAGCCACCACAGCACAGAAATATCTGGCCCCAAATTTCAGTAATGACAAGTGTGAGAAACCCTCCCTTATATGACCTTGATGTGTAACCAAGTCCCTGGAACTATAGTGGCCTCGAACAGTAATCGCTGTATTACCTCTCATGAATCTGCGGGTTGATGGGGCTCAGCTGAGGATTTTTCCTCTCCATGTGACTGGCTAAGAGTGGCTAAGATTGCAGGCACCCGGGACTCTCCTGGTCTAGAACGTCCAAGATGGCTGCTCCGTGTCTGGCAGGTTGCCTGGAAGACTGGACTCAGCTGGGGCTCTGGAATGACTGGGCCGTTCCCTGTCTCTGTGAAGTCTCAGGGCCTCCTGCTCTCCACATGGCTTCTCCATGTGGTCTCTCCATTAAGGGTCAGCCAACAACAGCCTGGGATACCTGTTTTGTAAACAAAGTTTGTTTGTTTTTTTTTAAGTTTTTTTTTTTAAGATTTTATTTATTTATTTGAGAGAGTGACAGTGAGAGAGAGCATGAGAGGTGAGAAGGTCAGAGGGAGAAGCAGACTCCCCATGGAGCTGGGAACCCGATGCAGGACTCGATCCTAGGACTCTGGGATCGTGACCCAAGCCGAAGACAGTCGCTTAACCAACTGAGCCATCTAGGCGCCCTGTAAACAAAGTTTTAATGGACCGTGTTAGCCATGCCCATTTGTTTATGTACTTTCCGTGGCCGCTTTCTCATGATGGGGCCTTGGAGTCATGGTGTCTGCAACTGCGTAGCCTACGAAGCCTAAAATTATTTACTCTCTGGCCCTTCAAGCAAAAAGTTGCTGACCTCTGATCTATCTGGTCCCTTTAGCAGAGACATCGACATCTTAGGTGGCAGCTCAGGGTTTTCAAAAGCGCTGAAGTGGAAGCTGCCAGGACTTCTTAGGGCTGAAGCGTGGAAGGGACGGAGGGTCTCTTTGGCCTCATTCTGTTGTTTGAAGCGAGTCATAGGGCCGCCCAGATTCCATGTGCCCCAGAACCACACAAGTGAATTCTAGGAGGCATGTGATTCATTGGGCACCATCTTTGGGAATGGCTACCATGCCCTGTGCAACGTTTCTCTAATTAGGTCTGCTCTGGGTCATCTGCCTACCCCTTGAGCAGGCACGGTGCCAGGATGCGAAGTGTGATGGGCCTCCTCTGGGTACCCAGGGGTTCAGGGCACCCTGATCACCTGGGTCTCATGGAATGGGGGAATGTGCAACTATCCAAAGGAACTGGGAGTTTTGAGTAGCTAAAATCATCATACGGCCACCACAATGACCTTCGCGATTTACCTGTACCTCGTCTCTTCTGTGTCCTTATCTGCAAGATGGGGAAAATAATATTTAAGAAGGCTGTGCGGGGATTGAATGAATTAGGGCGAAGACCAAGCTTACGTTGCCTGACACATGAGAGATAATAAATGTTAACCCAATAATGGTAGCTGTCAACCTCAACATATATTTAATATGTTGGATGTCTTTAATTTTAAAATGTACTCAGGTCCTTTTCTTTATTCCATATCTGTTTGAATACACTTCCATCTTATTTTTTTGAGTATTTAAATTTTTAAGTAGGGAGTGGTAGGGGAGGGGAAATAGGGAGACTAATTTATCAAGCCATCTACAGGCACCTTCTTCAGTCTGGAGTCGGCCCCCTGGTTATTTATTTTATTTTTAATTTTTACTCTTTAAAAAGTGTTATGTATTTATTTAGAGAGAGCATGAGCACAAGAAGATGCAGAGAGAATCACAAGCAAACTCCCCACTGAGCAAGGAGCCCGACAGGGGGCTCGATCCCATGACCTGGAGATCATGACCTGAGCTGAAATCCAGAGTCCGGATGTTTAATCAACTGAGCCACCCAGGCGCCCCTGCCCTCTGGTTACTTTAAAGTAGTAGATCTTCTAAATTCCTTCAGTAATCCGGGACTTAGGCTTAGCGAAATGTAGGTTTATCTAATAGAATTCTCTTGCAAGAAATTGTTTTGTATTTTTGAAGAGGCTTCCTGGTGAGTAAGGCCGAGAGGCTGTGATTGTAAAAGGGTAATTACATTAGTATGGCTGGTTTTGTGTGTGTGTGTGTGTGTGTGTGTGTGTGTGTGTGTGTTTTCCTCTTTGGGGTTTCTGTTTTGGAACGTAAGCTTCACTTTCACATGGGAAAAAAGAGCCCAACAGCTGCTACTGCAGGAGTTTCTTGCATCTTGTCATAGAGATGGAGATTTTCTTTGGGGACTGTTGGGGACAACCAGATGGAAAGTATAGCCCTGAAGAGGTGTCCCAGCCTTGAGCCAAAGGAGGGTGGGGAGCAAGGAACCTGGATCTGGGAACCAGGGAAGAGATTTTTATTTCTTAATTACTGCTCTATTCCCAGTGCTTAAAACCGTGTCTGGCAGATGGTAGATGTTCAGTAAATATTGGTCAAATGACTGTATTGCCAAGCGAACAAGTAGGAAAACCTTAAGCATTGTATTATAGAATTTGCATAAAAAATAAACTGATATTAAACATGCAAAGTGTTAATTACTGTTGAAATTGGACTGTTCTTTGATTTGACAGTAGCTGAGCTCCTATGCGCTTTCAGCGACATTTACTGTAGGCAAGAGCTTCTGTATGTTCACAATGTAGTACTTATAGGTGAATTCTAACATTAAGAATTTTTTCTTCCTAATTATAAACAGGACACAAAGTTAAAGGTCAGAGTGAGAGACTATCCCTCAAAATCTCCTCTGTCTGTGATAACCACTGTTACCAGTTTGGTGCATAATATTGCAATTTTAGGGGGTTCTTATAATATATTTATTATAGAAATTCTCAAGCATGTCCCAAGGTAAAGAGAATACTGTGTAATGAACTCCTGTGTGCCAGGCAACCCCCTGTAGCAATCAGTCAGGCCTTTCCATGTATGTTCTAACATCACTCTAGTTTCATTTTACACAAAACGGATCGTATGTCTGTAATATTTTGCTACTAGCTTTGCTCGCTTAGCAATATATTTACTCAACAAATATTTACCCTTGCACTTGCTTTGTGCCAGGTTCTGTTTGGGGGACTGGGTTTACAGTGGCGATCAAAACAGAAGAAAATCGCTGTCCTTAAAGAATATTCTCACGGAGATGCAGCTACTTTATGTGCCCAATATTCTTCTATGTGGGTGGACTTTAGGTTGATTCCACTTTCCTGTTGATGGATGTTTAGGTCATTTATTTTTCCCTTCCTCCCTCCCTCCCTTCTTTAGATTTTAGTTACTTGAGAGAGAGAGCATGCGTTGGGGGCAGAGGCAGAAGAAGAGGGACAAGCAGATTCCATGCTGAGCCCGACATGGGGCTCGATCCCCATACCCTGGGATTATGACCCAAGCTGAAGGCAGACACTTAACCAACTGAGCCACCTGGGTGCCCCTGGACCTTTAGGTCATTTCTGGTTATTTTTCTGTTGCAAGTAGTGCTTGTGATGAGCATACTTCTGTGTGTTGTTTTCCAGCACATCTGCTAGCATTTCTTTGAAGGACAAATTCCTAGAAATTTGAAATGTTGAATTGATTGAGTTTCAGGAGAAGAAGGGTTGTACTCAGCTGTGTTGTCTTTTGCCCCTGGGTCCAAATGTTTATCTGACAAGGCCGTGCTTTGATTGCATTTTCATTACAGTGCTTTGGGTCCCCATTTCCACCTCAGTATTCAGTCCTTAACTGCTCTAATTAACAGGGTGCAGGGCTGAAGTGGGATGTGGTTTTGGAGTCACAGAAGCTGCTGGGATGAAGGGACATTGTGAGGGTGTTTTTTGTTGTTGTTGTTTTTTTGTTTGTTTTTAATTGTCCTACACTTGAGTTTAGTATCTGACCTGTTCGCCTTAATAATCCACAGCCTTTGGAAAATGACATAGGCATATGGAATGTTTTCTCAGAATCCTGGTTATCCTTGTGGTTTTGCCTGGAGCAGTTTGTCTGCTTACGTGATTGAAATGTGGTTTCCAGCCACAGATCCAGAGTTATGTTGGACAAATGCTATAAGCAACCTAGGGACCCAAGGCCCAGCAGAGAATCGAGAGAGGTTGGCTGATTGCAAGCAATAATAAAATCAGGTTCAGCCCAGAAAGTTGCAAGCCAGCATATTTGGGGAATTATCATTCAAAACTACCTGATCTGAAAGAAACTTGGAAAAAGGGCAGGGAAGAAAGACAGAACTTGGCACAGGGATGTCAGGGCAAAAGGAAAATATTGTGCAGCTTTCAGCTCATGGAATTCTCCACAAAGGCATTTTAGATTTATTTTTTACTGTGGTCATGGTGAATTTCTTTGGATCTACCCAGCACTCTTGCTTGATTCCCCCAGGAACCAAAGGGAGGTGTTTTCAGGGTGACTGGCTGAAGAGAGAGGTGTGGTCTGTGGGTGGGAATGTACCCAGTGCAGTAGAGTTCATCATTTGTGCCTTTGATCCAAGTGAATTCAGATCTACCCATGTCACAAAGAAAGGGGATGGGTAGCAACTAAAACTGCATTGGCTAATTTATCAATATGCTTGATGCCCAACAACTATAGGTATGGAATGGTTTTCCCTTTCATTGGGCTCATTTCCTGTCATTATGTGAATAACTTACCAAGCTGAGTGTAACTCTAGAATATAGCCTCCTGGCTATCTCTGGTGCCCAACCATGGACATGGCAACCCGCTCTAGTGCCTGAACGACTTTAGTGTCCATGTGGGAGTTCAAGAGTCTCTTGGTCTTCATCATGGCACCTCTCTGAGGGATTCTCCAGAATAATATTATTACGTGTTCCTGTTGTCTTCTTTCGGAGTGTAACCCCCGTTTCTCTATATGGAGTTTCTCTATCATGTGAAGGATTGAATTTTCCAGTCAGATACGGCTATTCCGCTCCGTTCTTTCAGACCCTTAGAGTCATTGCATATCCAGTGATGTCCCCACTTTGTGTTTTTTAGAGTGTCAATAAATATGACATCGATTCCAAATCTGCCATGCATTTAATCCCTACTATGTGGTGGATCTCTACCTGTTATGGACTGAATGTTCGTGTCCCCCCGCAAATTCAAATGTTGAGGCTCTAATTTCCAATATGGTGGCATTTGAAGGTGGAGCCTTTGGGAAGGAATTAGATTTAGATGAAGTCATAAAGCTGGGGCCTTCGTGGTGGAACTATTGTCCTTCGAAGAAGAAGAGAGACCCAGGTTCCCTCCCTTTCCATCTTGTGAGGATATAGGGAGAAGGTGGCTCTCTGTAAGCCAGGAAGTGGGTTCCCCCCCAAGATTTCAATCTGCCAGCACCTTGATCTCTGACTTCCCACACTCCAGAACCATAAGAAATAAATGCCTGTTGTTTAAGCCACCTCATCTGTGGCATTGTGTTGTAACAGCCTGAGCAGACTAAGATACTGACTGAGAGACTGCACTTGGAAAGGGAGGAAGACTATATGCTAAGAAAAAGATTGTTGTAAACTCTTCCAGGTGTGTGACCTGCCAACTCTGCAGAAGAAATGTCAGGGCTTTATTTTGTTGGTTGATTGTTTGATTTTATTTTCTTGTCTGTTTGTTTTTATTTGTTTGTTTGTTTTTGTAGCCCTGCTGTATATTAAGGAAGAGGAGGCAGTTCTCATAGCACCCAAGGGAGATGGGATAGTGGGATAAAACCTAGGTTACTGGGATAAAACTGTGCGGAACACACCGAGCATAGAATGATCTGGAAGTCAGCTCCAAAGTGGATTGAGATGGGAATCATGTTGCCTGTGTCACATGATAAGCCAGTCTAAGTGCTAATAAACGTGTTTGACCGAACACTGCCCTGCAGCCTTCAGAGAGGAGGAAGAAAAGCATGATTTATGTTCTCCTCCTATTTTCTGAGTCTACAGGATTCAAATTATAGCTACCATGGAAACTGCTTTGGAATTTCTGGAGCCCTTAATTTTAACTTAACATATAAAAACACTTTTGTGCTGATTTTATAATTATTCATGACGGATGAGAAAGTGACTAAATGTCTTTTGACAGTGAGGGAACACATAGGAACACTTTTTCCTTTCTTTCTTTTTTTTTCTTTCATAAAGATGCGTGTATTTGAAATGCTTTCCTTACCTGGGAGCAACTCTTCCATCTCTTGCAGATTCCGACACCATAGCTGAGTTACAGGAGCTCCAGCCTTCAGCCAAGGACTTTGAAGTCCGAAGTCTTGTGGGCTGTGGTCACTTTGCTGAAGTGCAGGTGGTAAGGGAGCGAGCCACCGGGGACATCTATGCCATGAAAGTCATGAAGAAGAAGACCTTGTTGGCCCAAGATCAGGTAGGAGCATTTTAACACCATGCCCTTTCCCCTTTCTGTGCCAGAATGTTCACTGCAGAGGTGATGATCTGCGAAATCGGCATCTGGGATCCCCCAAGATTTCCCCGGTGACTCTCTCTCTGGTTAATGACGGTTGCAGAAAGCTCTCTTACATTCTCAGCTTTTCTTCTTGAACGGATATTGACTCATTTTGAAGGCTCAAAAGCTCCCCTTGATTTCTTTATCATGTTTCTCTTGTTGTATTTTGTTCAGAATCAACATGGCCTTTTAACTAATAAATTTAAGATGACCTTTCATGACCGTCCACTGGTGATTTCGAGATATGCATATTGAGGGGTTAGCCAGCATTCGCTTTGGGACACATTTTCTTTATTTGTGCTGTGGGCAAATGTATTTGATTTTTAAACAGGCTTTTGAGGAAATGAAATACAATTACTCTGTGGCTAGGGTGTTGCTTGTTTAAAGGCAGGTAGGAACTTCTCTTTCTGATTGTGGTATTTTTCTTTCTTTGAACAAGGCTTCTGCTCCAGACATATTGATTCATTTGCTGGGTTGCTAGAGAGACAGTCATCAGCCTTGGTGTTCAGAGCAGTTTATTAGTTACAGACGTCCGAGCGCACATCGTGGGTCCGATAATGTATCCAGCTCCGTGGGAAGCCTGCAGAAGGAATTGGAGCTCCGTGGCTGTTAGTTACAGGCTTTAAAAACAACTTTGGAAAGTGGAGGAAAAAATGCAGATGTATAAAGCGCGTTCAGCAGCCAAAGCATCGCAGAAGGGAGAGCAGGGAGCAAATTCACCAACTGTGGAGTGAGGAGAGATGTGGGTGAGCCAGGGACAGTCAGGGGAGGTTCACACCACTGAGAGGGAATGTAGGTTCTGGGCAGAGAGGCATGACGGGAGTGTGGCAGGTGGAAGTGTGTGTGTGTGTGTGTGTGTGTGTCTGTGTGTGTGTGATGTTTTGGAGGAATGAGTACTAGAATTCTATACAGATATGTGTACGTGTGTATGCGCGCATGTCTTTTTTTTTCTCCCCCCCTTCTTAGTGGTTTAGAACAGATGGATGAGGAAATGGGGAGAAATGAGACATTTGGATGGGGAGGGGGTCATCTGTGGGAAATCGGAAGAACCTTTTTTTAATTGTGACAAAATATACATAGCATAACATTTACTGTTTTAATCCTTTTTAAGGTACAATTCACTGGTCTTAAGTGCATTTACAATGTTGCCTGCAACCATAACCGCTTTCTCTTTCTAGAACTTTCTCATCATCCCACATAGAAACTCTGTATCTTTTAATGGTAACTCCCCATTCCCCGAAGAACTGTTTTTCCGGAATGGCTGTTCACTTTGTGAGCGGTTGGGGATTGGTGTTATACTTTTGGAAGGAGGAGATTGGGATCGGAGTCAGAGGACTTGGTGACTTTGTGTGGCCTCCAGTCAAAGGAGCAGTGGAGGGCAGTAGGCTGCTTGTCAGTCCAGGAATGATGTAGCCTGTGTTTAGCAGTGAAATGTGAGTGACTTCACCAAAAGGAGAAATGACAGGACGTTGCAAATCATTTGGAAAGGGGGGAATGGAAGACGTTGCAAATCATTAGGAAGGGGGGGGAATGGAATATGCTCACTCAAGCTCCCAATACCTAAGCCACCACCTATCATCAGGACGCACTGACCAAGCACCTGTTCTGTGTGCTGTGCTTCTAGGTCCTTGAGAAGAGGCATTAAATGTAGCCCTGACCTTGCAGTATTTGTGGTAGATGGGAAGTTGTGCATGTAAAAAGAAAACATTCCGATCTATTGTACTGCAGGCAAGCAATAGAGATGTTCTAGGTGTTCCTTCCTTCAGGTGAATGACTTGCAATGACCCTGTGTGAGGTGTGGGCTGGGGGTTTTTAATTTTTAGTTTTTAAATTTTATTATTATTATTATTTTTTTGTTTAATTTTTTTTTTAAAGTAGGCTCCACGCCAGGTGTGGAGCTCAGTGCGGGGCTTGAACCCCCAACCCTGAGATCAAGACTGAGAGGTAGAGGCTTAACCAACTGAACCGCCCAGGTGCCGTGTGTGGGCTGGGGGTTTTTACAATCAGATACACACAGGAGCTAATGAAAGCTACCCAACCATTCCTTAAGACAGTGAATATGAAGGAAAGTAGAGTCTTTAACTGAGCCATGGCAAGGTTTTGGAATTTAGGGCATGAGAAGAGAAAAACCAACACACGGAGTGAGGGAAAGGAGCTGCCAAAGAAGGAGACAGAAGAGGTAACATCCTGTAAGGAAGATCACTTAGGAGAGCCAGCATAGCTGCCCAGGGCTTGGTGAGAACCAGAAGAGTCCTCAGAGACCATTTATTTTAACTGAAGCTTCAGGGATCAGATGAAGAGTCTGTGGCTAGCAAGTAAAGATGTAGGCTTTTCAGTTCGGCCAACCTTCACTGTACACCTTTTTTTTTTTTTTTTAAGATTTTATTTATTTATTTGACAGAGATCACAAGTAGGCAGAGAGGCAGGCAGGCAGAGAGAGAGGGAAGCAGGCTCCCTGCTGATCAGAGAACCTGATCCCAGGACCTTGAGATCATGACCTGAGCTGAAGGCAGAGGCTTTAACCCTCTGAGCCACCCAGGCACCCCTTTGCACACCTTTTATGTGCTAGGAAAGGAGAAGGGCCACATATCAGGTGCAGGAGATTACAAGAGTTGGGTTGTTGTTCTCCAGGAATGCCTAGGTTCGTGTTTGATTGAATAGCTGGGTGGTATAGCCCAGCCAAGCTCACCTGGAAAACTAACAGAAAGTATGAACAACTTTTTTCTTCCTGAGCCGTTTGAAAATCCGTTGCCAGCTCAATGCCCCATTACCTCTGAAGACTTCAGTTTGCATTTCCTACAATAAGGATACTCTACTGTGAACCACGATACAGCCATCAATATCAGGAAAGAAACTACATTACCACTGTCTAATACATTATCATGTGCCTTACCACTGTCTAATCCTCAGACCCCGTTCATGCTCCACTGGCCATTCCGTGTTCCTCTAGAACAAAAAGGTCCAGCTCAGGATCCCACATAGCCTTTAGCTGTCCTGTCTCTTTAGTCTTTTTCAATCTGGACCAGCTTCTCAGTTTTCCCTGGACTCTCATGACCTTGGCGATTCTGAAGATCACAGACCCAGTTATTTTGTAAAATAGAGATATGTCCAATGTTGCTCAGGTTCAGGTGCTAGGTCTTTGGCAGGAATGCCACAGACGAGATGCCTCCCAGTGGGTGACTTTGTTTCAGTTTGTCATGTTCGTGTTGACCCTCACTTACATATCTGCCATGCTTCACTGTGGGGTCACCTCCTTCTGCTTTGTCATTACGTTAGTATTCCATAGGGAGGTGCTTTCAAACTGTGGAAGCACCTGTTCCTCATATAACTTTCAATTTATTAATTTATAGCTGTGTGGATTTGCATTTTCCTGCTTAAGTCAGTGAGTTACAAGCCATTATTGTCATTATGTATTTTTATACTCCACCTGTCCCCTAAGTTGGGCCATGAGAGTCTCTTTAGGTTGGTTTTTGCGTCTTTTGACACATCCCCATCTTTGAGTTGTCTCTTGCTTTCTGGTACAACAAGAGGTTCAGGCTCTTGCCTTCTCCACCCTTGGAATCAGTTACTTCTCAAAGACAAGCAATAACTTTCAGTGTAAGAGGGTATTTAGAAGCCAAGATCTGGGCACTAGGTGCCCTTATTGCTGTTGGGGTGCCACTGCTTCCAGACCCCTTTCAGTGGACAAAGCGAGGGAATACACGTACACGTACTAAATACACCTGCCTCCTCGTGTGCGCACACACACATGCACACACACACATTTACGTTTATATTTATTCCTCTGTTTCAGCTGTGTGTTCACACCAATATCTCCAAATCCCATCCAACTTCCCTGAGTTTATTCTAGTGTTCCCCCTTTCTGTGTGTGTAGCTCTCTTCTCTTCCCCTAATATTTAGCTTATTTTATGCATCTGTGTGCATTCAGTCTCCTTTGTTGCCGCTTCTCCCATTGGTGGGCTCAGGTGCCCTGTTCCAGGCCATTCCCTACACGTGGATGCCTTCTTCACCCTATGTGGGCCCGATATTGGACTGCCCCCATACATGGTCACTGCCTCCTCACCCTGCTTGGGCCTGGCACCCTGTTCTGGGCCACTGTGGCCCTCTGTCCCTACCACCTGTCACAGAGGCTTACCCTGTTCTGCTCCATCTAATGGCTTTAGGACTGAGTTGTTCAGGGAGCGGAGGTGAAGAAGAAGAAGAGAAAAAGATATTTAGATTTAAAAGAAGTGAGTTGACTTTAAGGAGAGGCATTAAGTCAATAATTAGGCAGATAAGATACAGATCTGGCAAAAATGGTGAGCAAAGTAGGCAAATGAATGAAATTTGTCGAGTGCTGGGCTAAAGGATGGTTTTTCTTTTTTTAAGATAGAGACATCAGTTTTGGCTTGTAGAGAGAGGATAGGGCATTCTCCCTACCCTGCCCCAATGCTATTGTAATTGTCTAAAGACTTTCTTTTTCCCCTAGGTTTCATTTTTTGAGGAAGAACGGAACATATTATCTCGGAGCACAAGCCCTTGGATCCCCCAGTTACAGTACGCCTTTCAGGACAAAAATAACCTCTATCTGGTGAGTCTTTCCATCCATCTCTTTAGAATTAGTCCAGGGCTGACACTCAGATATTGCAGATGTAGAACTGGATGTGGGTCTTGCCCATATGGTCTGTCGAGTTGTTTTCCTGACTTTGAGCTATCTTCCTGTTCTCTTTGTCCTAAAGATTAATGGCCAGTCCATTTAGAGATGGCCCCATCTTTGTTGGGTATTATAGCCGTGGTTTAAAGGGCAATAATGAGAAGTCAGTTATTTGAGAATAATCTGATTTAACCTTTAATAGCCTAGAATCTTGCTTTAATTTTTTGGGGGGTCATAATTGACGTATAATATCTTATTAGTTTTAGGTGTACAACATAATGATTCAGTATTTGTCTATGTTGTGAGATGATCACCACTAAACCTAGTGAAAGTCATTAACTTTTTTAATTTTTAAAAACTGAGTACATTGTGATTTTTTTTTTTTTTTTAGATTTTATTTATTTATTTGACAGACAGAGATCACAAGTAGGCAGAGAGGCAGGCAGAGAGGTTGGGGGGAAGCAGGCTTCCCGCTGAGCAGAGAGCCCGATGCGGGGCTCGATCCGAGGACCCTGGGACCATGACCTGAGTCGAAGGCAGAGGCTTTAACCCACTGAGCCATCCAGGCTCCCCAGTACATTGTGATTTTAAGAAAATGCAAACATGGCAGAATGTATGAAATAGAAGAGTTCTTTACCTTTCTTTCTAATCCTTTTCCCTTAAGGAAACGTATTGATGGTTATGTATGTTTTTCCTGACCCTAATGGAAAAAATATTTCTATGTCTGCATTTATAACACATGTATATAGTTTGTTTTACGAAATTGTATATTACTCTCTACTCTGCTCTTCAGCTTGCTTTTTGCCTTTCAGCAATTTACCCCCAACATCTTTCCATGTCAGCACATACACATACACATCTGCCTCTTTTTTTTTTTAATTCTTTTAAAATTAGTATTTTGTTACCTCTGATATTTATTTGTGCCTTTGTCTGTGGCAGTGTGACACATGGAGGCATGTCACACCTTGTTTTGTTTATTCAGTGCTTTGGTATCATTAAACATTTGAGTGTTAGATGTGATTCAGATGGTAGTTAAAGAATTTTGTAGTTACTTGTAAATGAATTTGGGAAGGGGAACTGCCTCCCTTCGGCAGCTTTCTTTTCTTAAATTATTTTTTGTTTACATTCAATTAATTAACATACAATGTATTATTAGTTTCAGAGGTAGAGGTCAGTGATTCATCAGTTGCATATAACACCCAGTGCTCATGACATCACATGCCCTCCTTAATGACCAACACCCAGTTACGCCACCTCCCTACCCACCTCCCCCAGATCTGCCTCATTCTTTTGAACAATGTCATAGTATTTCTGATGTATGTGTAACATAACGTATACAAGGCTAAAATTCATTTTGGGGCCCTGTTTAGGTTCTTGGGGGTTTAGATTCCTAAAGAAAAAAAAAATGTATCCCAGAAACAATTTTTGTTCCTGATTCAGCCCTTCAAACAAGACTATCCTATTATGTTGAATGGAGAGGATCTTTTATAGAGACTCACAAAAGAGAGAAGGGTATTTACCTTGAACTTCCATGGGATCGTTTTTGGGGGACTTTATTGCATTTATTTCTGACCTATAATAAACAGTGATTAGTGTGGTTTCACATCAGTTGAGAACCCAGTGCTGGGTAGAGAAGACCCCTTCCCCCCAAGCTCTACCCAGCCTTCTGAGCAGGATGTTTTCATACAGATGTGTTGGGAGACTGGCCTTGCACTAACCACAAGCTCCTTGAGGACCAACACTGTGCCTATTGTTTAGGCCTGAAGCTTCCTTTCCTTGAATATTGTCTTCGAACCTTTCCTTCCTTGAGATATGGGGCTTGGATTCCTGACCTTCATAACTGACCTTGGGGTATTTTAGGCTCATTGGCATTCTAGGATCTGTCTTGCATACACAACATTTGCCTTGTGCTCTCTGTGTCTTCTAGAGTCCCTCATGTTTGGGCGTATTAACAGACTTCTTCATTAGCTCTCAGAAAAGAAGATCCCTTGAAACAGCAGGGATTTATTTGTATGTTAGTGTTGTTTTGGATGTTTTAACTTCAGCTCTGCAAACAATCCTTTTTGTGTTCAAGACAACACAGAACACAGGAAGTCCTGGAACTAGCAAGGGCCCCGATTTTTGGCAAAAGTTGAGAGTCCACAGTTTTCTGGTTTGCCTCACGCCAACCTATAAGCTTGTGTTCCTCTTCATCTGGGTTGAAGGCCTCGTCTTCGTAAGGCCCAGGCTCATGGCTTCTCTTCGGAGTCAGTATTATTGAGATGCCTGGGGACTCTTAAGTCAGTTTTGGTAGAGGTGATAACCAGTTCTGAGCGTTCTGTGTAACTGATGACAACTGCTGGTCAAGCCACTGCCCAGTGGCTTCAAAGAGCTCACTGCTTGTCTCCATGGTGGCCAATGAGGATGACTGGAGGGGCCCTGGCAGTGTTACTGACTCATAGTTTCCTTCGTGTTGACTAGTAGCTTTTGCTTCTATTTTTGTTCTTCATGGCACAACACTTTTCAAAGTGCATCTTCAAGAGGGTAATACTGGGTCACTTCAAAAATTTTAATCTTTTGGGGGCCGCCATTTTTATCCCTGCCAATTGGTTTTGTCGCAGTGGTTGAACTTCCCTTTCTTTTTAATTGTGGAATTCGCTGCTGTGGACTTCCTCTTAGATACAGCCTTGTTGGAATATCTCGTGGATTGGGAGTGTCAGCTGCTCCTCTGCTAAGACATCTCCCAGGGGCAGGAAGCTTCCTTTTTTGGGCCTTTTGGCTGTGGGGTTTCCATCTGGATTTTACCACTGACATCAGCATTTTGAGCTTAATGCCCATCTTCTCTGGTTTTCCAGCCACCATCTTACAAGATAGGAATGCTCTTAAAACAGCTGTTTTCTAGAATTCCAGTTGCCTCAGCACATTGATACCTGGTTATAATGACATTTTTACACCTTTCTTTAGTAGCTGTGTTGGGTATCGCTGATGGGATCTTGTAATTGTTTCCTTGTCTGCATTCTCTTCTCAAGTACGTTGGTAATTTGGAGTAAAATGCTTGCTAAGGGCACAGTTTTCTCATAAATATCCAAACTCAGCATAGGATCTAAGATACGATTATAGATCCACCATGCCTTATCTACAATTCTGAAATACCCAGAGTTCTGAATAACCTCAAGTTCTTTTGTTACTATTTGGCAGCAAAACTTGACCTGAATCTCATCTTCATTCCATTTAGTGTGACTTTTCATACATTTTGCCTCAAAATTGTGAATGCATTTGATTACAGGGTGATATCCCAAGCCCTACCCGAGGGTGTTACATAATATAAAGTATACACACCATTTTTTCTTTCTAAAATCTCAACATCTCTAAGTCTGGAAGTACATTCTGTCACAAGAGGACTGTAGGTCTCTATCGGCATCATGAAGTTCTGGAATCCCACTGTACCTGTTGACTCCTTACAGATCACCAAACCTTTGAAATTCGGGGAAAGCATACAAATCATCCTAAACTCCCTGGCAGTTAACCATTCATTTGTAATGCAAATGCAGTGTAATTGAAGATACATTTAAAAATCAATGAATAAAAGAAATCGGATTTGGTGTCCTATGTATTTCTCAAAGCTATCTCTTCTCTCCATTCTTGCTTCTCCCCTGTGAGTTCTGGCTGCCATCTTCTTTTGTCTGCATTACTGCAGTAACCTCCTAAGTGTTCTCCCTGCCATCTGTCTTGCCCTTCCCCCAGGTCTTCTACACACTGCAGCCAAGTCATCCGCTGTTAAAACCCTTTAAGACTCCCTGCTGCCCTCTGGATGAAATCCAGACTCTTCCATGTGGTTTACAAGGCCTTTTTCATATATACCGCCAGTCTTGTTGCTTACCTTTCCTCTCCTTTGATTTTAATTAATTAACTTTTATATTTTAAGAGATTGTGAGAACTGGGGGCAGGAGGAGGGACAGAGGAGGAGGAAGAGAGAATATATTTTTTTTAATTTTTAAAGATTTATTTATTTATTTTGCTGGGGGTGGGGCTGGGGGAGAAGGAGAGGAGAGAGAGAGTCTCAAGCACACTCCCCACTGGGCACAGAGCCCATTGTGGGCCTTGATCCCACAACCCCGAGCTCATGACCTGAGCTAAAATCAAGATTCGGATGCCTAACTGACTGAGCCACGCAGGCACCCCAGGGAAGAGAAACTCTTAAGCAGCTCAATGCTCAGTGTGGAGCCTGTGGAGCCTGATACTGGGCTTGATCCCCCAACCCTGAGATCACTATGTGAATCCAAGAACCAGATACTTAACTGACTGAGCCACGTCGGCACCCCTCTCCTTGCACTTTACATTCATCTTGAACTTCCTTTGGTCCTTTGAACTGGCCTCTGACCTTTCTCCATGCCATTCCCTCTTTCCCTATTTCCCTGGCTAACTCCTTTTTCTCCTTCTGAGCTTGGACCAGATGTCACTTCTTCCAGAAACTCTTTCTGACCCCTCTGCTTGTGGGAGGGACGCCCTTCTGGCTGTGGACTTGTAGCATCCTGTACCTCCTCTTCATGGGTGGGTGTTGGGCTCCCCCACCAGGCTACTCCCTCCACGAAGGGAGGGATTATGTTTCCCTTGCTTCCAGTAGGCTTCTCCAAGTAAATGCTTAAGAAGCATTTATTGGAAGAACATATGATTAATTTCATAGAAATTGATTTACATACAGATTAACTTATTGTGTTATGGAAATGACACATTAAGAGTATAAATTTTATTCTCTAAAGTATGTAATTCCAGTTAGATCCATTGGGATTTTCAAAATTGGGAGTGCAATGCAAGGAAATTGAACTTGGATCCCTTTGAAATTTGATGGTTAAAAATTTCCTATTTGTCATTACATACCAATGAAACTGGCTTGCCAATTTCTGGCATATAGAAAATTGTAATGAAGCCCATTGTATTGTTAATGTCTGGTTCTATATAACAAGGCTAGTTCTGTATTCTGGCAGGCAGCCCATAGAAACAGCGCTTTGTTGATCTGGTTCATGATGAAATCTGTTCAGTTCCATATAACAGATGCCTTCACCAGTGTCCTTCCAGGAAGGAGCTGATCTTTACAAAGAAAACATTGTTTTGCAACTCGTTATATGTAGTATTGTTGCATCTAAATGCTTTGTGAGATTCTTAAAGGTTGCTGGCTTTGTACTGATGTTTTTCATGCTGTGGGTCTTTTTTTTTTTCTTTTTTAAAAAAATTAACATATAATGTATTATTTGCCCCAGGACGGGTCTGTGTATTGTCAGGCTTACACGCTTCACAGCACTCACCATAGCATATACCCTCCCCAGTGTCCATAACGCAACCCCCCTCTCCATTCCCCCCTCCCCCCAGCAACCCTCAATTTGTTTTGTGAGGTTAAGAGTCTCTTATGGCTTGTCTCCCTCCCGATCCCATCTTATTTCATTTTTTTTACTTTCCTTCCCCCAAAACCCCCCACTTTGCCTCTCAGATTCCTCATATCAGGGAGATCATATGATAATTTTCTTTCTCTGATTGACTTATTTTGCTCTCATGCTGTGGGTCTTTTCAGGCTGCCCTTGCTCTGACCCTATAACTGACCTATGAATCTTCTTTCCTTACAGTGGCCTTATATTAACTTCTCTCTGTTCATTCCAAATTTTTCTTCCTCAGTTGCACATAGGATGTATTAATTAAGGTATAGGTTAAGCTACTATAGCAAAAAGAACAAAAACCCAGCCCAGACCGATGGAGCAGGTCTGTTGTATGTGATAATTCAGGGACCCAGGTTTCTTCTATCTTATGGCTCCGTATCCCTTAGGATGTTGTCGCCTTGACATGGTTGGAGTTGGGCATTTGATATTCTTGTTCCCCCTGGCTGGCAGGAGAAAGGGGGGAGAGCACAACAAGAAAACTCCTTTTACATAACATGGTATGGAATTGGGACCCATCATTTCCTCTCCTATTTTGTTGACCAGAACTTCATCACATGCCCTCATTTCTGTGCCAGCTAGCTGCATGGCCAATGGAATCCATGGAAGAGTGGACTTGGCGGGGGGGGGGGGGGCAAGTTATAATCTGTTTTACGGGTAATAAAAGATAGATCTGGGTTTTGAAGCCAGGCCCCCTAGATCCATCTCCTGTACCCATTACATGACACTGTTACACCCCAGAGCACTGCCAGTCTGACCCTGGCCCTGAGGTCCTACTTGCCATCAGTTCTTTGTATTTCCTGTCTCGCTTTCCACCGAAGGTTGCGCAGTCACGTGCAGGGTATTTCCTTCCGGTGTAGGAACAATCTGGAGGTTAGTGCTTTCTAGGCAGTGACCTCGTGGCCTGCATAAACAGCAGCCTGTGCTGTGACTGGGAGCCTGGAGAGAGTTAACAACTAGAACCTCATTGTTTATTTTAGTGAAATGTGGCAGCTTATCATAGTTTTGACAGTGAGACATGTGCTGTTTTGATCTCTCGGATAAGATTATCCAGTTTTCAGGCACGTCTCAAAACTCACCAGCATGTTCACATGTTGTTTGGGAGCTGGCTGCCCGTCGGAAGGAAGCTGTTGCTAGAATATAGGTTCTTGTTTTATTATTGTTCCTTGGTTGGTCTCTCCGGAGTCATTGGCCTTTTTGGTTTCAACATTCTCATTAGCGAAGTGAGATATTGATGCCTCTGATTGACCCCAGGTCATTTGCCCAGTGTGTTATTGCCCTGGGTGGGGGGGGCGCTCCTTTGCGTCTTCAAAAACGGTTGTTTTTTTGTGTCCTGCTCTTTGGAGGCATATTTCAAGTGAATGTGTTTAGAGTTTTAAGAGTCACAATTCCATTCCATTGTTCCAGTTCGCTTGGTTCCACGATCACAGTTTCTGGTTTAGTAAGTCTAGGATGGGGCCCAAGATTTTGCAACCAGGTCCCAGCTGCTGGTGCCGGTCTGGGGAACCACACATAGAAAACACTGGTCCTGTGGCTATAGCTACAGCTCATTTCTGGGTACCACTCTTCCTTTCGTTCCTTCCGCAGTAGTGAAGATTCTGAGATTCTGTTTCTTGCCCTTGACTCTTTGAGGTCAAGGAGTGGTACCTATTCCCCTGCTGTTAACTGGCCTGGGGATTCTTCACCAGCGCAGGGTGCTTCATTAACCCTGTCCTCAGTTGCCTGGTTTGAGTGTGCTATCTGTGTCTCGCCAAGGCTCTGGATGATTCCACACTCAATGAGGATCTTTTGAATAGATGGATGAGTCAGGCTGGGATTTGTATTTTCTGAAACAAAAGGTCTTCTCTCCCTTTCTCTTGGTGACCTTGTCCTTCAAGAGGAATAATTTAGGGTCTCCGCCAGGGACCACTCCGCTTCGAGGATCCCTTCCTTCCTCCCCAATACCAAAGATCAGGAACACGGCGCAGGGCAGAGAACGAAGCCAATAGCATTGTTACATTTCCATGGTACTTTCAGGCATGCTGATTGTAGTGCAAGCATTTCAAGGGTACGCTGCTAGAGGGGTGGCCAGCACAGCGGGTCTCTAATGATACCCCATGCAAATTGGAGTAGAGTGCAAGAACTATTAGCTACTCACCCCCTCCCCGCATATGGATATGTGTGCATGCAAGTCTGTACGGATGTGCATGTGGTACACACACACACACACACACACACACACACAGCCTTGTCCTTTGTTTTGAATGCCGCACAACTGATGGGCACTGGCGTCCCTGTTCTTGGGGGCGTAGATGCGATCACCCGCAGAGAAACCGCCGCTCCTTCCAAAACCAAACCCATGTAAGATTTGCCCTTTAATTAGCATCTGCAGCTGTGCCATTAGCAGGGTTTGTCTCTGTTGGCCTGAATGCCTTTGCTTTAAAAGAGCAAGTCCGTTATAGCTCCAAGCCAGGCTTGTCTGTCAGCTGCTGGGCCTTCTCCACCATCTGCAGGGTGATCGCATTGTTTAGGCTCTTTCCTCCTCCTGGCTCCCCAGTCTTTGATTACTGTGCCTCAGTGATTGCCATTCGGGTGACCTGCAGCTGCTCGATGTGGGCAGGGACCCCGTGCATCCTTCTGTGCGGGATGGTTGCCTCTATGCTGATGGACCAATGGACCGGTTCCTTTCTGGCCCTTTGTTGCCGGTGATCCTGGCGTGGTAGGCAGGTCCTGTCGTGTCCAGGTAGTCACTGAAGAAAACTGCAAGCAGCAGGAGTGTCGGCTGGATTCAGGGCTCCTCTGCTGTAGAAACTTTTCATGTGGTGGATGGATTCCAGGAACTGCTTTGTCTCTACACCTTCATCAGCACTGTGCTAGCTGCTTCAGAATCTCCTGGAGTGCTCCCTAAAAATGCACATTTCTGCACCTCACCCAGCATCCCTGGAATTTTTAACAGGCTCCCTGAATGGTTGGGATGGGAGTGAGACACACTTTACCCTTTCAGTCTGTTTTATGTTTACTCTTGTTGATGCCACTAGAATTCCAGCCCCATGGAGGCCAGAGATTTGTTTGTTATAGTCTCTGGTGTTTTTTTAGTATCTAGAACAGTGCCTGACACATAGTAGGCACTCTTTTTTTTTTTTTTTTTTTTTGCTGAATGTGTTTATTTTATTTTATTTTAAGGATTTTATTTATTTAACAGAGAGAGACACAGCAAAAGAGGGAACACAAGCAGGGGGAGTGGGAGAGGGAGAAGCAGGCTTCCTGCTGAGCAGGGAGCCCGATGTGGGGCTCGAACTCAGGACCCTGGGATCATGACCTGAGCTGAAGGCAGACACTTAATGACTGAGCCACCCAGGCTGCCCCAGATGAATGTGTTTATTTAAAAAAAAAGTAGTTGGGGCGCCTGGGTGGCTCAGTGGGTTAAAGCCCCTGCCTTCCGCTCAGGTCATGATCCCAGGGTACTGGGATCAAGCCCCGCATCGGGCTCTCTGCTCAGCAGGGAGCCTGCTTCCCCCTCCTCTCTCTGCCTACTTGTGATCTCTGTCTGTCAAATAAATAAATAAATCTTTAAAAAAATAAATTTAAAAAATTAAAAAAAAATAAAAAAAGTAGTTCCTTAAGTAATTCAGTTGGGCAGGCAGGTTTGATAAGCCCTGTCCTGGAGGACTTACCAGGTTCATTAGGTGAGAAGCCACATTTTTGGGGGACAGCGCCTTACCAGGCATCTCTAAGTAGTTAAAGTCCAGGACGGAGTCATGCTTTTGGACAAAACCAGGTCCTGTGAATGAATTGTCTGGCATAGCCTGGGTGGTGACTTGGTCCTTAAATTGTTTATAGTGTTCTGCTGACCCTGGTGTTTGTTCATAGCAAGTCATCGAATGGAGACTTGAAGACTCTTAGTTTTTGACCTTCGATGATGTTTTTGGAACCTCTTGACTTGGTACCATTTTCTGAAAGTGTCCAAGTCCTGTTCTTCACTGTATGTCTAAGCTCAACAGCAAGATGATGGTCTCATCTTGCGTTGGCCACACACAAGCCATATTCCCCGTGGGCTCCATTCATAACAGAATGGGCAACTCTACCCCAGTAGGATGGTTTTAGAGTAGAAGTGACATCTTGGGACAGCCAAATTTGCTCAGTAAATTTCCAGATTAAGTTCTCAAATGGTGGGCGCTTGGAATATTTAGTATGGTAATGTGGAATCGTGTCGACGGGTCAAGTTTGATTAGTCTTTGATAAGGACCCAGTCTATTTAGAGGTTTGTCATTTCGTGTCTATTTTGTCCCATATTGTGGAGCCTGCTGCCTAGCAGCTGTTGTAATTTTTGTCGCTTGTCTTCTCAATCAACCCTGGTTTTGAAGAAATGAAAAGTTGTTTGACTCAGAAAAGACTAATCTACTTTTGGCGGGGGTTTTTAGCTCAGGAAATTGGACCTTCTGAATAGGAGCAAAGAATATGTATCTTTTGCCTTTTAGGAGATGGTTCTTCTTTTCTGAACTATTTTACTGGTCACTTCAAAATAGAATCTTCAGGAATAGTTGTGAAGTATTAAATAGTGGTCAGTTTGTGAGCTCTTAAATGTTGCCAGTGGTGCTATCTGTTTGACTTTGTCATCCTCAAACTTACAAGGCATTTCTATTTCACACATCTTTAATAGAGTCAGGTTAGAACATTTATAACTGCGATTGTCGTCATAAATATGCATTGTTCTTATTTTAAGATGTTTCCGTTCTAAAAGCACGAGTACTTCTGTTGTTATTGGTGAATTTTTTTTTATATATTTAAGACCTTTTTAATGGCAATATATATTTAAAACAGATGTAAAAATTGGCATTTGCCCACATATCCAGGTCCTATGAAGAACCAGGTTGGGATGAGTGGGTGAGCTTTAAGGCAGCCAGGTGGCTCCTGCGGGCTCCTCTAGGGCTGGGACTGGTAGCTTTCAATCTGCTGTGAATTTGGGGGGAAATAAAGTCTGCATTTTAGCAGCTACCCCTTCTAAGTGTGGCTCTTCTTGTGGGTTCATAAAAATTTTTCCAGCAATTGCAGTGGAAATGGAACCTTACTCTTCAAATTGTCCAGTATCTGGTTGACTCTCTGCTCCTTACAAGATGTCATGTGAATGGGGGAGACTCCCAGATGATACAGAGCCCTTCAGGAGGACATGTGGGTCCCTGGCTCCTCCAAGGGTCTCTGATGTGGGGTTCACTTGGTGCTGGGCAGAATCTTTACTGGGCCAGCCTGTGGCCTCTGCGGATATGTGCAGATGCTCAGTGTCTCACTTGACTGGAGCTTTCTTCTAATTCTGGACCAAAAGCAAACAGGAGTTTGGAGGAGGATGGAGAGAATTCACATCCCAAAATTGGCTTCTGGAATGCAGTAGTTGGAGAGATTTAGTATTTTTTTTTTTAAGATGTTTATTTGGATCTTGCCACTTTCCAGAAAGGATTTGAGAAAACTTAAAACAAAAGATATTTATAGCATCTCTCACAAAATGGGAAATCAGAGCAAAGGACAGGAGGAGAATTGAGTAAGGGCTGACATGACTGCAAAGATGATCAAAACGTGTCCCAGCTTCTCCCAGCCAGAGAGGGAAGGATCACGCAGCCAAGGGCGAGAAAGGAAGGTTCTTGACCAGCAGTTGAGGAACTCCTTGGTGCCAGGCACAGTATTGTGAGACAGTCCCATCCCATTCTACAGCCGGTGAAACTGAAGGGCAGAGAGCTGAAGTCACCAGGCTGTGGTTTGAAGCCTCCTGGGCAAATGGGCCTCAACACCATGTGTTGATTCAGAATATCACACTCAGTTATCATCAGAAGGAGGAAGGATTTCAGTTCCTTGGAGTGGAAGAAATTTTTTGCTAATCTGACATTTTCCTTGAAAATATATTTATATTCTTTTTTCCTAAGATTTTATTTATTTATTAGAGTGAGCGATGGACGTGGGGGTGGGGGGAGCAGAGGGAGAGGCACAAATAGACCCCTTCACTGAGCGCAGAGCCAGAAGGCAGGGCTCAGTCTTAGGACCATGAGATCATGATTTGAGCTCAAATCAAGAGTAGGAAACTCAACGGACTGAGCCACCCAGGCGTCCCTATATTCTTTTTCCAGACTTTTTCCCTATGTATGTATTTAACAAATGTAATATATATATTTTTTGTCACGAAAAGGAGGTTGTACTTTATCCCGTATAGGATATCGCTTTATATTATCATGGGCAGCTTTCCACGGCTGTATGAATAGATTGATTCTGTTCATTTTTGATATCTACGTCTCCCATTATTAAGATATACCATATTTCAGCAGTTTCTTAATGATGGATGTTTGGGTGATTCCCAGGCTTTTCTTCCCCTGTGTTACAAACAGTGCTACAGTGAATCTATGTATCTATTGATCTACAAACTACTCTAAGTTCCTGTAAAACAAATTGTCAGAAGTGGAATTATGAGGTCAGAGAGAGTATGCTCACATTTAAATTTTTAATAGAAATGGTCAGATGACTTGCAGGAAAAGATTGTGTCATATTTATTGCACACCTTCTCTAGTCTGCTGGGTACTGAGAAAAATGCAAAAAGGATACTGGAGGGTTTGTTGCCCTCTAGCAATTTCCATCTAACACTGTGTACCTAATCCTAGGGAATGTCTGGGGTGTCGACTTGGGTGGGTGGGTGGGTGAGTGGGTGGATTTAATTCAACTTTTCAAGCTTGCCTTGCAAACATTGTGCATGGTGGCTGGGACTAGTCTTTCATTATATTGATTCTCTTGGGTATCAGATGTAATTTCCTTAGGGCAGGGACCTCACCCTACAAGGCTTACAGTATGTCTCCCACATCTTAGTAGCTCTGTGGAGACATCGTCATTATAATGCGTCAAGCAGCATTTGAGGCTCTAATTGAGATGTTCCGTTTTTTGGGGTGTATGAAGAATTAATAACTGGCATTCTCTACAGGTCATGGAATATCAACCTGGAGGCGACTTGCTGTCACTTTTGAATAGATATGAGGACCAATTAGATGAAAATATGATTCAGTTTTACCTAGCCGAACTGATTTTGGCTGTTCACAGCGTTCATCAGATGGGATATGTACATCGGTAAGTGAGACTGTCTGGTAAGTGTCCTGAGAATTTATCTGTATCACCTAAGAATTCCCACAATGGAGTGAATAGATGAATAAATTCAACTTCAAAATGATGCTCCATCCAAATTTTAACCCGTCTTAGCGGCAACTGGCTGAAAGTATATTTTCCAGAGTGGCAGACATTTCAGCTGTACCCATTCAACAGTGAAATAGATCTCGGATTATAACGTTCTCAAGTTTGCTAATATGATCTGTGAATGTAGCTGATAAGACTGAGAACTCTTGCATGCGTTCCTTGAGTCATATGGTGGAAAAAACGAATTCGATTTGCAGAAGGAACCTGCAAACCGAGGAGTGGAAGACCATGCAGTAGTACTTCTGACCTCACTCATTAGTAATTTACAAAGGTGTTCCGTCAAATCCTCAGTCAAAAAGTGTCTCTTTACATCCTCACTCATTGGATGTTTTATGTACACCCGAGAATGTTTCCTTTCCCTCCCTCCCTCCTTTTTGTTTTCCTTCTCCTTCCCTTTCTCTTTCTCCCTCTCCTCCTCCTCTTTCTTACTTAAATTTTTTTTTGCAGAATGTTTGCTTTTTATTTCTATCTATCAATAGGGAGGTCTACATAGCAGAATCTAGACACTGAGTTGGTTGGCTGAATCAATATCCGAGGTTAGCAGTTGCTTGCTGATTTGCATGGAGAAGACAACACTAATTTGTGGCCCTGATTTTCTTAGAGACATCAAACCTGAGAATATTCTCATTGACCGAACAGGACACATCAAGCTTGTGGATTTCGGATCAGCGGCTAAAATGAACTCAAATAAGATGGTAACAAAATAGACTAAGATAGCTTAATAGAGATTGTGCTACAAAGGGTTCTGTGGTCCTCATAAGTTTGGAAAATACGGTGATGTTTTGGAATCTTCAGCTGTCAGTGTATGACATGATTTCTCCAGGGGTGGAGGTGGGGATGGCGACATAGAGCTATTTCCCAGACTTGCTTGACCTTGGCACCCTATCTGTTAATACCCTACAAAACATTTTTAGGAGCATCCTTATGGTTTGGTTAAAACATAAAGGGAAAAATGCTCACTTTTGTTTTTCTTTTCATTTTCCTTATTATAGATTGTCTTCTGTAGTCTTATTTATTTCACAACTCTATTTTCTATTCAGCAAAGTTGAAAGAAATCACTGGCACATTTGAACCAAATATCCTTAAGCATTAAGAACCAACTGCTCAAAATGTCATATTGAAGTCCTGGATCTCTGGTAAAAATTAAGCTGTATTTCCCATGCTAAATAAGAAGGCAAGAGGGTACCTGCTGAGATCAAGAGCAAGAATACTTGAGGGAAAAGATGACAAAGTAAAAAAAAAAGTACATAGATTTAAAAACAAACCCTAATGAAATTGGTACATACTGAAGTGAATTGTCATGTCATTTGTTCAAAAAACTGGTAGGTCTAAGAGAAAATCAACTTAGATCTTAAAACTTATTTTTCAACTGACCCATTTGGTCAAATTTTTAGGAACATGGCTTTTCATTCTTTCTCAGTAAAATACTGATTCTAGTTAAAATGCACAAATTAAGTGGTTAGGGAGGTTACTCTGTAAAATGCCCCTCTTCCCAACCTCTGAAAATTCAGTCCTTATAAAGGGAAATATGTAAAATTGCTTTTTTTCTCAATTTCCTTGAAGGAAAGGTAGGTGTTATCAGGTTGATATTAGGAAAAAGGTTTGGGGTTATGTTAACTCTTTGCACTCCAGGCTCTGGCTTCCCTGTTTGGCAGACTGGAGGCCTACTTGAGATACATTTACTTGGTGTTCAGATCCTTGGAAAAACAGTCTCTCTAGGCACTGTTTCTCCCCCCACCCCATTATGTTCTTGTAATCGATTCCACTTGATCATTACAATGAGAATTAGATTATAGGATCAAAACATTTTATGTCTTAAAAATGGGCAATGCAGAAACAGGCATGAAAACTTGGTTGTTGAATCTAGTGGAATAAAGCATAGGAAAAAAGTTAAGTAATGGAAAGGGTTATCATCTAGGATTCAAAAACTTGTACATTGCGTGAGTGACCTTGATAAACTCGTGCATCTAGAAATAAAGTGAAGCATGGGTACATAGTTTAATAATTGAAACATAGATACATGGTCAGCTCTGGATGGCATTGACACTGACCATTGATACTTTGCCCTGGATAGTTCTTTATTGTGGGGGGCTCTCCTTTGTATTACAGGATATTTAGCTACATTCCTGGCCTCTATCTACTAGACGCCAATAACACCCACTCCTCCAGCTGCAAAAACCAGAGACGTCTCCAGGCTTGGCAGAGAGTTCCATGGGAGACAAAATCACCCCTGGTTGAGAACCATCCCAAGTCGATTGAGAAACATCAGACAGCTTATTAATGAGAGCTGGCTGTAGGTATTCACTATAAGAATACCTACTTGGAAAACTAGATTAAGATCCAGAGTCTCTGCTTGTTAAACAAATGGGAATAAGGAGTGAGTCCCATCCCTCCATCTAGAATCACTCTCTCTCTTCCGAGCCCCAAGTGGAGAGAGTGGACTTTCATTCATTTCAGGTTTCTGTTTTTCAGTGCTTCAGACTATCCCTTTTCAGTTCTTCTAATTGGAACAACCTTCACTTCAGGCATGGAGCCCTCCAGAGTCACTCGGGTTTATTTGTAGCTCATTGCTCAACCCCTGATTATTCTGGTGAAGGAGAAAAGCCACTCAGTCCTGCATCCTTGGGAGGTGTGCACCTCCTCTTCTCTTGGAGGAAGAATCGCCTCTCCAGAAATTTGTGCTTTTAGGGCCAAAATGTGACAAGCACATAGCAAGGAATTCTTAGCATCGTTTTAAGTGAAAAGGCCTTTTGATTAATCTACAGTCTAGATGAAATCAAGTATGGATACAGAATTATACTTTTTTTAAAAAATATTTTTGATCAATGGAGGTGGGTTAAACTTTTTTTTTTTTTTTAAAGATTTTATTTGAGAGAGAGTGTGTCTGGGGGAAGAAGAGAGGGGGAGAGAGAAGGAAGGGGAAAGAACCTCAGGCAGACTCTGCAGTGAGCACGGAGCCCGTTACCCCTTGTGGGGCTCAGTATCACCACCTTGAGATCATGACCTGAGCCAAAACCAAGACTCAGATGCTCAACTGGCTGAGTCACCGAGGCATCCCAACATGTGTCACACTCTCTCTCTCTCTTTTTTTAATTAAAAGATTTTATTTATTTATTTGCCAGAATGACAGAGTAGGTAGAGCAGCAGGCAGAGGTAAAGGGAGAAGCAGGCTCCCCACTGAGCAGAGACCCTGATGTGGGACTTGATCCCAGGACCCTGGGGATCATGATCTGAACTGAAGGCAGATGTTTAACTGACTGAACCACCCAGGCGTCCCCCAACATGTGTCTTTTTAAAGTAGAATGTTTTATAGGCCTAAAGGAGTTCTAAATTTTTTTTGTACTCAAAATATATGAAATATAATCTACGTTTACTGAAAACTCATGTATGGTACCCACCCAAAATCAATCTTTTCTCCTACTACTCTCAAACATTATCTATGAATTTAGCCATTTGGGACTTGGGGATTGTTGGGTTTTCCATTTTCCATTGTCATTATTACAGGCTTCTTAGCATGTTGCTTTGAAGCATTCTTACAAACAGTGGGGAACTGTACTGCCCAGAGGTTTGGGTGTCGAGCTAAAGCGTGCCATGCACCCGCTCTGTGCCCTAAGGCTATCCATTTCACCTTAGTTGACTCTCAACGAGTGGCAAATAGCAAAATCTCCCAACCTGTCTCATTCAGCTCTCACACAAACCCTTGGAAGGGGATGGTCAATAAAGAGCCATATAGCAATGGCACCCCACTGGCTCAGTAGGTAGAGCCTGTGAGTCTTGATCTCAGGGTCATGAGTTTGAATGCTGTGCTGGGGGTAGAGATTACTTAAAAAAATAATAATTAAAAGTAGGGGGGTGGCGGCGCCTGGGTGGCTCAGTGGGTTAAAGCCTCTTCCTTCAGCTCAGGTCAGTTAAGTGTTAATCAGCCTCCTTGAGCAGTAGAAAATCCATAGGAGATAGCCTTTTTTGACATTTACTAGATGTGAGAAGATTTAATCCTTTACCCCCAAGAGGAACAACATAATGAGATACCATTCCCCTCCCCAACTCTCCATTCCATGCCCTGCTTCTGCAGGTGGATGTTTCTGCCCTGCGTAGCCACATGGGGAAAGTTAGGTTGAAATAGTTTCATGTTTAAGCATTTTATGGGAAGAGGATTAGGAGGAAACAGACAGTAGATTTCTTACTTTCTTCTCATCTGCTTGTGAAAGAATCCATTAATCCTTTTTTGTTTCTTTTCTTAACCTCTCTGTCTCCTGAAATAGGACTTCATCTTCTGTCTTCATCTTCATCTTCTGTCTCTTAGTCATTTTCTTTTTTTTTTTTTTTTAAAGATTTTATTTATTTATCTGACAGAGATCACAAGCAGGCACAGAGGCAGACAGAGGAGGTAGGGGAATAAGGCTCCCCGCTGAGCAGAGAGCCCTATCGAGTGGGGCTCGATCCCACAACCCCAAGATCATGACCCGAGCCAAAGGCAGAGGCCTAAACCATTGAGCCACCCAGGTGCCCCTCCTAGTCATTTTCTTATTGCCTCCTGCTGAACTGGTGTATTTTCATCCCTGTGGATACAGTGAAAATTAACAAAAGTTTAGTAAAACTTGTCAGATGGTACCCTGTGCATGGCTCCGTGTTTAATATCTTACCCAGATGCGCTGGCTGTGAATTGCCACCAGAAGAGAGCAACAGCATCCTGCAAAATCCTTGTCAGGATGTGTGACATTAAGTGTTCAATGGGTTAAAGGTGCATGGAGGGCAATAACCAATGGAAATTTAGCAGTCATTAAATTGTCATTAAAAACCTTTGTAGGGTCGCTGAGGTGGCTCAGTGGGTTAAGCCTCTGCCTTTGGCTCAGGTCATGATCTCAAGGTCCTGGGATCGACCCCTGCATCTTGCTCTCTGCTCAGCAGGGAGCCTGCTTCCCACTCTCTCTCTGCCTGCCTCTCTGCCTACTTGTGATCTCTCTCTCTGTCAAATAAATAAATATAATCTTTAAAAAAAAAAAACCTTTGTAAATTGCTATTAAGCACCTAATGTAGTTTATGCAGGAGATGTGCATGATGGAAGCTAGGGTATTTTCCCTTAAAATTTAGAAAATTACAAAGTGGCTAGGCATAAATGTGTATAATCACATGCCTGTTGTGGGACAGGAATTAGGGAGTTAACCTGACTCTCTTGGGTATGTCTCATCATGAGTTTGAAAATGAGGCATTGATGACTTATATCCCTTGCTGGGTCATGCTGATAAACACAGCCCAGTCGAGTTCCTTTCGACTCTGTGCACTGCAAACGGGGAGAACGGAGTATTCTCAATCCAATGTGATGATAAAATAAAACCCAACAAGTGCCAAGATGTGTATTTGAGGATTGCATAGTAACAGTTCTGCAAGGTAATTAGGCATAGAGGGTAAGCATTTAGTGGTGACATTAGTTTTTCTTCTCTTGTTTTCATATTAAAAAAAATTATTGTCAGTATTGAGGGTTTTTACCAAAACCCTGTAGTTTAATCCTAATCCCGTGCTGAGCTCATTAACATTTACACACACGTTAAAAGATAGAAGTTTTAGTGTGGGCTCCCCAGCATCAAGGCTTTCTCATGGCTTAAGCTGCTTTCAGTTTCTCCCACTTAAGCTGCCCTTAGACCAGATATTGTCTCCTTTCTCCCCACTTTTGTCTATCAGCACTGGCTTTTGGCTTTCTTGTGCCGTGTGACCATATAGGTTTTCCCAATGTGTACTTACAGTGAAAAAAAAAATTTTTTTTTAAAGATTTAATTTTATTTTTAAAGTAATTTCTATACCCACTATGGGGCTCGACCTCACAACTCCCGAGATCAAGAGTTGCATGCTCCACTGAGCCAGCCAGGGATCCCTCAGTGGAAATTCTGTTGCCCAAAGCAATGGAGACTGGTGTCAAGAATACCAGTATCACACTGCTGTCCAGATTTAGGGTTTGGAAAAACCTATGGTGGACTTGAGAGAAGGGGTGAAAAGAGAAAGAGTAGGGAGAATGGGTCTGTTTCCTACAACCGTGGGTCATTGGGGCAGAGGGATGGACAAGATTAAAGTTACAGGCTAGAAGAGCTTGAGTGTCCATCCCTAGGGAAGGGATATAAAACCCAGCCTTGAAGATGCGTGGCCATACCTATAAAATCTGTAACATCTCTCAGGGGCGCTTAACATCATTTAATGGGGAGAAGGTTCTTTTGTGCCCATGTAACTGCTCATGTGAGAGAAGCCTTTCAAAAGGCAGGATTATTAGACAACTGTAGGATTATTGGTTAACACAGATACGACTAACATCAGGCCCTTTCTGTTTGATGGGGAAGAAGTCAGAGAGGTGATTCTTAGCCTTTAAATTTCATGGTTCAATAAGACTTCAAAACAATTTTCAAAGCTGAAAGGGTTGCCGGCTGACTCTGTTGTCTAGGAAGGGGTGTGGGGGGGTAGAAAACCTTTCATCAGCATCATTTTGAGAAACAAAGGACATATAAACACTAAAACAGAAGGACAAATTCTTAGAAAAAAGGACAGTTCTTCAAATGGGATATATTTAGCTTTAGGAAAAGACCTACTACATTGTCCTAGACTTTCTTTGCCAAGGTCAGGTGCTTTGAGTGCCATTGGATTGGAGGGCTCTGGATTTCTGAACATTGGGAAGGGAACCATAGGACCAGGAGTTGGGGGTGAGGAAAATGAACTTATTAACATTGGACTTCTGGTGGAAGATATTTATCATGTCTTTCCCTGTGGGTGGCTCGAAGTAGGATTGTTGATTCCAGATATTTAAGCTTGAGATACGACGAGTTTGCAAATGTTGTTTTGCCCCAGCTAGCTGCCAGGTTTTCAATAACGGCTAGATTGATCTTATAGATTCATCTTTAGGATTTATTATCATTTTGCTGTTTTCATAAGAGAAGCTCTGGGTAACGTGTATCAGGAAAGACATCTTCCGTCCTAGTTATATACCAGTCTCTTATTTGTGTAACCAAAGGGTGTATATCATCAACAACTCTTGCCCTTTTGCCTTTGGATTATATCATGTTCTTTTTTTTTTAAATTTAATTAGTAAATCGTTTGCATTTCCTGACGGCATGCCACTTGACAGAAGGTTTAAGTGCCTGGGAGAATAGTAATCAGTGGCAAATCAGCCTGTAGCCTGAAATGTGGCTGTTTGGCAGTCTATTTGAGAATAATTCAAAGTTTGCTGTGTTCATTTTATTTATGGGTTTCCAGGTGAATGCCAAGCTCCCAATTGGGACTCCAGATTACATGGCCCCTGAAGTGTTGACTGTGCTGAATGGGGATGGGAAAGGCACCTACAGTCTCGACTGTGACTGGTGGTCGGTGGGTGTGATCGCCTACGAGATGGTTTACGGAAGGTCCCCGTTCACTGAGGGGACCTCAGCCAGAACCTTCAATAACATCATGAATTTCCAGGTAAAGAGCCATTCGTAGATTCCAAGGTAATACGGAGAGCTGTCATTTAAAAATGTGTGAGTGAACATTTGTAATATAAATCAGCAGTGCTGGGGAATAACAATAGCAAATGCTTATAAAGCACTTAGTGTTAAAAGCTGCTCTAAACGCGTTAGAAATTGTGTTTCATTGACTCCCAGGTGCCAGTCATTGTAAGCCTACGCCATTCTTTTCGGTACCGTTAAAAAAGAAAAACTCTTGCTAATTAATCTATCATATTTCATTGATTATAAAATGCATTTTGATTTCAGTGCTATTAAGGGAATAACTGAGTCTTAGCCTTGAAATACAGCTCATTAACTTGGCTAATCCTTAAACAATGTGAGAGGTAGATATTCTTTTCCTTTTACAGATGAGGAGACCAAAGCCCAAAATGGTTAAGTAATTTGCCTAGAGTAAGCAGGCAGTCTGGCTTCGAGTCCTTTCCTTGGATAGTCTGCTGTGCTCTTTCTCAGTACTCTTAGCTGTCAGCTATGGTGGTAAAATCAAATGGGGCTAGGAATTAGAATTATAGGAATATATATGAAGTAGCATAAAAACCATTTTCTAATAACTGTACATTCCAGTACGTTAAACCCATTTCTTAAGGATAGGATAAATATGTATGTTTTAGTTTCAACTGAAAGGAGAGAAGAGAGACCTCACAGGGTTTTCTAACTCAATCTCCTCTTTCTGGAAAGCTTAATACATATTTTCATATGTATAATACATATTTCATATGCTTAATACATACATATATTACTTGTTATTCTTGAGTCTCCTCTGGAGTGGAAGTTTTCCCTTAGATGATTCTTAGGTCCAATTTATCTCTTTCACTTTAGTCTGCTCATTCAGTAATGAGTGAATTATGCTAGGCCCGGTTAGGTCCTGGGTTTCCAGTGATGAGCAAGGAGAAGGCTCTCTCTGTCCTCTCTCCCTGTGATCACACAGAAATCACAGTGCACTGTGTTTGTGCAGAAGTAGATTACAGAGGGAATGGGGGGGGGGCAGTCATCGGGTGGAAGAGGGGTGCGGAATGGGGAGGGCGTTCTAGGCAGAGAGAACATCATGATTTGTTCAGACAGCTTTAAATAGCTCGTCATTGTTGGACAGCAAAGAGCGAGATGGGGAGTACAGCTACAAGAGACAGAGAAGAGCAGGGTCAAATCATGAAGGGTATTGAACCCTTGTCAAGGAACGAGGTCTATTGATGTGAACAGGCCATTTATTTTGGGAACATGCCTTTGGTCCAAAGTTAAAAGGGCACAAAACTTCCTTCTTTAAAAAAAAAAAAAAAAAAAAAAGAGAAACTTGCATATATGAGAACTACTTTAACTTTAGAACATGAGAAGCTGAATCAGCTAAGGAAATGCTTATTTTATTTTTTGGAATAGCGGTTTTTGAAGTTTCCCGATGACCCCAAAGTTAGCAGTGAATTACTTGATCTGATTCAGAGTTTGCTGTGTGGCCAGAAAGAGAGACTGAAGTTTGAAGGCCTTTGCTGCCACCCTTTCTTCTCTAAAATTGACTGGAATAACATCCGTAACTGTAAGTAGAGCCGCAGTCCTTCACTTCTGGGGCTGGAATTCAGTGTAAACACTTAAGAATGATCGGAAATTATTCTGGCCCACAGAAGGTGGTGTAAATTATATAAATAAGGGCCTTAATTATCCACAGGGGGTAAAAAAGGCTAATGGCGGAGCTGTCAGTAAGTGGTAATTCTTCTTTAAAATTGTTTGCACAGAACAGGGTCATTTGTCAAACTCTGGGCTTGTGTGGCCTTCCGAACATCATCCCTCAGTAAATTAGAGGTACGGATTGATGGGGGTTCAGGGGTTGTCTCTTGCTTTGACAGAGTTTCTTCTCAGAGGAAATGCAGACCTAGGTATATCCTTCACAGATGAGGAAAAAAGACTCAAATGAGGCAAAGTGCCAGCTTGCTCTGCAAATGGCCAAGCCTGCACAGAAACCAGAAATGTCTCTGTGGGTTCGTTCCTTCTCCTCTAGAATGTTTGTCTTTGCTCACGAGCTTGTAAAATTGACACCGTAGGTGCACAGTGGAGTCATTCTTTCATACATATGTCACTCTAGGGTCAGTTAGAGCAATTGGAATTCATTAAAAACGGAGACCTGATTTATTATCAACAAAATCCAAAATGCTTGGTTTTTTTGGTTGTTTTGTTTTTAACAAATTGGTGATTTTGTTGTTGTGGTTAAGACTCTTTTATTTTTGGACATGTTGTTGATTGAATGTGACCCAGTGATTAGCACAGAGGAGAGCCGGTAGGAAAGCAGTTAGTCTGTGTGAGTGAGGGGAGGTGGGGAGTGAAATCCATTTCTAAGGTGTCAGCACGAGGCTTCTAGCCGGAGCCATGTTGGCATAATATACGAGTTGGGTTATGATCCAATGTTGTTCAGTTGAAAGCCATTGTGATGGTTTCTCTAATCTGCCCAAATATTTAAATAGGCTACCTTTTTGTAAATATTTCTTAGCAATTTTTTTTTTTTTTTCTCCTGAAAGGGACATCACTTACTTTTTCTAACCTTCAGGCATCAACCCCCAAATCTCCAAGGTTTGGGACTTTTAATCAACAGTATATTTCCAGGGCTATCTTCTTTTTTTGCTTTTAGAAAGATTTGATACGGTTTCCTATAGATGCTATTCACATACTCAGTCTTTTCTTGCCTTGCCTTTGTATCTCTGTAGTCTCCTTGAATGAACAGGTAATTTTTCTATGTGTGCACTTGTCAAATTTATCTTAACAACCTCATTCAAGTGAGCCAATGAGTGGTGATGAATTACCTGAGTAACTTTGAGTCTTGGTATACCTTGATGTTGTTTTGGTATGGTTGTTTTGGTATGGTGTCAGAATTCTGGTTTTGTCCTAGTCTTTTTCTTCCAGGCTGTTTTTTAGGCTCTAGCTTATTGGGCTTACAACTCTAACTCCTGTTCTGTAAATTACATTGTGCCCATAGAAGATACATGTGAGTGTAGATTGTGGCCATGCTGTCCATCACAGGGCCCATCTTTTAGGAGCGCCTGGCTGGTGCAGTTGGTTAAGTGTCTGACTCAAGGTCTCAGCACAGGTCTGATCGCAGGGTCATGAGATCGAGTTCCACACTGGGCTCTGTGCTCATTGTGGGGTCTACTTGGGTTTTTCTCTACCTCTCTCTCTCTCCTCCTCCCCCTGCTATCTCTCTCTAAAATAAAATAAATAAAATCTTTAAACAAACAAACAAAACAAGGCCCATCTTTTAGAAGGTCCTGGTTTTCTTTGGGATGCGATGATTTCGTAATGGGTCACCAGAGTTTCGGTCATCTTCACACTTGCTGCCCCCATATTTGACTCACCCTGCCTCCTGTGGCTAGCTACTTAAATTTTCCATGTCCTAACACATACCCACTTAGTTTTTCCTTATTCTTTTTTTTTTTTTTTGAGATTTTTTTTTTTTTAAGCAATCTTGACACCTAGTTCAGGACTCGAACTCACAACTTGGAGACCAAAAACCAAGAATTGCATACTCCATTGACTGAGCCAGCTAGGTGCCCAATTTTTCCTTATTTTTAACACGTGCATATGTTGTTCTCCCCCCTCCCCCTGCCCCTTTTAATGTTAGGGAATTCTCATCCACCTGAAGCCCGAGTTTTTTTTTTTTCTTGAAAGTTATTTTTTTAAAGTAAAAATTGTAGGGTGCCTGGGTGGCTCAGTCGGTTAAGCGTCTGCCTTCAGCTCAGGTCATGATCCCAGGGTCCTGGGGTAGAGTCCTGAATCAGGCTCCCTGCTTAGTACGGAGTCTGCTTCTCCCTCTGCCCCTCCCCTTGACTTGTCCTTATGTGCGTGTTCTCTCTCTCTCTCTTTCAAAAATTAAAAAAAAAAATCTTAAAAAAACTTAAAAAAATGTAAAAATTATATATATTTAAGATGCACAATGTGATGGTTAGATGTACATATACATGGTGAAATGATTACTGTAATCAAACTAATGATCATATCCATCTCCTCACATAGTTACCATTTTTTCCTTTTCTGTGTTGAGAGCACCTATAATCTACTCTCTTTAGCAAATTGCCAGTATTCAATACAGTGTAATTAATCATAGTCATCGTGTTGTGTTTTGTATTTACTTATTCATCCTACATAACTCCTGCTTTGTACCCTTTGACCACTACCTCCCCATTCTCCACCCCCCACCCTGTACCTATCTGGTAGCCATGCCACTCTCTACTTCCATGCATTTAACTCTTAGATTTCTTTCTTTCTTTCTTTCTTTCTTTCTTTCTTTCTTTCTTTCTTTCTTTCTTTCTTTCT